>NW_021703767.1:133245993-133709135 GCF_005190385.1 Monodon monoceros
GGACGCGCAGGCTCAGCGGCCATGGCTTACGGGCCCAGCCTCTTCGTGGCATGTGGGATCTTCCCGGACCGGGGCACGAACCCGTGTCCCCTGTGTCGGCAGGCGAACTCTCAACTACTGCACCACCAGGGAAGCCCCTGCCTCTGTTTTTTTATCACCTCTAACTTCCGTTAACTTTTCCTTCTCTATCAGTACCTTTCAGCTTTTAAAGATGCTCATTTCTCCTATTCAAAACAAACTAACAAGAATTCCTTCGACCTGTACCCTGTCTTAGCCTCTATCTATACTTACGTATTCTTAAACCCAGAATGTGAGGGGTTTCTGCCTGCCCCATCCTTTAAAAATTGCTCTTGTGAGATTTATCAGTGGCCTCCAGTGGTCAAACCCAGTGGGCGACCTCCCACCCACAGTGGGTTCCAACTTAACCTCTTTCCTGCTGTTACGGTATTCCCTGGTCTCTTCCCGCAGATTCTGGAACATCACGCTCTTCCCTTTCTCCCCGTGCTTCTTTTAAAAGCCATTTCTTTTTCTCCTTCTCTGGATCCTCCCCAGAGCTCTCTCCTCTCTCCCTCTGCAGGAATGAGTGAGCTCTCCCATCATGAGTTCACCCTGTCCACGTCTCCGCCATCTTAGCCAGGGGCTACTCAAAATGTGGTCCTCGGCCCACTGCTGGTCCACCAACTTTCTGTTACCAGTTTGTGACAAGATAGGTACACAAAACAAGAGAAAGCATTTATATACTTTTCTAGCTCTTCAACGTTGCCACCATGTTTCACTGTATTTTACAAAAGCATCCCTCCTTAATGAACTGGAAAAGAACAAAACAAACAAAACCTGGTCCTTCACTACAGAGAATCTGAGAATCTGGTCTAGATCTTGCAGGGTGTTTTTTGTTTTTTGTTTTTTTGCCACACGCGGGCCTCTCACTGCTGTGGCCTCTCCCGTTGCGGAGCACAGGCTCCGGACGCGCAGGCTCAGCGGCCATGGCTCACGGGCCTAGCCGCTCTGCGGCATGTGGGACCTTCTCGGACCGGGGCACGAACCCGTGTCCCCTGCACCGGCAGGCGGACTCTCAACCACGGAGCCACCAGGGAAGCCTGATCTTGCAGTTCTTTGATGGATCTATCTGCTTACATTGAGAAACCAAGACTTCCCAATAACAAAATAAAAAACATTATCCACTTCTCTAGAACAAAGTCAGCCAACGAGCCAGCCAAGCAACAGAAGACCTTAGGATCCTGGGTCTGTATTTTCGACGAGGCAGCAATGGGCTGAGGCCCTTGAGATGGGCATGTGCCCCCCAGACAACCCCCTGAATCACTTCCCCACCATCTCACCTGCCCCTCAACTACGTCCCCATTCCCCGCCTCCTCCCCAGCTCCAGTGTAACCATACCTGCCTTCTGGAATGTTTCCCAGAGGGTCCCACTGTCCCCATGGTCCCAAATATGCCCGTCACCAGCCTCATCACCTCTCGCCCCCAAACGGCCCCTTGGGCTGTGTGTTTCTCCCCATCCTTGCAAATGACCCCGCCTGACACTTCCGTCCGCTGAGTGTCACGTTAGGCTCCCCTCCCTCCTCTGTGACACAAAGTCTTAATGATTCTTCCTCTGCATTTCTCTTTCAATTGGTTCAGTCACTCGACCAATATGTATTAAGTTCTGGAGACATAACAGGGAACAGGACACCCCATCCCCCGGCAGTGCCTCAGCCCCTTCTCCGTCCAGCCCCAGCCCTGAGCCACTTCCCTCCACGCCGAGGCTACCCTCACTGCTAGAACCACACTCCACTTTCCCTTAACCTCTCCCCCAGCCCTACCAGGGCAGCCTTTTAAAAAATGTCACGATTCCCTTGGTTTGAGAGTAGATGAGGGTGCAGTGAGGAAAGGGAAGCCTTTTTAATATAATTTCCCTTTCACTCTCGGTCGGCATCTCGCACTAATTAAAATTAGACCCTGCACAGCACTTGTAGAAATGAAGCCCCGAATACTCAACAATTAGCCAGAATAAACGATGAGTCATTTAGATACCACAGGCAAAGTTTCAGAATCCTGGGGATTTGAGATATTCTGTTTCATTAAAAGGAGCCATTGAGATTTGAAATACCTGTCGGGTTCTCTTCTTTAGGACAAGATGGAAGCAGCATCGTTTGGTTTTCTGAAGGGCAATGCCTGTAGTTTAATCCAGGCCACTGAGTTTCTGAGCTTCCCCACACAGAACCTCGCAGGGGTTTGCCTCGATGTCTTCATTCCCAAGCCTCCGTGGTCCAGTGAAAACCGAAACCTAGTTCTAAGTAGGTCTTTCAGGTCCATCATAAAAGGAGTTAATCTGAGAAAGCAAGAGCCCAGAGCTGAGGGTCTGAAGGTGAGGCCCTGCAGTGTCGCCCGGACAATGGCAGGGGTGTGTGTGGCTTTCTCCCCTGGGCAGCCAGGCCTGGAGCCCCAGACTCCACTCAGAGGAGGCCTTGGACTTGCTCTGAAATCTGTCCCCACGTACCAGACACGGTTACACCCAACTGCCTCCCATGCCCAACCCACCTTCTGGCTTGGACGGCTCCCTCCCAGCTCCTGAGGGCTCCGTAGAAGTGGCGGCAGGGCCCAGTAGTCAGGAGTGCGGCCCCTGGACCAGACAGGCTGGGTTCCAACCCCAGTCCTCCCTTTCCCAGGTGTAACTTTGGGCAAATTGCATAGTTTCTCTGTGCCTCAGTTTCTTCACCTGTAAAATGGGGATAAGGCTTTAGAAGGCAGAGATGAGGGTTAAGAGTATAGTGCTTGTAACAGCCCTTCAGCACAGGGTCTGCCTGGCATCTAGAGGGATTCCCTCTGTGGAGTAAAATCCCATTTAAAATTCAAATTAACCTATATATTCATAAATAGGAGCCAGCAGCACATAATACAGACAGAGAGACCAAATCATCTTTTTTTTTTTCCCCTTGTATTCCTGCCCCAGGGGAATTCTTGCTCCTGGAGCTCCTGGAGCCTGAGACTCCAGGCCATTTCCTGCATCTTTAGAGGAAGGAACCTCACCCCCAATTTACCTGAGCTGGCTTGAGTAGGGCTCCCTTTCACGTAACCAAAAGAACGGTGCCCAGAACAGCCTTCCTCCTCCCACTGTCCATCCTAAACTCCAGCCAATCAGGACATGGCTCTTTCTCAGCCTTGAGCCTTTCCTCCATGCTCCCGTCCACACCAGAAACAGCACTGTCCACCAGGCCCCTCCACCTCCGCCAGCGCCCATCGCTCGCTGCTCAGAGCCCCCATCCTATAGCTCACGTCTCCACAGCCTTCCCAGGCCACCCGGCCACAGACCCTCCCCAGATCCTCCTCCCCAGCTCCACGGGCACCCGCTGGGGCCATCCCGCTCCCCCCCACCCCATGGCAGGCCAGGCCAGGCCCCATCGCTCTGCAGTCGCAGCCCCTGGCAAAGCCCCCGTCCTCTCTGAGCTGTCTCCTCCAGTCTAGAAGGGAGACATCACTGCCAGCGTGACCCCCGGAACGGAAATACTGTGCGGCAACAACCAGAAAATGTGTGCCGTGGCTCGGCAAACTTTAAAGTGCTTTCGAAACGTCCAGACACTTTCCCAAGAAGCTCCAAAGAATGTAAAGTCATTCGAAGACGAACGTGTAGGCTCTTCATTCTATATCACCCTGTCTTCTTTACAATCCTCTGGGAGCTCTGGAGAACAGAAATTCCAAAGGGTCCCACAAACACACCAGCCACACGAAACAGGCTCTGGGAGTCACCTGGCAGGCTGAACCTTTGTCTCAAAGGAACAGAGGCAGCACCGAAGTGCTCCCAGCCTTGCAACTGTCTCTCGAGCGTTCAGTTCTAGGGCTTGGAAAATGTATTCTCTCTCCAAGTCTGCCCATAAAACTGCATCTTAAATGTTCTGTGGGCCCTAATAAATAATTTACATAAAGGGTCAGTTGGATGGAGCACAGCAGGACGCCAGGGGGAAGAACACAGTGCAGTAGCCCAGGTTTAATTTGATCAGCCAAAGTGCTCAGAACATCATTAGGCCACACGGAAAGGAAGAGAGCCATCTTTTTTATACAGCTCCCTTCACCTTCCGTGTGAAATCGTGATGGAGGGGGGCTGTGAATTATGGCATCTTCAGCTAATTTTACATGACACAGATACAGATTATTTTATTTTTCCTCATTGTGGAAAATAATGAAATCTCCTTTCCCTCCCTCCAACCGTGTCCTCTAACTAAAGGTTCTGCTAATTTAAAACATTTGGCGGAAAAACAACACTGAGGCATTGTTCTGAAGAAAAGAAAAATTCTAATCACTTTGAGTTTAATTCTACTGTGCAGAGAAGAATATGAGCTTATCCTGGATGATGGCACAGTGACAAAATGAGTTAATTACCGTCTCATCGTAAGATGGATCTACTTGTCATAGGGATGGGAGCCATTATTTCACACAAAATAATGACCCAGATAAAAAAGGAATGGCTGTAGGCAGTAGCTGCAGTGACACAGCTTCATCTTGGTCTAAGTGAATGGCAATTAACAGGTGTCACCACTTGTTATACACATACACACACACACACGTGTATATATATATATATATATATATATATATATATATATATATATATACACACACATATATATATAGGGACCAAGCTATTCATTAAATATTTACTAAAAATACACAAAATAATTTTTCCTGTCTTTCTTCCCAGGGAGCTCCTGTAGTCTTCGACCCGTGTGATGACAGGAAAATGTACACACGTGTGCAATTCAGCCACCAGCTGCAACAGCTGTTGACCTTGCAGAGAGGCCCCCATTCCTCTCCTCTTTGCACCAGAGGTGGTGTTTTCTCCAGAAATCATGTCCAACAACAGAAAAGGGGAGCAAAGGGAAGGGGGCCCAGTCCCATCATTTTGTACCTCTTCTCCTGGTTGTCATGGCCACTGGCCTAGAACTACAGCCACAGCCAGCAGTGACAGCCAGAAACACTAGATCCTCCCAGGTGGAGCCCCCGGCCACGGACCGAGAGGGCAGGGCCACATGGCCAGGCCACCTCAACACCTGGGTTCTCCGGAGTGGGGAGCTTCCCTTCCACTCTGCTGACCACAACCACGAACTATGTCTCTACTGAGAGAAAAAGAGGTGAGAGACTCCGAGATACACATCTGGAGACCAGTTCTGGCTCAGAAATCTCAGTGCTGCCTGAGTGTGCAAGTTGTCTAGTCTGCCTGAACCCAGTCATTTGTATTTGAAAACCAGGGGGACAGAGGCACCCTGTGCCTGCTGCACAGGCAGAGGCAGGATGGCACAGTGGGCTTTAAAGTGTATCCTCTTCAAAATGTTAAACACAGAATCGCATGGCGACTATCATGCTAAGTGAAGTCAGCCAGACAGAGCAAGATAAATATCATACATCACTTATATGTGGAATCTAACCAAAAGATACAGGTGAACTTATTTCCAAAACAGAACTAGACCCACAGACACAGAAAACAAACTTATGGTTCCCAAAGGCAAAGAGAGGTTGGGAGAGGGATAAATTAGGAGTTTGGGAATAACATAAATACACTACTATATATGAAACAGACAAACAACAAGGACCAACTGTATAGCACAGGGAACTATCTCAATATTTTGTAATAATGTATAAAGGAAAAGCATATGAAAAAGAATATATGTGTGTGTGCGTATATATGTATGCATGTATATATACATATACATATTTATAACTGAATTGCTGTGCTGTACACCTGAAACTAACACGACATTGTAAATCAACTATACCTCAATAAAAAAAATAATTTTTTTAATGTTAAAAACAGAATTCTTATACATACATAGAATGAGCAGGTGTCAATGATCGATTTAACCAATTATTGAATAAATCATGAGATACTGCCATGTGTACACACACACACACACCATCAGTGGGGGGGAGAGAATGTTGGGATAAAAGTAAAAGTTAACACAAAAGTGGCTGATGTCCTTCAGGGCATATAAACCATAACTCTGAGGTTCTGTCCTCTGTGGGACAGACGCCCACCTGCACTGCAGGCACTGCAGACACACGGCATCTGAGTGTCCACTCAGCAGGCTGTTTACGACCTGATATGGCCACAAGGCAATGGGTCAGTCCCACAGCGATCTGGTTTGGTTGAGACAAAAGCGCCAAATCACATGTTTTTAAAAGAGCCTGTTTGATAGTATGGCCAGAGCCGATGCCCTCATCTTACCAACCCGCCCCTCAAATATTCCAAGCATCTGAGTCTAATTACAAAACCATTTCTACAACTATTTTTCCCCAGTGCTCAGATCACGGGGTAAATCCCACCTCTAGAATGCCCCTACCAAGTTTATGAGGACATTTTATTTGCAGCAATCCAAAGAAGATGGCCCTATTTATACAGACATCTCTCTGAGTTATGAAAGCACCCATGTTCTCAGGCTTAGGCATGTGTGAACTGAAACTGTTTTTCCTCCCACTTCTTAAAAATGATCTGAATTCTACCATAGCAGAAAGAGTCTCCATCGCCCGAGTAAAATTACCCGAATGTCTGACCTAACAGGTCATCCAATTCCTGGGCTACGGGTCTCGGCTCCCATCATACCCGAGTGGTTATTCCCAGGGCCTTGTAGAGCCTGAACACTCCACAAATGTTGAAGAGAGGGAGGCAGAGAGTGAACCAAAAAAAAAAAAAAAAATAGAATCACTGGTTGTTTAAAGGGACCATTCAATTCCACTTTTCTGCAGAACTTCTCTCCACGGCCTCTTGCTTTCACAGCCGAGTCCTGGCCCTTCCTTCCACCCCTCATGGCCCCTTTCTTGCCAAAGGTCCTCTGATCTTCTTTTCATTCCCCTCAGGCCCTCACACATGCTGCTCCCTCTGTTCGGAGGGACCCCAACCCGCCCACTGCAGCCCCATCAGGCCTAATCCTACTGTCTCAGCCCGAGGCGCCTCCCCGATTCCCACACCACACCCTGTCTGTCTGCTGCTTCCCTCCCAGTCATGCTCATGACTCGGGTTCAGAAGAGCCTTCACTGTGAGGACACGAGGGCAGGGACCACGGCTATTTTGTTCTCTGCGTGCCAGCACCTAGTACTATTTCTGGCCTGACAACAGCCAACAATATTTATTAAAGAATTCACTGATTGACTGGATTTCAGACAAACCACAATCACCTCTACATGATGGGGCGGGGGGAACTGCCAATTATTTTGGGAGACTAGGAAGGGGAGGACAAGGCAAGCATTAAGCGATGAACTTAGCCCCAGTTTGGGCAAGGACATTCCTCCTGCAGTAAACGTCAGCGTATTGAAACTCAGCTCACCCTGCAATTAGACAGGAAACCTCATATGGCTCAAAGAGAAGTTCAAACCCAGGCATATTTCAGGGCAGAAAATGAACCCCCTGCAACGAGGAAATTTTCCCTGCTATGATCGCATGCCAGTGGTCACCGGACTGTGGCACGCTCCCGCTCTAGGGAAGAAAGGGGGCTCGTGACAATGAAGACCCACAGGGGGAGTGGAAGGTGGGATCTGAGGGGCTCACACCACCCTGAGGATTTGAAGGGGGTGCTGGCAGTGGGCCGGCAGGCCTGTCAGCTGTTAACGCCACTCCAGCCCTAAAAACACAGGGTCTGCCATCCTGGGAGGAGGGGAAGCCACATTGTCCCAGAGCCAAGGCCAGCCTGAGTGGGAATGGACTGCCCCCCACGAGGCCACCCGAAGTCCCAGGTCAGAACAGGCCTGGGGAGTGCAGCCCACCTGCCCTCAGCCAGCCCCCAGCCATTCACTCAGGCAAGCGCTCAGAGAGCCCGTTCAATTGCATCCTGACTGCAGCACTCACCTTCTTAATGAACTCTGGGATGATTTTTTGGTCTGTCAGGTGGTCTAGGGAAGAATAGCAATCTAATTCCAAGATGTAGCCTTCATTGTGAAGATCAGTGTTCTGAGATCTGAAAAGAGAAACACACACACACACACACAAGTTAAGATTTTGCACTATACACATATTAAAAAAAAAAAGAATCACTGGGTGTTGAATGAAATCCTAATTTCTTTCCTGAAAGTAACTGTCAAAAAGGCAGTTCTGAAAAAATAATTTATGGTTAACAACTCAAATAATATAGAGGGACCTATTAATACTTCATGGAAAGACCTCCAAGACATATCATCAAGGAAAACACATCATTATAGAATGATGGGTTTAGTACAATAAGGTTTATACCTTAAACAACACAAACACACACACACACACACACACACACGCACACACACACTCCAGTAATGTATATTTCCCATTGGCAAACCAATAATAGCAGTGGCCTCTGGGGGGATGGTGAGGGCCAGTGTGGGAATCGAGCGGGGATGGTGCTGGTGATCAAAAGTGACTTTGGCTGTATCTCTAATTTTTTCACTTTTTTGGAAGAGAATATATTCACGTATCACTTAGAAAATTAAAAATTAATTTTTAAAAGACTTTTTTTTTTTTTGCGGTACGCGGGCCTCTCACTGTTGCGGCCTCTCCCGTTGCGGAGCACAGGCCCCGGACGCGCAGGCTCAGCGTCCATGGCTCACGGGCCCAGCCGCTCCGCGGCATGTGGGATCTTCCTGGACCGGGGCACGAACCCGTGTCCCCTGCATCGGCAGGCAGACTCTCAACCTCTGCGCCACCAGGGAAGCCCTTAAAAGACTTTTAAAGGGTTCAACCCCTACAGAGGGCAACCCAGCAAAATCTATCAAAACTAAAGATGCATGAAGAAAAGAATATAAGGCAACTGAAGTAGAAATCCTGGGACGAGAGCGGACGTGAAGGGCTGTCTGAAGCAAACACCGAACACCTTGCGGTCGAGACGGAGGCGTCCAGCGTGCCCTGCCCCCCATCACTGTCCCCCGACCAGGGGGTGGGGCTGCTTCCCCATCCCCCTCATATAGATGTGCACGTGACTCAGTGCTGGGTGCACTTGGGACAACCAGCAGCAAGTGGTCACCAGAAGGAAATCCCACCACTCCATGTCACTCCTTTGAGGGACCCCTGGGTGACACTATGGGGCTGAGGGACTCCTGGGAGCCATGTGGTTGTCAGAAATTGAAGGTGACTGGCTGGCCCTGCCGGACGTCAGACAACAGGAAGTGGACGTCAGTCAAGGGCCGGCAGACCGTGCCCTTTCCTCGTGGGAAGGGGGACTTGGAGATCAGGGCCGGGCTCTCCAGGGCTCACACCACGTGTACAGCAACTCTCCACTGCTGAGGGCAGAGCAGGGCCCTCCCAGCCAACTTAGGAGGGTCCCTACCGAGGAGGGGCCCCTGCAGCCCCTGTGAGAGCAGGTGTAGCCAGGACGGGTGCCTTCATACTGAATTCCTGAGACACGTATATCCCACCAAATAAATAGTTTCTGAATGCCTATTTGCTATAATATTTTAAAGATGAATTTCTAGGAGTCATATATCATTCAAAGCAATTTATGCTGCCATTAACCATCTGAGTATGATTCACACGAAATTCAAAAGTGGAAAAATTAAAGAGGATTTGGTTTTCCCCAGGTGTGCAACTGTTGATTGGGTAAGCAAATGTCAATAATTTATTTTGTTTTTCTCTCTAACATATCCTTTCAGGGGTAGGGACTGAGGTGCATACTTTTGAAATGTAAAAGAATCAACTGATTCCAAACTGGCCAAACTGGAATAAACTAATTCCAAAAGAATCAACCAATTCTGAACCTCAGCCTTCTCGCCTAAAAACTTCATCAGAGATTAGACTCATGTTCTCCCTTTTTCCCCCATGTTCTTACTCTCTCCCCACCCTAAACAAAAGACATGCTAAGAGGAACTAAAGCAGAAGATTCCAGACTTTTGAAAGAGAAGACTTAGTCGAGATACTGTCATATGCATCGTGTGGCATCTCAAACAACAAAGACAGGAATAGGAAGAGGAAAATAGGATGTGAAATCCCCACTGCTGTCACACAGGGACTAACACCAGACTGTACAAGGTTATTTATAAATACCCACTGACATTTTATTTTATTTTTTTGTTTTGTTTTTTTATAAATGTATTTATTTATATTTGGCTGTGCTGGGTCTTCATTGCTGCACACAGGCTTTCTGTATTTGTAGTGAGCGGGGGCTACTCTTCATTGCAGTGCGCGGGCTCTAGGTATGCGGGCTTCAGTAGTTGTGGCTCGCGGGCTCAGTAGTTGTGGCTTGCGGGCTCAGTAGTTGTGGCTTGCTGGCTCTAGAGCGCAGGCTCAGTAGTTGAGGCGCATGGGTTTAGCTGCTCCGGGGCTCAACATTATAAATCAACTGTACTTCAATTAAAAAAAAGAACCCTTCAGTAAGAAACCACAACAATAAAATAAAATAAGTCAACACTGTATCCACTCTGTAAAACATCCATAAAATGAATGGAGGGAAGACGGGTCTGTCTTTGAACAACTCACAGGCCAGACTCGCTAGACGCACAAGGGATAATTGTTAGTACAGGATCTAATAACTCTCAGCTTTGCTTCTAGAACAAGAACTACTCTGAGGAGGAAAGCAAGCTCTGGTTCATTTCAGCAGATAATTAACTCACTTACATCTGAACTGAAAGAAGCACAAACGGTGGACAAAAATAGGCATTATTACAAATTTTCTAGATGAAACATGAAAACTCACATCTCGGCCTATGGTCACTTGAAAGCAAAGCCATGCATATTGGAGGAATAGGTGAGTAACTAAAGGTCTCCCCTGCCTTACAGGAATTACCTCCACAGTTTAAAATGAAAGGGTTGGAACACTGAAGAGCGGCTGCAGGGGAGGGGTGTGGCAAGGACCCCTGACTACTCCGAGGACAGATGCCCAAGCCCTCAAGTCAGCACTCTGTGAGGGGTGACGCCAGAGCTGGGTGGGTGGCACAGTCACACAGAAAGCCCCTCCCTGCCAGCAGCCCTGTGAAAAACTGTATCAAATCCACAAAAGCTTGAAGCTTGCCTACAGGGCTGCCAGTGGGAGCATCTGGGCTTCTCAGAACTGGGGGGAGGTTGGGTGGAGGGAGGGCAGTGACTGTGGTTGCTCTAAGGTGACCCCCAATGACCTTCCTTTTCTGGTGTTCATGCCTTTGTAGAGTCTCTCCCCCTGAGTGGGGGCAGGGCCTGCGACGTGCTTCTAATCAAAAGAACCAGGCAAAGGGACAGGAGATCCCTCTCGTGATGACGTGACACCATAAGACTCCACCTTAGCAGATGAGAGCTAGACCCTGCCCTTGCTGGCTGCCAGGCTGCCAGGGCACCGTGTGGGCAGTCCCTGGATGACAGCCATCAAGAAACAGAGATCTCAGCCCTAGGAGATGAATTCTGCCCACCACCAAACGGAGCTTGGGAGCAGACCCTTCCCCAGTCAAGCCGCCGATGAGACTGCAGCCCCAGCCAGTACTTCCACCGCAGCCTGATGAGACCTGAAGCAGACAGCCCAGAAAAGCTACAGAAACTGAGATCGTAAACGGATGTTGTTGGAACCAGTAAACTTGTGGTAATTTATTACAGAGCGTAGAAAACTCATGCAGTTGCCGAGCAGGAAGACACGGCAGCTTCATGCTCAGGCCAGGCCTCCTACTGGTGGCTCAGGCCCCAAGATCCGGCCAGACACCTGAGAAGAGCCTCTGACAGATGACGAGTGTTTCATGTCCCAGAGGGCAAGGACCACCCTGGCATCAAGAAGCAGACATGCCCTAGAAGTGAGTCCAGGAACCATGGCCTGGCCCCCGAGGGACCACAGCACAGGGGAGTAGATGTCCTGGAGTCCGTCAAGTTCCTAAGAATCCTTAAGATGCATCACCGGCTGAGCAGGGATCTGCACCCTCCTGTAGGATAGGGGAAACACCACTTATGTTTCCCCAAAGGACATGTCCTTGTGTTGTCCTGGAAAAGGATACTGGAAACCACCAAACGTCCACCCGGACTGAAGCCCACTGGCTTCCACTTCCAGAAGGGACAGAAAGATCTGGGTCTAAACAATAAAAAAAAAGAGGGACACAGAATGCACTTCTGGAGATGTAGGATTAACTACCTGCCAAAGCCTCCCTTATCTAAAAATTAACAGTAAATACACTGAGATTAAATGCAGACACTCTGAGAAGAGCATTGCTAACAATGAAATATGCTTCCCTGTCTCCCTGCACACCTCCCCTCCATAATTTCCTCTAGATTTATTAGTTAGAGGCTGCAGGTCCTAAACCTAACTAGAGGTGGATCATTTCCCAGCTGTGTGCCTTTGGACAATTTATTTAAACATTCTATGCCTCAGTTTCTTTCACTGTCAAATGGGAATATATGAGTAGCTATCTCTTGGCATCCTTGTAAGGATTAAATGAGACGAAAGCATGTGAAGCCCTTAGCGTAGGGCATGGCAAGAAGTCCGGGCTCAACGAGTATTACTAGCAGCTGCTGATCTACTTCTATCATCTGTAAGTGCATTCCCAGCCCTTTTCATAGTTCCTAATTACTCATGCACTCCACGAATATTGATCACGCTACTACTTTGTGCCAGACACTCTTCTTTAGCATCAACAGACAAAAGAGACAAAACCTCTGCTCTCACGGAGCTCACAACCTGGTGGAGGGAGACAGGCAATAAACAAGAAATACTCATGAGTACAGAGAGTATGTTCAACGGTGGTAAGCGTTAAAGAAGAAAGGAACAGCAAGGTGTAGAGAATCACGAGCGGTGGGAAGCTGCAGTTTTTATGAGGGTGGTCAGGGCAGCCTCATTGAGAAGGCGACACTTGTAATAAAGATCTACGGGAGGTGACCGTGCTCACAGCCAGGAAAGAAGCTTCCAGGCAGAGGAACGGCCAGTGCAAAGGTCCTAAGGTGAGATGGTACAAAAAAGCCCTGTGGCTGGAGCTCAGTGAACCAGGGGCACGAGATGAGGTCAGAGAGCCAAAGGGGAGCCAGAGAGTGTAGAACTTACAGGCCACGGTGAAGACGGTGGCTCTTACTCAGAATGATAGGGGAAGCCCTTGTTGAACAGAGAAGTGACACCATCTGATTTATTTTATTTTTATAGAAGTATAGTTGATTTACAATATTGTGTTAGTTTCAGGTGTATAGCACAGTGATTCAGTTATAATTATATATATATATAAATAACTCTTTTGATTCTTTTCCCTTATAGGTTACTACAAAATATTGTGTAGAGTTCCCTGTGCTCCACAGTAGGTCCTTGTTGGTTATCTGTTTTATATGTAGAAGTGGGTACATGTTTATTCTAAAAGGAGCCTTCTGGCTGTAGGGGGCAGCTAAGAGACTAACCCAGTGGTCCAGGCGGGGAGGTGATGGTGACCCCAAGGGGGCTGGTAGCAACGTAGCAGCGCTGGGAAGTGGTGGATTCTGGATATACTTTCAAGGTAGAACCTTCAAGACTTCCTTATGAACAGAACAGGTTGTGAGGTGTGAAAGGAAGAAAGCAGATGACAATGGCTCCAAGGATTTTTGCTCCAGCCTCCGAGAGCGTGGATGATGTTGCCACAACTATGACGGGGAAGGCTGGGGCGGGAGTGGTCACAGGCTTGGCGGGAAGATCAGTAATTTGGCTTCCCAGGTACTGAATTTGACATTATCCAGCAGACGGCCAAGGAGAGATATCTGGTAGAGAGCTGAATGTATATTCGAGTCTGGACTTCAGGAGAGAGGGCTGGAGATGTGAATCTGGGGGTCATCAGCTGACACATGGTATTCAAAGCATGAGACTGAATGAGATCTCAATCAATATACAGAGAGAAGAGTCAAGGACTGAGCTTGGGGACCCTCCGCCATGAAGACAGTGGCGAGAAAAGAGGAGAAAGCAGCCAAGAGACAAAGAAAGAGCAACCATGGGGGAAGAGAGAAAACCAAGGGAACGTGCAGTCCTGGATCAAATCAAGGAAGCATGTCTAGGGGAGGGTAGGAGCCACCCTGTCCATTGCTTCAATTAACATATTTACAATCTTCTCTTCAATTTACTTATCCTCTTGAAGTCCCAAGAGAGAAACTGGATTTAATCCACCCTACAGAAAAAGGTGTGAAGAAATCAGTTCACATTTAATATTATATATGACTATCCTGTTACATGGGCTGACTGTCAAAGCAATCTGCCGATTTGGGTTCCAAGTAGCTTGGCTCCTTGAAAAAAAACCATCTCCGTGCTGCTGGGTCATTTCTCAGAAATGGCCTGGAGGGAGCATTAACTAAAGAGATCTCTGATGTGTATGTTTTTTTGGGTTTTTTTTTGCGGTACGCGGGCCTCTCACTGCCGTGGCCTCTCCCGTTGCGGAGCACAGGCTCAGCGGCCATGGCTCATGGACCCAGCCACCCCGCAGCATGTGGGATCCTCCCGGACCGGGGCACGAACCCGCGTCCCCTGCATCGGCAGGCGGACTCTCAACCATTGCGCCACCAGGGAAGCCCTGTTTGTTTGTTTTGATTCTGTAATATTTATTCTCAGAGTAAGTGTTTCTAGTCCTAAACTACACCAACATCCCTGCCTGACTATACTGCTTATGTAAGAGACCCCTCAAATCACACGAAGGCAATGACTGAAATAATTGGGTTTGGGGTACAAAAGAATAATCTCCATTGATGTGCCCTAACTTTAGGCACTGGACCAAGCCAACAAGCAAACCCTGGGCTCTGTGCATCAGACCGGTTGTCCCGTCAGGCGGGCATTCTCCACCCTGGCTGCATTCAACCTTGGAATCACTCGGTGAGCTCCCACAAATTTTGATTTAATTGGTCTGTGGTACGGCCTGGGCCAAGGGGCTCTAGAAACTCCCCAGTGATTCTAATGGGCGACCAGAGTGGAGAACGACGGTCTAGGTGGGCTGTGTTGCAGCGGCTGCTCTCCTGGAGATTTTCCTTGGCCGTAACTGAGCACGTCCAAGGAAAAGAGGAAACACGGAAAGAAGGACTTGCAGAGACCAACAATGTAGACTCCTAGCCCCTCAGAAGAAGACAAACCTCCCAGAAAAAGGACCAGACCTTAAGGAAATATAAGAATGGACAACTCTATCTGTGCCTCTTTCAGTTAGAAAAACTCAAAAATACTTCCTGCTTCTTGGTTTCCTCACTCTTCTTATGTTTTATTGTGCTAAGATATACATAACATACCACTGACCATTTTAGCCATTTCTAAGCATACGTTCAGTGTCATTAAGTACATTCACCATGTTGTGCCAGCGTCACCACCAACCATCTCTGGAACTTCTTCAACATCCCAAACAGTCCTTGCTCCTGTGACACCATATAAATGGGACTTGGGCCACAACTGAACATGAACACGTAGGAAAATTTAGATAAAGGCTTCTCAAACAAACACACGAGAGCAGATTCAGACGCTGCGCATTTGTGCACAAACCTTTCCTAACCGTAGGGCAGGGCAGCAAAGAGCCCACATGCCGAAGTACCTCAGAGGTCAACACGATTGGCCCCAGACATCAGAGCTGTTTAAGACCATAATAAAACACCACCTATTCCGTGTCACGTCGCCCTCATTACTCAGACACAAACATCAGCTGTCATAAAAACTGTGCACAAACTCCTCATGTCACCACTGCCACAGCTGCCAAGGGTTGTGTGGTCATTCCCCAGGCAGCTGGAGAGTCAGAAGGTCAAACCAAGGGAAGCAAACTCAAAGGTCCACAAACACTGAGTGAAAGAGGATATTTTTTGACCAAAAGACATAACCCGATCACTTTGTTCTCATATAAAAGATACAGAAATGGTCTTCATGTCCACCAAGAAATATGCTCTCTCCTATTTTTCTCCAAACACAGAGTCCTGTCTGACTCCCTTCCACATTCCCATTTCTGAGAGCGATGCGGCTACAGAGAAACTTGACCCACCAGGGGAAAAGTCCCAGTGCACGGGTGATGTCAAGTGGCATAGCCAAGTCACCCCCATACTGGGGAGCCGATGGGAGCAGTGGAAACCATGGTGAGCTGGGCAGTTTCTATCCCAACCATTACTAGAAACTCCAGGCCGGGGTTGCCAAATCTAACTTTTTTAAAGGAGTCATTACACCATGTTTTTTGGTGGCCACAAATGTCAAATTTTGGCTCCAAACGATGTTTATTACTATTACGTAATCCAACATCTTTGGGACTGAATCTGACCTCTGGGCCATCAGTCCCTGGCCTCTGGGTTCCATACACAATGTGAGTCACAGAGGCTGTATGCCAGGCAAGAGATAAGAGCGAACAGATTATCCAACTGTATCATCATCAGAATAGCTAACCCTAAACCCAAGTCCAATATTTCACCCATTGTAATGACCTGGCAGATTCTTCCCCTCCTCACTCCCCATGACCGTGGTCAGGACATCGACACTGACCCTGCCTGATCTCACAGTGGCTAGGACAGAACCCTTTTCTAAGCCATTAAAAAAACATGTTTGCAAGCAAACACTGTAATGCTTTATGAGTTACAGTCATAAAGGGTTAATCCTCAAATTATTCAGATGAAATGTCAAGCAGTAAGCTGAATACCTATTTTGGTCTCATGGACAGAGCTGAAATCAGGCCACTAAAAATTAGATGCCTGTTTAGAGTCTACTATAAACTATCCTTTTAAACAATAAACATGCTAATAAAAACTATCATACACACTTCTTTTAAATAATAAACATGTAACAGATCTCACTTCAACTCATTAATCCCTTAGATAGCTTCAAAGATCAAGAGTTGAAGCAACATCTTCTTTTTCCCAGGACACAAAGCACAGTTTGAACTTGAGTTATGAAAAGAAACAAGAGAGAATGTGCAGTTCACCAGTAGGGCTATTTTTGCTTCATTGAGGAACAATCAGAAAGAAATGGTGACAAACACAAACTTAGATTACTAGGCATTTCTCCAACGAGAGAAAAAAAAAATCACTAAATGTCAGTTGACAGAAGCAAATCCTCTATCTCTGGGAAACAGGACGGAATTTTCAGATTTTTCCCTCAAGGCAACGCCAGGTTCAAGTAGAATGATCAGAACAGTGTGTTGTTGTTGCTGTTGTTTTAAAGGAGTAGTAGGGAGGAAAATGAACTACACATCTGAGAAAGATCTGTCCACGAAAGGAAAAGAAGGCTTTTTCTAGTTTCATGAGCTTATCACTTGCTTGACCACTGACCACAGGAAGGGCTGGAGTTACATCTGCTCGAGAAACTTACAGTCTCATATTTTCCTTAGTGAAATGTCAAAGAAAAATACCGCATGTTATCGCTTAAATGTGGACTCTAAATAATAAAACAAATTGGTGAATGTAACAAAAAAGAAACAGACTCCCAGATATGGAGAACCAACTAGTGGTTACCAGTGGGGAGAGGGAAAGGGGGAGGGGCAACATAGGCAGAGGGGCTTCAGAGGTACAAACTATTGGGTACAAAATAAGCTACAAGGAGTTATGGTACAACACAGGGAATATGGCCAATATTTTATAATAACTATAAATGGAGCATAACCTTTAATTAAAAATTGTGAATCACTACACTGTACACCCAAAACATATAATTTTGTAAATCAACTACACTTCAATAATAAAAAAAAAAAAGAAACTTAGAGTCTATGGGCATGTAACTACCCAACACTGCTATTTATTCTAACCATAGAGAAGAGCTATGAAAGTTCAGTTGCTTCCACAGTCAGGAATCAGGGAATTTTAAAAAGCAAAGAGCATGTAAGCAGAGTCTTTGAAGCTGTGTGAAAATTAGTCATGGGACAATGGATAAAATGACATTCCAGGCACTGAGAACAGAAATTAGGAAGGATCTAGATGGAAAAAAAGCATGAGTTACATGGTGGAAAAAATGAATAGGTCAGTTTGGTAAAAGATACGTGAAGGCGAGGTTTGTTTATGCTAATTCAGCTGGATCAGTAAACACGAGCCTGGCGAATGTATGGGTGAATTTGCTGTTGGAATAGATCTGTGATGTGGGCCCTGCAGTGCTGCCTGGAGCAGAAAGTGAGAAACGGGGTTGGAAAGAAAGGACAGGGGTGTGTCGCTACAGGACGGGACTGGCCTTCTTTCTGAGGTAAAGGGGAGTCATGGATGGTCTTAGATAAAAGAAGATATGGAAGTACAGATTTTAGGAAGATTAAGCAAGCAGGATTGCGTATGATGGAGGAAGAGTTGGAAGAACATTTTAGGAGAGCAGAAATGAGAGCTAAGATTTCTGTAGAGGAAGTGGATGGATGGGAGAGAGAGTTGAGTTGTGTATTGTCCCTGCAGGTGCTGGTGGTGGTTGGGTTGGGGGAGGGGCATAAACTGCTACTCCCCAAAGATGCTCTCAGATCAACGGGGAAAAGGTTCCAATAATCTCTATGACCTCCTCTTTGCAAAGTGAACCAAATCTACAAAACCAAAATGAGGCTGCTGGAGTCAAAAGTTTCCCCTAACAGTGAAGCTTGAGAAATGCTGGAAGAAGAAAAAAGCCAAGTAAACAAATCCTAGTGAATCTTTCAATAAAGCACCTAATTACAGAGTTTATCAGGGGAGTGCTGAAGTAGGAAGCAGAGAGAAGGAAACAACTTGCAGATGGGTCACTGGTCTTTCTTCACCCTTCTTTTTCCACCAACAGACACGCATCCCATCTGTGGATAAGGGTTTGGTATCCCCTGGAACATTCCAGAGATGATGGGGGAGATGTGCACATGATACTCTAACCACACACTCTCCCAGGGAGCTGTGCACTGCCAAGCGGGTGCAAGGCATCATGGGCCCCTAACGAGCCACGGCTGCTATTTATGCTAGAGAAATCTTGCCACATCCTGCCTCACTCTTTACTGCTGGAGCCGGCTCTCTGGTAGATAAGCCATCAGTGACTTGCACAACACAAGAAGTTCACCTTTAACCTTAAAAGGCAAGAAAAACAAGTTTTACCCCCAGTGGTCCCTGTATAATGTAGCTGTGAGAGAAATTCAATCCCCACCACACCGGACTACAGCAAAGGGGACCACCGCCACACGAAATCGGACTTGGGGCAGGGTCCTGCTTTCTCATGAACCCTGCAAGGCTCCTCGCTGACTCTGAAACATGTGGAAATGACGACTAGTAGTACTGATGCATAAATATTATTTTTTCACAAAGATAACACTGAATAAAGGCAGTACTTACTGCCTGGTACTTACTGGTTCAGAAAAGTCACATTATCTGCAAACAAAAGTAACAGCAGTAGCCACACACGTGAATGCCCTTCCTAAGACTCTCACCAGCCACGTCCAGCTGAGTGACAGGAAGTCTCTTCTTTATTTACGGTTAACGCACACATCCCAATTCAAGTTTGCTCATCGTTTCCTTCTTTTCTGGGTCTTCCTACCCGCATCCTCCAACCTGCTGAGTTAGACGATGGACATGTTCCATCTCTGCACTGCCCAACACAGTAGCCACTACCCAGATGTTGCTACTGAGCACCTAAAATGTGGCGAGTGCCACTGAGGGAATGAATGCTTAATATTATTTAATTTTAATTAATTTTCATTGATAATATGTGCCTAGTGTCTCCCTAATAGAAAAGCTCAGCTTAGCTCTGTTCTGAAACTTAGATGTGCACATAGATCCCCTGGGATCCTGTTAAAATGCAAATTCGGAGTCAGCAGATGTGGGTGGGGCCTGGGATCTGCATTTCTAAGAGGCTGCCAGGTGATGCTGGGGCTGCCAGTGCACAGACCAAGGTAAAGACTGGAACTGCTTCGGGAACCACCAGTGTGACCTGGAAGCCTCGTGAATGGGTGGTCTCCAAAGCTTTTGATCATAAAACCCTCAAGTAAAAGTCTCCTGAGTACTACTGTACCAACATCTTACCTATGTTAGAAAACAATGCATTTAGAAGATGAGAAACAGATGAAATAAGCAATATTTAAAAAGTGTAGTCGCAATAGGTCCCTATTATTAATAATTAATATTCCAAGGCATAATATACACTTGAAATGAGATTCACTGTTAACAATCGTGGAAGTAAATCCACATTGCAAAATGTCTTCTTGATGAGCCTAAAATTCTTTGGCCATCTTTTGTCAGATTGGAACAGGTAGGCATCGATTTTTTTATGTCACCAAGGAAGCTCTTACACACAGTGAGAGAAGGATCGATGTGGCCAGTTGTGTGTGTGTGTGTGTGTGTGTGTGTGTGTGTGAGAGACCGAGAGAGAGAGAGAGAGAGAGAGAGAGAGAGAGAGAGGGAAAGAGAGAGAGAGAGACATGGTGCTCCAAGGACAAAGAACAAGATAAGGGAGGGGTGAGGGAGGAGAGTTTCACATTTACATTACTGGTATTCTGTGTTCTCTTCAATCTGCAATGAATTTACAGGAATTTTTTAAGCCATGTGTATATTTCATCAGGGCTAAACTTAGTTAAAACTACAAAAAATAATCCACAAACCCACTTCCCTGGGTTCTCCGTTGCAAAAGTTTCCTCTGACCCCAGTCTCCTCCAGGATCCCCCCCGTCACACCCCGCTTCATACAGACAGGGGCCCTCAGACATCTACACCCAGCCAGGGCATCACCTTCAACCTGAATGCTAAATATTGGTAATGCATAATTTCTCTCCTAATTTTTCAGTATAAATAAACATACACAGAAGCTTCAATTCTCTTTCAACATAGGTATGTGGTATATCTACCACCTTTGGTAACCACTGGTCTAGACGGTGCATAGAATTTTCAGAATAATCACAAAGCTCTAGAATAAAAAATGTACTTCCAACAATAATATTGAACTCTATGATCTTAAAAACACCTGGTAGAAATTCTTCTCAGATTAGTGTGTAAATGAAATTACAATTTCAACAGGGTTTACTGGGAACTGAAGAAAATAACTTTAGACTATAGACTATATATGGAAAAATCAATATGCCAAAGTTGCCAAGATCCTGAAAAAAATAGTGCTTGGCTAGATATTAATATACACTACAAATTTATTGTAATTTATTGTAATCAAAATAGCATGGGATTAGCACAAAAATCAATCAATAGATCAAAGGAACAATAAAGAATCGGGAATAAATTAGGGTGTATGCAGAAATCCAACCTATGATAAAGGTGGCATTTCATTCACCAAGTTAGGTTAATACAATAAATGCTGTTGACAAAGGTAGAAGAAAATACAGTTAGACCCCTTACCTCACACCCTAACGCTAATCCAGTGGTTCTCAACTAGGGGCAGCAGTTTTGCCTGTTCAGGGGCATTTCATAACATCTGGAAACATTTCTGACTGCCACAACTGCAAGGGCGGGAAGGGGGGCGGTGTTTGCTATCGGCATCAAGTGGGCAGAGGCCAGGAATGCTGCCGAATATCCTGCAACTCACAGGATGGTCCTTGACCCAAAATGTCTACAGTTGAGAAACTACGTAGGCTGAGAAATCCTACCCAAACCCTAACCCTAATGATTACAAAGTTAAAGAGGAACAGTGTTAGAAGTAGAAAGATCCTGATGAGAAACCTGGCTCCTCCACACCATCAGAAGGGTGACGCTGAAGAAAGTACCGTTTTCTTCATCTTGGCTTTCAAGAGGAAAGACAAGGCACACCGTGAAGCAAAGAGCAGGGACTCTGGCTGCAGCAATAAATAAATGGTAGCTATTATGGCCAATAACATAAATGGTAAATCATATTAAGAAGTGCCTGTGAGTCTAAAATGTCAATATGACACTAATGAACTTATCTACAAAACAGAGTAGACTCACAGACATAGAGAACAGCCTTGTGGTTGCCAAGGGGGAGAGGGGTTGGGGAGGGATGGAGTGGGAGTTTGGGATTAACAGATGTAAACTATTACATATAGGATGGATAAACAACAAGGCCCTACTGTATAGCACAGGGAACTATATTCAATATCCTGGGATAAACCATAATGGAAAAGAATATGAAAAACAGAATGGAGAAAGGAGGGGAAGATGGTGGAAGAGTAAGACGCGGAGATCACCTTCCTCACCACAGATACACCAGATATACATCTACACGTGGAACAACTCCTACAGAACACGTACTGAATGCTGGCAGAAGACCTCAGACCTCCCAAAAGGCAAGAAAGTCCCCACGTACCTGGGTAGGGCAAAAGAAAAAAGAATAAACAAAGACAAAAGGATAGGGACGGGACCTGCACCAGTGGGAGGGAGCTGTGAAGGAGGAAAGGTTTCCACACACTAGGAAGCCCCTCCGCGGGCGGAGACTGCGGGTGGCAGAGGGGGGAGCTTCAGAGCCGCGGAGGAGAGCACAGCAACAGGGGTGCAGAGGGCAAAGTGGAGGGATTCCCGCACAGAGGATCGGGTCCGACCGGCACTCACCAGCCCGAGAGGCTTGTCTGCTCACCGCCGGAGCGGGCGGGGCTGGGAGCTGACGCTCGGGCTTCGGTCAGAACGCAGGGAGAGGACTGGGGTTGGCGGCGTGAACACAGCCTGAAGGGGGCTAGTACGCCACAGCTAGCCGGGAGGGAGTCTGGGGAAAAGTCTGGACCTGCCGAAGAGGCAAGAGACTTTTTCTTGCCTCTTTGTCTCCTGGTGCGCGAGGAGAGGGGATTAAGAGCGCTGCTTAAAGGAGCTCCAGAGACGGGCGCGAGCTGCGGCTAAAAGGTCGGACGCCAGAGACGGGCATGAGACGCTAAGGCTGCTGCTGCCGCCACCAAGAAGCCTGTGTGCGAGCACAGGTCACTATCCACACACCCCCTTCCGGGGAGCCTGTGCAGACTGCCACTGCCTGGGTCCCAGGATCCAGGGACAACTTCCCCGGGAGAACGCACGGCACGCCTCAGGCTGGTGCAACGTCCCGCCGGCCTCTGCCACCGCAGGCTTGCCCCGCACTCCGTGCCCCTCCCTCCCCCCGGCCTGAGAGAGCCAGAGGCCCCGAATCAGCCGCTCCTTTAACCCCGTCCTGTCTGAGCGAAGAACACACGCCCTCCGGAGACCTACACGCAGAGGCGGGGCCAAATCCAAAGCCGAGCCGAGCCCTGGGAACTGTGAGAACAAAGAAGAGAATGGGAAATCTCTCCCAGCAGCCTTATAAGCAGCTCCACAATCAACTAGATGTACCCTGCATCTGTGGAATACATGAATAGACAACGAATCATCCCAAATTGAGGAGGTGGACTTTGAGAGCAAGATTTATTATTTTTTCCCCTTTTCCTCTTTTTGTGTGTGTGTATGTGTATGCTTCTGTGTGAGATTTTGTCTGTATAGCATTGCTTCCACCATTTGTCCTAGGGTTCTGTCCGTCCTTTTTTTTTCTTTTTTTAAAAAATTTTTCTTAATAATTATTTTTTATTTTAATAACTTTATTTTATCTTGCTTTATTTTATTTTATTTTATTTCTTTCTTCCTTCCCTCCTTCCTTCCTCCCTCCTTTCTTTCTTTCTTTCCTTCCTTCCTTCCTTCCTTCTACTTTTTCTCACTTTTATTCTAAGCAGTATGGATGAAAGGCTCTTGGTGCTGCAGCTAGGAGTCAGTGCTGTGCCTCTGAGGTGGGAGAACCAACTTCAGGACACTGGTCCACAAGAGACCTCCCAGCTCCACATAATATGAAACCGCAAAAATCTCCCAGAGATCTCCATCTCAACACCAGCACCCAGCTTCACTCAACGACCAGCAAGCTACAGTGTTGGACACCCTATGCCAAACAACTAGGAAGACAGGAACACAACCCCACCAATTAGCAGAGAGGCTGCCTAAAATCATAATAAGTCCACAGACACCCCAAAACACACCACCAGACATGGACTTGCCCACCAGAAAGACAACATCCAGCCTCATCCACCAGAACACAGGCACCAATCCCCTCCACCAGGGAGCCTACACAACCCACTGAAACAACTTTAGCCACTGGGGACAGACATCAAAAACAACGGGAACTACAAACCTGCAGCCTGCAAAAAGGAGACCCCAAACACAGTAAGATAAGCAAAATGAGAAGACAGGGAAACACACAGCAGATGAAGGAGCAAGATAAAAATGCACCAGACCTAACAAATGAAGAGGAAATAGGCAGTCTACCTGAAAAAGAATTCAGAATAATGATAGTAAAGATGATCCAAAATCTTGGAAATAGAATAGAAAAAATGCAAGAAACATTTAACAAGGACCTAGAAGAACTAAAGAGGAAACAAGCAATGATGAACAACACAATAAATGAAATTAAAAATACTCTCAATGGGATCAATAGCAGAATAACTGAGGCAGAAGAACGGATAAGTGACCTGGAAGATAAAATAGTGGAAATAACTACTGCAGAGCACAATAAAGAGAAAAGAATGAAAAGAACTGAGGACAGTCTCAGAGACCTCTGGGACAACATTAAACACACTAACATTTGAATTATAGGGGTTCCAGAAAAAGAAGAGAAAAAGAAAGGGACTGAGAAAATATTTGAAGAGATTATAGTTGAAACTTCCCTAATATGGGAAAGGAAATAGTTAATCAAGTCCAGGAAGCACAGAGAGTCCCAAACAGGATAAATCCAAGGAGAAATATGCCAAGACACATATTAATCAAACTGTCAAAAATTAAATACAAAGAAAACATATTAAAAGCAGCAAGGGAAAAACAACAAATAACACACAAGGGAATCCCCATAAGGTTAACAGCTGATCTGTCAGCAGAAACTCTGCAAGCCAGAAGGAACTGGCAGGACATATTTAAAGTGATGAAGAAGAAAACCCTGCAACCAAGATTATTCTATCCAGCAAGGATCTCATTCAGATTTGATGGAGAAATTAAAACCTTTACAGACAAGCAAAAGCTGAGAGAGTTCAGCACCACCAAACCAGCTTTACAACAAACGCTAAAGGAACTTCTCTAGACAAGAAACACAAGAGAAGGAAAAGACCTACAATAACGAACCAAAAACAATTTAGAAAATGGGAATAGGAACATACATATCAATAATTACCTTAAATGTAAATGGACTAAATGCTACAACCAAAAGACACAGATTGGCTGAATGGATACAAAAACAAGACCCATATATATGCTGTCTACAAGAGACGCACTTCAGACCTAGAGACACATACAGACTGAAAGTAAGGGGATGGAAAAAGATATTCCATGCAAATGGAAACCAAAAGAAAGCTGGAGTAGCAATTCTCATATCAGACAAAATAGACTTTAAAATAAAGACTATTAGAAGAGACAAAGAAGGACACTACATATGATCAAGGGATTGATCCAAGAAGAAGATATAACAATTGTAAATATTTATGTACCCAAGATAGGAGCACCTCAATACATAAGGCAAATACTAACAGCCATAAAAGGGGAAATCAATAGTAACACATTCATAGTAGGGGACTTTAACACCCCACTTTCACCCATGGACAGATCATCCAAAATGAAAATAAATAGGGAAACACAAGATTTAAATGATACTTTAAACAAGATGGACTTAATTGATATTTATAGGACATTCCATCCAAAAACAATAGAATACACATTTTTCTCAAGTGCTCATGGAACATTCTCCAGGACAGATCATATCTTGGGTCACAAATCAAGCCTTGGTAAATTTAAGAAAATTGAAATTGTATCAAGTACCTTTTCTGACAACAACACTATGAGACTAGATATCAATTACAGGAAAAGATCTGTAAAAAATACAAAGACATGGAGGCTAAACAATACACTACTTAATAATGAAGTGATCACTGAAGAAAACAAAGACAAAATAAAAAAATACCTAGAAACTAATGACAATGGAGACACGACGACCCAAAACTTATGGGATGGAGCAAAAGCCATTCTAAGAGGGAAGTTTTTAGCAGTGCATTCCTACCTTGAGAAACAGGAAACATCTCGAATAAACAACCTAACCTTGAACCTAAAGCAATTAGAGAAAGAAGAACAAAAAACCCCCAAAGTTAGCAGAAGGAAAGAAATCATAAAGATCAGATCAGAAATAAATGAAAAAGAAATGAAGGAAACAATAGCAAAGATCAATAAAACTAAAAGCTGGTTCTTTGAGAAGATAAACAAAATTGATAAACCATTAGCCAGACTCATCAAGAAAACAAGGGAGAAGACTCAAATCAATAGAATTAGAAATGAAAAAGGAGAAGTAACACCTGACAATGCAGAAATACAAAAGATCATGAGACGTTACTACAAGCAACTCTATGCCAATAAAATGGACAACCTGGAAGAAATGGACAAATTCTTAGAAATGCACAACCTGCCAAGACTGAATCAGGAAGAAATAGAAAATATGAACAGACGAATCACAAGCACTGAAATTGAAACTGTGATTAAAAATCTTCCAACAAACAAAAGCCCAGGACCAGATGCCTTCACAGGCGAATTCTATCAAACATTTAGAGAAGAGCTAACACCTATCCTTCTCAAACTCTTCCAAAATATAGCAGAGGAAGGAACACTCCCAAACTCATTCTACAAGGCCACCATCACCCTGATACCAAAACCAGACAAGGATGTCACAAAGAAAGAAAACTGCAGGCCAATATCACTGATGAACATAGATGCAAAAATCCTCAACAAAATACTAGCAAACAGAATCCAACACCACATTAAAAGGATCATACACCATGATCAAGTGGGGTTTATTCCAGGAATGCAAGGATTCTTCAATATATGCAAATCAATCAACGTGATAAACCATTTTAACAAATTGAAGGAGAAAAACCATATGATCATCTCAATAGATGCAGAGAAAGCTTTCGACAAAATTCAACACCCATTTATGATAAAAACCCTGCAGAAAGTAGGCATAGAGGGAACTTAGCTCAACATAATAAAGGCCATATATGACAAACCCACAGCCAACATCATTCTCAATGGTGAAAAACTGAAACCATTTCCACTAAGATCAGGAACAAGACAAGGTTGCCCACTCTCACCACTCTTATTCAACATAGTTTTGGAAGTTTTAGCTACAGCAATCAGAGAAGAAAAGGAAATAAAAGGAATCCAAATCAGAAAAGAAGAAGTAAAGTTGTCACTGTTTGCAGATGACATGATATTATACATAGAGAATCCTAAAGATGCTACCAGAAAACTACTAGAGCTAATCAATGAATTTGGTAAAGTAGCAGGATACAAAATTAATGCACAGAAATCTCTGGCATTGCTATACACTAATGATGGAAAATCTGAAAGTGAACTCAAGAAAACACTCCCATTTACCATTGCAACAAAAAGAATAAAATATCTAGGAATAAACCTACCTAAGGAGATGAAAGACCTGTATGCAGAAAATTATAAGACACTGATGAAAGAAATTAAAGATGATACAAATAGATGGAGAGATATACCATGTTCTTGGATGGGAAGAATCAACACTGTGAAAATGACTATACTACCCAAAGCAATCTACAGATTCAATGCAATCCCTATCAAACTACCACTGGCATTTTTCACAGAACTAGAACAAAAAATTTCACAATTTGTATGGAAACACAAAAGACCCCGAATAGCCAAAGCAGTCTTGAGAACGAAAAACGGAGCTGTAGGAATCAGGATCCCTGACTTCAGACTATACTACAAAGCTACAGTAATCAAGACAGTATGGTACAGGCACAAAAACAGAAAGACAGATCAATGGAACAGGATAGAAAGCCCAGAGATAAACCCACGCACATATGGTCACCTTACCTTTGATAAAGGAGGCAAGAATATACAGTGGAGAAAGGATACCCTCTTCAATAAGTGGTGCTGGGAAAACTGGACAGGTACATGTAAAAGTATGAGATTAGATCACTCCCTAAAACCACACACAAAAATAAGCTCAAAATGGATTAAAGACCTAAATGTAAGGCCAGAAAGTATCAAACTCTTAGAGGAAAACATAGGCAGAACACTCCATGACATAAATCACAGCAAGATCCTTTTTGACCCGCCTCCTAGAGAAATGGAAATAAAAACAAAAATAAACAAATGGGACCCAATGAAACTTCAAAGCTTTTGCATAGCAAAGGAAACCATAAACAAGACCAAAAGATAACCCTCAGAATGGGAGAAAATATTTGCAAATGAAGCAACTGACAAAGGATTTATCTCCAAAATTTATAAGCAGCTCATGCAGCTCAATAACAAAAAAACAAACAACCCAATCCAAACATGGGCAGAAGACCTAAATAGACATTTCTCCAAAGAAGATATACAGACTGCCAACAGACACATGAAAGAATGCTGAACATCATTAATCATTAGAGAAATGCAAATCAAAACTACAATGAGATATCATCTCACACCAGTCAGAATGGCCATCATCAAAAAATCTAGAAACAATAAATGCTGGAGAGGGTGTGTTGAAAAGGGAACACTCTTGCACTGCTGGTGGGAATGTGAATTGGTACAGCCACTACGGAGAACAGTACGGAGGTTCCTTAAAAAACTACAAATAGTATTACCATATAACCCAGCAATCCCACGACTGGGCATATACCCTGAGAAAACCATAATTCAAAAACAGTCATGTACCAAAATGTTCATTGCAGCTCTATTTAGAGTAGCCCGGAGATGGAAACAACCTAAGTGTCCATCATCGGATGAATGGATAAAGAAGAAGTGGCATATATATACAATGGAATATTACTCAGCCATATAAAGAAACGAAATAGAGCTATTTGTAATGAGGTGGATGGACCTAGAGTCTGTCATACAGAGTGAAGTAAGTCAGAAAGAGAAAGATAAATGCCGTATACTAACACATATATACTGAATTTAAGAAAGTAAAAACTGTCATGAAGAACCTAGGGTTAAGACAGGAATAAAGACACAGGCCTACTAGAGAATGGACTTGAGGATATGGGGAGGGGGAAGGGTAAGCTGTGACAAAGCGAGAGAGTGGTATGGACTTATATACACTACCAAACGTAAGGTAGATAGCTAGTGGGAAGCAGCCGCATAGCACAGGGAGATCAGCTCGGTGCTTTGTGACCATCTAGAGGGGTGGGATAGGGACGGTGGGAGGGAGGGAGACGCAAGAGGGAAGACATATGGGAACATATGTATATGTATAACTGATTCACTTTGTTATAAAGCAGAAACTAACACACCATTGTAAAGCAATTATACTCCAATAAAGATGTAAAAAAAAAGAATACACAAAGAAGACCTAATACACATAGTATTTGAAAATGATCAAAAATGATAATATATGGGACCTATATTCAGCTCATGTGCCTTATTATAGCTATTTTAGTTGTTTATGGTCTGTGTTCTTTTTAATTAGTGTCTATCCTATGTCAGTTGTTAACAATTCTGCATGTCATCTGGCAATGAGAGATACCTTTTGTTTTCAAAACTGACAACTTGAACATTTGTTTAATGGAAAAGATACAGTGAACGATCAACATTATATATTTTTTACAAATCAAACAATAAGTGTATTTGATTTGCAGTGTTGTGTTAGTTTCGGGTGTGCAGCAAAGTGATTCAGTTATTTCAGATTCTTTTCCATTATAGACTATTACAAGATATTGAATATAGTTCCCTGTGCCATAAATATATATATATATATATATATATATATATATATATATATATATATGAAGGAGAGAAGTGGATGGGGGCTCAAATGAAGCAAGACTGGCCATGAACTGACAGTTGCTGAAGCTGGGTGATAGGTAGGGGGGTTTCATTATATTATTCTGCCTGCTTATTTTTATGTTTGAAATTCTCATAATAAAATAAATACTAAAACATAAAAAAACAGAATGTATATCTATGTGTAACTGAATCACTTTGCTGTACAGCAGAAATTAATAAAATATAATAAATCAACTATACTTCAATAAAATAATTTTTTTTCAAAAAAGAAGTGCCTGCAAACATATAAATGTTCTTCACAAGAAAAATGGGCTTTTTGTTCCCCTTTTGTTAAGATCCAGGTTGCCTGACAGAGCAATTTCGGGGACTTAAACTATAGAAGTCGAGGATGAAAATTTCAAGTTGTTATAAATCCCCCCAGAGCACAGATTGTACTCACCTCATTCTCTCTTACAAGGGTCACTACCTTAGAAGACACAGACACCTAGTACATTTTGATTTTAGGGAACAGAGGGAAATAGTACACTAATGGCCTTAGAACCATCATTTGCATACAACTGTTCAGTGCAGAAACTGACAAGGCCCAGTTAGCCTGCTGAATGGAGCCATTTGGGGGGCTCCAGCTGGTTTGCAGTGGCAGCCCTATGTCCTGAAACCAGCTTGGGGGTAACCAGGCCTGTGGTCCCATAGCCTTGCTATGGGGACCCTTGATACTGCGAAGCCCAGAGGATTGTGGAAATTCTCTGAGGACCCTTCCATAAGCTCCGGGTCCCTGAGCTGAAAGATGGTGTATTTCTGAGCCATGAGCCTCAAGATGGAATGTAAGTCCCATCCCCACCACACCCTCCCACTCACCTGCCCCACACTTCAGTACTGAGAAGTCATTAGTAACTACTTCAGTCTAATTTTCTTAGGAAATAAAATGGAAGCAAGGAATAACAGAAGATAATAGTACCTTTTAGCTATAAAATAGAGGAAGTCTAAAACCTTGGCTGAACGCATAATAATGTTTTCAACAAATATTAACGGCAAACAACAACCATCATGAGGACATAGTGAGACAAAATTATAACACTTAACACACACAGAAATGAAGCAAAAGTGCTCTCAGGCCCTCAGAAACAGGTGCTGTATGAATAGGAGTTACTAATTTGGTTTTTAAAGTCTTTGTAGCCATTTTAAGTTCCATCCTGTGGTCACCGAATAGGAAGCAAATGAAATGATGTACTCCACTAAATCACATTACAGCATTTACCTCTTTGTAAAATGGTTCCATCTTTCAACCATTTAAAAAATTATAGAAAACAGCTAGATAGATCATAGAGATAATCATTACATCAAGATCTCAAGAATGCCACAATCACTAACAATGTACTTATATGGATCTGGAAGTTATTTCTCACCTGCCGCTGCATTCATAGCTAAAAATGCAAAATTGATTGAGTACTAGTCGTTTCCAGGCCCCAACACTGGTCATGCCCACTGCATCTTTCTTAGCTTGAGAAACAGACACAATCTAAGTTACCTCTGATTGACAAAGAAGAGTAAAGACAAAACAGACTTTGCCAGGAAGACAATGTGAGTTCCTAAATCTAATATGGAATAGGCGTGCAAATACAAAAATCTAACAAATAAAATTGTGTGCAACCAAATGACCTATATTGTGTGCACATGGCCCTCATAACAGTAAGTGTCCCTATAACACACCTGCAATGTCACATAATAAACCTTCCTAGAGTCCATTTTAATTTAAAGATTGTGGGAGGAGAGGGCTATTATTTACTTTATTTTGAAACAAATACAGACATGTCATGGTACCGTAGTATTTGCGCAGGTTTTAAGATCAAGAGGAAATTTCAAAGAACTGTAGTGTTTGTGCTGCTGCGTTATGGATATGTGCTTGCTGTTCTCGGCCATTCCAAACGACTTCTGAGAAAGACTGAAAATCACTAGTATGTTAATTCTCTCTCTCAGAGGAGGCAAAAAAATAAATAAAATATAAAATGTGGGGAAAGACACAGGCAATCGAGGACAGCTATCAAACAGGGGAGGGAAATGAGGTCTCACACGAACCACGCACGGCTTTCCTGTTCTCTCCACTGGGATAAAGACCGACACTTGGAGAGACAGAAGAATAGGTAGGCAAGCCATTTAGGGGTGTGGATGGGAAAAAACTCTCTTTCCCCAAGAGAATGTGGCTTTACACCGGCATATTAGATTAGAAAGTGCAAACACAATAATTAACAGTGAATCCTGAAACTTCAACACGCCAGAAAAGAGTGTCACTCAGGAGTGAGACCTGGAAAATAGGGATACATTAAGGTAATATTCAGTGAGGCTGGACAGCTCTGCAGGGGGCGGGCGGCAGCCCTGGAAAGCTAATCAAGTTCTCCCGACACCTCGGGAAGCTTGAGAAACCTGAAGAAGGATGCTCCCACGCCAGCAGCTAGGGGCAGCCGTGGGCAAAGAGCGGGGCCCTTCCCAAATCCGAAACCCAAACAACAACCTCCACGCTAAACAAACACCTTTATTCCCCGCCTGATTTAAGAAAAGCAGTTTGAGTCCTCCTTCCTCAGTTTCTGCTCTCTGGGAATAAACCAGCTGCTGTGGTTTTTCCACCACAATAACACATGTCAATCACCGCTAGGCCCAGCGTTACTTTTCCTCCCCACGTGTGATTCCAACAATCAGATGCCCCAGGCTGAAGCCCAGCCTCGCGTGTGAGCGTTTTCTAGGGCACATCCCAGAAGGTGCCCCCAGCCCCTGTGTATTTCATTTAATTATGAAACCTCTTTCTAGAAGCCCCATAATTCTCCCAAGAGTCAAAGTAATTGGTAGAAATTAGACATGAAGAGACACAAGGCCTCTTAAAGAGGACACTTTCGACTATAATTTTTAAAAGAATTTTCTGTTCAGTTCCAATATAATTTTGTACTTTCCCAATTCTGCCCTTTTCAAATGCCAGAGAAAAGGTTCATGTCATCTCGTGGGCTATAAAAAAAAAGCCAATCGTTGGGCTGCATCCCGCAGGCCTACAAGGCCTGCACTTGCCCGGCTTTAAGACCTTAAGACCGAAGAAAGAGCCCTGAGTCACCAACAGAGACATCAGTGGTTTCACGGATGGGGGAGCTTACACGTCTGAAGCAAGGTCTTGGAGGGACACCCTACCTTGTGTGGCGAAAGGCAGACATAACCTGAAGGCAGGCTTCACGCCCAGCGAGAGGGGAGGTTACTAGTTATAGGGGGATTACCTCAGGCTGCCTCACCAGTTACCAGGGAAACCAGCAGAGGGGCACCCCCTTATTGTCCCTTGATAAGAACCACCACTAGCTGGGGTCTGGGGCAAGTACTTAAGAAGGTCACTCCTGTGAGTAGGGTATAGGTGAAGCAGGTACTGGTCAAGCAGGTACTGGTCAAGCAGGGGATGTACAGAGAGCGAGAGAACAGCCATCTTTATTGGCCTGACCATACAGCAAGGTAATGCATTTGTACTCCACTTAAGGTCCACAAAGATTTCCCTTCCTTTGAAGGCCTTCCTTTGGATGGTTTTTAAAAAGAAAAAAAAAAAAAAAAAAGAGTGAAAAATAATGTACGTTACTCTTGTGGCAAATCACTGCTATTTGGCAATGAAAGGATCTTATGTGTATGTGTGTGTGTGTGTGTGTGTGTGTGTGTGTGTGTGTGTGTTCCATTACTTGGGGTCCATGCTGCTGTGTGGCTACATTAACAAGATGCACTTTTGGTACTGGTTAGATATGTAAACCAAAGACAAATCCATCTTTCAATGGATTTATGGTCGTTTAGTGGAAGATGGTAGCAAAATTCCACGGCACGGTTTTATTCCACTCAATTCAGGAAAATTCTATTGATCCACTACTCAGCACCTGGCCCTCTAAGTAAGTAATGGGAATCCAAAGACGAAAGAAGATTTAGCAAGGGGGAGGGGAGGTGGGCAGACATACGGAAAACAGTAACAAGAGAGCCAGAAGTCTGATGACTGCTGTGTGTGAAAGGAGAACAGGGTGGGTGATGAACTCCCCCAAGGCAAGCACCACACAGAAATCTTAAAGGTTACAAGATGGCAGCCAGTAGGGTGGGTCAGGGATACACAATGTTATTTTGAAAAAGCGAGGCAATGGTTAAAAAAGAGAAGTTTTCACATAAAAATCCAGATTTCTGGCTTTTCTTAAAAAAAGTACAAGATCTGGCAACACTTGGCAACAACGGAGCAGAGATAGGTAGGCATGGGCTCTCCAATACCCGAGAGTCCTCACTCAAGGAGCCTGGCCCCTGTAGGCATCTGCGTTGTAAGCCCCTGTCTTAGGACAAAGGTAGAGTCGTCAAGGTTTCAGAATCCTACCCTAAGAAGGGAAACACGGGGGAAAGCTGAACTCTGAGATTTGCTTTCCTAGAAATAAAACAGCAAAAAGCCAACAGAATTGTCTGTCTCTGCATCACTTGACACTGATCAGCCAGTTGACTCAGTTAAGCCTCTGTGCTGCTCGTAAGCACTTGTGAGAACAGCTTGCTGGTGCAGTCGGAGAGGAAAACCTTCTCAGGCTCCAAGCATATGGTCCGTTTGGAAGACAGCAACTCAGCACAGCTCTCAGCAGGCCACTGCATCCCTCCTAAGGATCACTGGAAGCATCTGGTACAGAAAAAGGACCACAGCAGCTGGGGCTCGGTCAGCAGCACAGAAGCGTGCTGGTCCTCATGGGCTCACCCCGGCCTCACATGGCTTTCCACAGCCTCCCCCAGCTCGGCCTTCTCTCCTGGCCCCCGGCTCCCCGGGGGACACCTCCCAGGGGCATGTGCCACCAGCAACGGCCAAAACACGATGCGACCAAACTGATGCCATTCATCTCCTCCTGCGGTGGATGCTTTCCATCTTCCACCCAGGTCCCTCCCATCCCCCATCCCGGTTCTGTGTGTCCCCCCAGCTTCTGCGTGATTTGCAGTCATCTTTGGCTATTGGAGCTGCTTCACCTGGATGTGCCCCAGACCTGGAAGTGTGCGGGGAAGCTCACGGCCAACAGCTCCTGGATGCAGGAGTGTGAGAACCAGATCCCCAGCCTCAGGGTGGACTCACTGCTCCCCAGAGGACCAGCCACCCTTGCTGGCTACCTCCCCTCCCCTGCCCCACGACCCTGATCCTGATTCCTCCTGGGAGCACTTCCTTAATAATCACTTGCATGTGAAACCTCCTCTGGGGTCTGCGCCTGGGAAAACCCCACCCAGACACATCCCCTCCCCTCCCCATCCCTGTCCCCTCCAGTTACCCCTCCCAGGCCCTCGGAGTCCAAAGCTCACTTAGACTTCGATTCTCCCTCTTCCTCCATGCTGTCTCTTTCTAGCTACACATTAAATCCAATATTTCCTCCTATGGGACACATACCCTCACCTTCTCACTACAACCGGCTTTAGCTACCCATCACCTCCCACCATGACAGGTGCCATGTTTTCTCAGCTTCCGTTTTCTTCCCCTCTTAGGCTTTTGGAAACTCAGCACTTCCAGTGGTTGTTCCTCTAAAACAAAACAAAAATATTGCAGTGGTTCCCCACTGACTTCAGGATAAAGTTCAAACTCCTTAGCCCAGCCATCAGAGGCCTCGTGACCCAGGCCCTCACCCTTCTCATGCCTTTTCTCCCCGTTTCCCTCTGGGCCTCACGCTCCAGTCACCCCACATCATCCGTGGTCTGCTTTTCCAGGCTCCAGGCTCCCCTGGGCCGGTCCCCCTGCCTGGGAGGCCCTTCCCACCCCTGGTGCCCCTGTTCAAATCTACCCATCAGTCCAGACCCAGAGCACATGGGAGTCACGGAGCCTCCTTTTCTGAAGCCCCCCATTAACACATTCCAGGTGAGAGACAAAAACCAAGACCCATAGATGAAGCTGGGCATTCACATAATTTGCATATAGACTTTACATCTTCCTAGCAGATAAGTTTCCTGAGAGCTGGGAGCTCTTTAGAGTGATCTTTGCTCATTTATCTTAGAAAAATCTAACTGAAAGGGCGGAAACGTTTACCACTTAAAACGGTGCTAGCTATTCTAGTCTCAGGCAGATGTGTTCCAGAATGGATGTGAGACAGCGGCGGGCGGGGCGGGGGGAGGGGGAGATCCTCTTCTCTCTCTCTCTTAGTTCCCACAGACGCCTCTCTGGATGCAAGCATCTCACCACCCTAGGTGTGATTCTAATGAACACTCACTCTAAACCCAAACCGACTTATTCCCCACGGGGCTCATTGTTGGAAACACCAATCTGATCTAGTCCTGAAGGAAAGCCTGCATCATAGGGTAGAGAGATGCTACAGGATTACATTTCACGGGCAATTAAAGGGATTTTCAAGGGCAGCTTTGATTATATGCGTTTTTCACCCTCCACCAGGGTTTCAGAATCCCACCCCCTGCATTAGCTGCAGGTCCTCTGTGTGCCCCACTCCCTGACCCTAAGCCAAAAGGTACCTGATGAATGTCGACAGAGGGCACAAATGTCCTGCTGCCCTGTTCCATATAAGGCATTATTCCGGGGGACCTGGACCCAAATGGCTTCAACCCATTAGTGATGAAAAAACACATCAATGACACCCTGAACTAGCTCTGTGTGTGAACAACGACAGTTTGTAACAGCCGAAAAATAGAGCAGCACAATGCATTTCTGTACTTATGTCTGCAACCATAAAGCGACCTAGAATTAAACCCACACTCACGAAACATCAGAGTGACATTTTAATAACTGACTTCTCTTAGCCATCAAGTTTTAAGATCTTTGGCAACTCGTTCTAAGGAAAACTGCCCAAAGAAAATGAAGCACAACTTAAATGTACTTAGAAATCAGGGTGAATGCAACTACATTGTCTGTTGCAAATCACTCTGTGTTCCTAAGAAAGACCTGAGAGAAGGAAGTACAATCGCCCTTTTACTTACCAAATATCTCATATTCGGCTATTCATTCTTGAGTCGGTTTTCAAAGCCACTGACTGACTCAATTGAACACACTTAGGATCAAGAAAAACTGACTCAGATGTGTGGTTTGGCCTGCCATCTTAAAATGGAATGGCAGTTATCAAAATTTTCAGAAGAAAGGATCGGGCAATTTTTCATGGATTGAAGTGAAATTTATCAAACTGGCAGAGGCCTCAGAGGAACATTACTGCACTGTGCTTTGGGAATAACTGGTGATACAGTTAGACTGTCCATGATGCTCTCAAATTACTCAAAATTCACTAGAAAACATTTCATTGTGAGACTTGAATAAACTCTTCTCACTTCAGACATATTACTCCTACGCCTAGCCGAAAGAAATGTTTCCTCCTGAAACATTTCCCTAGTTTTTCTTTCCAGCAGGAGGTGACTTCTCCTTTTTCCAAACTCCCATGGTGTGAGGGATGTCTTATTTTCTCAGGTAAACTGCAGGTACCTGGAAGGCAGGTTCCACGGGCAGTTGAATCTTGCACCTGCACCCTCTCCTTTCCCACCAAGTAGAGTCCCTAGCACGATACCTTACGAAGAGCACAAGCTAAATGTCTGCAAATGACTCAATGAGTGAGTGAGTGAATGCAAGCTTGTAAGGTTCTGGGTTTTTTTTTTCCTGCTCTTACTGCAGAGCCCAAAGGCTAATTATTTGCTACAAACTTTACGTTCACCTTTCAAACACATTAAGGTTGATATCCAAGTTTCAAGTAGTCATTCCATGATGATTCTTGCTAATGAACTTGATTTAAACTGATAGTAATCTAAAAAGTTTATGTACAGCTCTTTCAATATTGTCTACTTGGACAATATTAACCAAGGCATTTACCTCCTCTTTGAGAGCTAATCATTTCATTTATCAGCATCTATAGCTGTCAGAACTTTGGCAGACTTGGTGAAAAATACCATCAACTGCTCATATTAAAAATTAATCACACAAGATTTCCTTTGTTTCATTTTTTACTACTTAAACCCTACTGGACTTCCCTGGTGGTGCAGTGGTTAAGAATTCACCTGCCAATGCAGGGGACACGGGTTCAAGCCCTGGTCCAGGAAGATCCCACATGCCGTGGAGCAACTAAGCCTGTGCGCCACAACTACTGAGCCTGCGCTCTAGAGCCCACGATCCACAACTCCTGAAGCCCAGGCGCGTAGAGCCGGTGCTCCGCAACAAAGAGAAGCCACTGCAATGGGAAGCCCGTGCACCACAACGAAGAGTAGTCCCCGCTCGCTGCAACTAGAGAAAGCCTGCGTACGGCAACGAAGACCCGACGCAGCCAAAAATAAATTAAAAGACCAGGTAGTGAGCTTCTAAAGGCTGCCTTATGAACATCAGATTAAAATCAATACTTAAAAAAAACAAACACACAACTCCCTACTGATACAGAAAATGTTCTGCTGGGTTTTGTTTGTTTATTTTTCATAGCATGGGGTCTTTCCCTCATGATGCAAAAACATACACTTACTGCATTTGCTAGGGGAGAAAATGCCTGAACTTTAAAATTGTATAACACAATACTAAACAGAAGTGGGGGAAATTCTGTTGGTCATTTTTGTCATGAGAATGGTAAATTACCACTCATTACCATACTTGGCAAATTACCAAGCTTTTGCAACTTCCTTTAAAAGGGTAGGGGCCAGTTTCAAAGATCTGGCACCAAGTTATCCAAGCAATTCTTCCTCTGTATCTGCTTATTAAGGAGCTGGAAGGTTCATTAAAGTCATCCAGGCAGGTGGTCCAGACACTCTGGAGAGAGTGAACTCAAACTCAAGGACAATGTCATCTTCCCTTTCTTGAAAACCCTCCATGCTTCCTTCTTCTTCTTCTTTTTTTTTTTTTTTTTGCGGTACGCGGGCCTCTCACTGCTGTGGCCTCTCCCGCTGCGGAGCACAGGCTCCGGATGCGCAGGCTCAGCGGCCATGGCTCACGGGCCCAGCCGCTCCGCGGCATGTGGGATCTTCCCGGACCGGGGCACGAGCCCGTGTCCCCTGCATCGACAGGCGGACTCTCAACCACTGCACCACCAGGGAAGCCCCTCTACTCTCTTTTTAAAATATAGCACATGTTGTCATTTCTCCCACGATAACTGGCCAAAAGACAGATCTGATTTCCTTTGCCAGGCTTTCAATTTTTATTTTTACAAGAGCAGCAGAAACATAATGTGCTTTCTATCCCACCTCCATTGTTTTTATTTATTTATTTATCCATTCATTTATTTTTATTGTATAGTTGATTTACAATGTACTAGTTTCAGGTGTACAGCAAAGTGATTCAGATTTATATACATTTATATATATATATATATACTCGTACAGATTCTTTTCCCTTATAGGTTATTACAAAATATTTAGTTCCCTGTGCTATACGGTAAGTAGGTCCTTGTTGGTTATCCATTTTATACTGAAATATAGTAGTATGTATATGTTAATCCCAAGGTCCTAGTTTATCCCTCTGTGCCCCTTCATCATTTTTTTAAAAAGCATTTAAAATTAATATTGCTCTTCTCGAAAAACCAATCTCTACCTCTCTTTTCCTATGTAGACCCAATAAAAATATAAGAGTAAGCATTCTTGGGAAAGCCATATTGAAAAACATCATCTAAGCCTTGAAAATCAAAATCAAGACCAAATCAATTACAGGACTTGATTCAAGTGAATTTTGTTTTTCCTCCCAAGTGATTGACAGAAAGCATGACGGGTTCAAAATATTCAGGTATTTCTGGAGTTTGGGGGAACATACGAAGTTTGTATACAGCCTCTAACCAAACTTAGTGTGTCTTCCAGCCACGCTTTGCAGATTAACGGTAGTATACTTTCACTAGCCGCTCTCTTCTGGGGGTACAGCTCCTCAAGGAGACAGTTTTCTAGCTGAGTGTAATGCAGTAAATCGAAGGAGGAAAGGAGGTAACGTGGCTTCTCTACTTATGCCATCTGGTGTGGACAGTTGCAAGACGCTATGAAACTCTTTAGTTGTCTAATGTTTGGCCTTACCTGTCAGAGGGCAGAGGCCCTGGGAACAGATGCAAACTCCACGCACACACATCCACAAACCCTATTCCTTTCCCCTCCCTTCTTCAGTCAACACACATGAGGTACCTCATGATGCTAAGGTAACCGCCCACCCTCAGAGGCCTTACCTGTCGGCTTTCTTGATCAGGATGGCCCTGAAGATGTTCTCGAGGGGCGTCTTCTCCCGCTCATGGGTTGGCTGCACGAAGGGGTGCAGGGCCACCAGCGAGAAGCCCTGCTGGTACAGCTCCAGCAGCTGGGCGGGCAGGTCACGGAGGGAGGTCAGCCTCACGGCCGAGGCCCGTGGGAGCTCGGCTGGGAGTGGAGAGAGGGGAGGCTCATCAGAGACCCACCCAGACCGGCCACCCCACACACCCACATCCCTCTCCCCTCAGCTCAGCAGAAAATCTCCAGGTCGCCTCTCAGTCACATGAGTCTATTCCCATCTTAACTACTGTCTTCAAGGGGACCTACAAAACTGCTGGTTAATTTCCAACTCATCCGTAAGTACTGGAGACTGGATGGCTTAAAATTAGAGCCAGGGCTTCCCTGGTGGCGCAGTGGTTGAGAGTCCGCCTGCCGATGCAGGGGACACGGGTTCGTGCCCCGGTCCGGGAAGATCCCACATGCCGCGGAGTGGCTGGGCCCGTGAGCCATGGCCGCTGAGCCTGCGCGTCCGGAGCCTGTGCTCCGCAACGGGAGAGGCCACAACAGTGAGAGGCCCACGTACCGCATAAAAAAAAAAAAAAAAAAATTAGAGCCAGTTTCTCAGAGATCACACTGGAAAAGTCACTTCCAGCCCCTCAGAAAATAAAAAAGAAAGAAATGAAGAAGGAGGATCACAAGACGATGACAACTGCACACAAACGTAAAACTGCCGGGTGGCAAAAAGCAGCAGCAAAACAAAGTCCAAAGACAGACTGGAACAACATTTCTGTGCCACTTAAGACAAAAGGGTAATTTCCTTAACAGGCAAAAAACAGAAGCAAGAACAAAAACAAGAAAAATGGGCAGAATATACGAACAGGCAATTTCCTGAAAAGCATAAAAGGGTAATCAATACTTGAAAGGACACTCTAACTCAATATTAGAACTATGCAAAACAAAACAAATGTTTTCTCCCTATTGAATTATTTTAAAATTGGGGTTTAAAAAAACCTTTTTGAGAAGGGCAGACAAGATATCAGAAATCAACAGATTCAAGTGACAAGTCTTCCAGCCCAATCCCCCGCCCCTCAGGCTCTTTCCCTAGAGGCAACCAGTACTATCCATTTTCTTTTGTATATATGTTAATAATCGCTGAATCTGTGCACAAATAAGTTTATATATCTATCTCACTTTTTTTACACAAATGGTAGGATAATGTTACAACCCAGCTTTTTATCCATTTTTATCAATTAACAGTATCCTTTTCTTGGAGATCATTCCATGGCGGTACACAGAGCTCTTCCTCATTCTTTTTACAGCTGCACAAGTGTTCCACTGTGTGAAGTACCACAGATTATCCAAACTTTTGCTTTCATAAGTAATACTGCAATGAAAAACATCACTCCTACATGATTTCACATGCATTCATGTACAGTATACCTAAAAAAGTTAATTCTTAGGTGTGGAATTGCTGGGCTCAAGATAAATGCATTGTAATTTTTTTAGAGACTGCCAAATCTCCTCCACAGTGCAGTAAGGGCTTACCTTTATCAGTGAGGTACAAAGGTTATTTCTTTTCCCACGCCCTGGCTAATCTCACAACAAAAAATATGATCCCTGTGAGGTGGTAATTTATATTTCTCATTATGTAATTTGTACTTTTTCTTATTAAACATCTCATGTTTAAATGCTATTTATGTTGCCTTTTCTGTTAACTGTTCAAAACCTTTGCCTAGTTTCCTACTGGGTTATTGGTCTTTTGTCTATTGATTCGTAGGAGCTCTTTATATATTAGGAAATTCATTTCTTATTTGTAATAACAGTTGCAAATATCTTTCCCAAATTATTGTCTTTTGACTTTGCATGACACGGGTTTTGCGATGAAGAATTTTTTTTAATAAAGTTGAATTTATCAATCTTGCCTTCAATGGCTTCTGAGTTTTATGTCATAGCAGAGAGACCCAGAATATAAAACAATTCTCTTGTGATTTCCTGTAGTAATATTTCAGTTTTTGCATGTAAATCTTTGCTCCATTTGGAATTTATGCAATATGAATTCAACTTTTCCCACCCACCCCCAGTTTATCCATTTTTCCACATTGATTTGAGATGTCACCTTTATCATATATTATATTCTTAAGTATATTTAAGTCTATGACTCTGATCTATTAATCTATTCTAACAATTTTAGTTTCATATTATGTTTTAAAATCTGGTCAGGCTATTTCCTGAATCTTCCTATCTTCCTGTTTATTTTCTGAATCTTCCTGTTTCTTCTCAATTATTTGTTTTTCCAAATGGTCTTTAAAATCAGGTCATCAAATTGTCCCTCAAAAAAAAAATCTTGTTGATACTTTTATGAGATCATGTTCAAATTACAGCTAAACTGAGAGAGAATGGATTTTTTTCTTTTTAACCATTTTTTAAATTGAAGTATAGTTAATTTACGATGTTGTGTTAGTTTTAGGTGTACAGCAAAGTGATTCAGTTATACATATCTATATATGTCTGTTTTTCTTCAGATTCTTTTCCATTATAGGTTATTACAAGATATTGAATATAGTTCCCTGTGCTGTACAGTAGGTCCTTGTTGGTTATCTATTTTATATATAGTAGTGTGGATATGTTAATCCCAAACTCCTAATTTATTGCTCCCCCTCACACTATTTGATTATATTTTTAATCCACAGGAATTGGAAATTGAAGCCAAACAATATTTTACAGAAAGTTAACAACATCAACCTCCCGAGAATGGATATTTTCATCACGCTGCAAGTTTCCATCCAAGAGCATTGCATGATTTTCGTTTATTCAAGACTCTTTAGGGGTCCCCTGGGTGCATATTAAAATTTTCTTCACATAGATACTGCACACTTGTGAAGTTTATTCCTAGTTATTTTATATTTTATTGCTATTTGAATTGTTTTTTTTTTCTCCTTTTACTTCTGTGATCTCCACTGTGGGCAAGAATGTTGGAGAAACAGTCATGCTCATGGCGGCTGACAGTGGTGAACCTTTCTGGAGGGCCATGTGGTATTTTCCCTCAATCCTAAAAGTGCATTTGCACTTTGTCCAGCAACCTCACCACTGAGTTTTAGGCCTGTGGCTGGACTCCTAAATGTTTCTCAAGATATATGGGCAAAGTTATTCACTACAGGGTCATCACAACAGCAAAAACCTAGAACCAAGGACTTCTTCTTTGGAGGGCTAGCTCAACATTGGGACACCCCAATGATGAATCCTCTGAACCATTAATATGTGTTACATGAGGATGAAAATGTGCCCAAGACCCATGACTAAGTTAAGAGACAAGGTGTCTAACAGTGTTTATCGTAGGATACTTCAGTATAAAAAAATTCAAAGGATAGATAGACATGAATAAAATTTTTTTCTGGAAGAAATAACAAAAACATCAATATTGGAGAGACTGGAGTAGAGAGGTGAGGATGAGAAGGTAGTTTTTACTTTATTTTGTACTTCAATACTATTACCGTCAATACAGCAATCATTTGGGTGGAGGGTTCATGAGACATTTTAATTTTCTTCTTTACATGTGAAAAATATTTTAAATTTTAATATATTTTAAAAAACACTGTGTTACTTTAAAACAAACTTAAAAACAAAATCTAGGGGTACTTAAGAATACTCTTAACATCAGCCACTGTAGCCCTCACTTCCATACATCAGGCAAGAAATTTACAAGGAAGAAAAATCTACAGCAATGATTCATTCTAAAGCAAGTGTCCAGCATCCTGGAGAAATCGCCCTGAATAACAGTGACAGAGATAAGGCTGGTCAGGAAAGCTAGAGAGCATGCAATCTTTGCCTTGAAGAGTATGTTCTACATATGCCGCCAGATAGAAAAAAATCTTGAAGGTAAGTCTGGAAAGATCGCTGAGCCCGTCCACACTCCTAGGCACAGCAACCCGGTGGGCCAGAGGGGCAGCCTCTCCAAGCCTGCCCCACCGTCCAGCAGCAGAGGCAACACCCAAAATCCTTGGAAATGGAGACCCTTGGGCGCCACCGCAGACCTACTGAATCGGAATCAGAGCCATCTATGGCTTCACAAGCCCTCGAGGAGATTAAGAGGCTGAGAATTACCTTCTAGAGGGTTTCCTCTAGAGGAGTGCCAAAGGGCAGGGAACCTTTGGATCTAAGGCCACACACCGACCTGTGACCTGCACCCCAACTCCACACAGCCAGGACCCTGGCCATCCCTGCCGTGGCAGCCCCAGGCCCACTGCGGGGATCCGCACAGGCTTCTCCCCCAGTCTGTGTGCACCCCCAGGCCCAAGGCGGCACAGAGACTAGGGGGAGGCGAGTGGGGAGACACTGCTGCGGGGGCAACATTTAAGGAGCACCAAAAACTCAGTAACCAGTATGAATCAACATTAAATGCAATATGTTAAAAAGTGAACATGAATGCCGAAAGTCCATAATGAACAAACTATCAAAAATTTTACTAAGGACAGCATCCGTCTTATTGATTTTTCTTTTGCCTCAAGCTCGGCACAGCCCTGTTACTAATCTCCTCTTTGTAAAAGACGTTGCCTCACCCCACTGCCGGCCCAGCCCAACATCTCTTGCCCTCTTGTCCGGGGCCCTGCGAATGACAGGAGTGGGCCTGTATGTAGGCTGCTCCAGGGGAACCAGGGGCAGGTCTCCTGCGCTGTCAGGAGATGACGAAGCAACAGAAGTGTGTGCGTCACAGACGCTGTTGTTTTATTTAAAAAACTGCATGAACTTTTGGTAGGAGTGTAAGCCCTTCTGGAGGGTAATTTTATAATATCCATCAGACCCAAAACTACCACACGGCACAAAGATCCCCTCTTCTTTGATAAAACTGTACATAAAGAGCATCTGTGACCTCAAAGTCAGTCTCTACAGGTCGGTATTTTGTAAATGTTTCTAGTATTTCAGACTCTTTCTGCTACGGTAAAATAAACCTGTGCCAAGATTTTGATAATTTGTATGTTTCTTTCCTCTTATGCATGATCCTATAATTTAAAAAATGCATAAAAGCAGTTGACGTGTTTAGAAGACTTGGGATTCTAGGATCAGCTCTATGCTCCTCCCTGGCATCGATCCTGGGCCTGTGAACGGTCAGTTTCCGCGTATAAAACGGAGATGACAACGTGGGCCTGTCTTCCATCAGAGAGTGGTTGTGAGGATCACACGGGATCCTTACGTGTGTAAGGAGGCGTGCGTAATCGATGGAGCTCCGAACAGCGGAGTTCAGTGGTGCTGGGAGTGGCGGACGGACTGGTCCGCTGCAGCCGCTGGTGACAATTCGGTGCTGGGGCATTAAACCCTCCCCATCCCCGTCCACAGCCCTTCACCTCCACGCTCCAAATCCGTGCACTAAAAATATTAATCAACCACTTTATAGCTAAATGCTTCCTGAATGAAACAGAATAACTTTAAAATTTTTACCTTTAAATCTAAAGATGTATCTCCTGTCAAAACTCAGCAATTTTATAGCTTTAATTTTTGGTATGCATGCTATCAAAGTTGAGCTTCATTGGTTAAAAAACAAATAAAAATGAATCTCAACTATCCTATAATTAAAAAAAAAACAAACAGCGCCAACTGTAAACATGATTAAAGGCCTAATTTCACGTTTCTTTTTGAACCTTAACCTTAAAAAGAAACCCTGGTTCTTGTAAAGTGACCAATCCCCCAGTATTACTACTAGGAACACAAACAAGGGAATGACTTATCTGTTTGGATGAACATACCAGTCGTGGGCTCTTGGGCTATTTCTCACCCCACCCATCAGAATGACCTCTCCACTGTTTTTGTTTTGTAATATTTGCCTGATTTCGTTTACAAATTACATAATCTTGGGCAAGTCACATAATTCCCATCCCATCTCTTGGGTCCCTCATTTTTAAAATGAAGACCCCGGACAGGCAATTCCAAAAGGAGCTTCCAACTTTAAAATGCAATGACGTTATCATTTCCATTTGGAGACTAAGGTACAAGTCTCTAACTAAAAAGTGACATTGGAAGAGAATACAATGAATGTTTCCAACGTGAACTGAAAGAGTCCTCCCAAACCAGAGCCAAAATGAGAAAAAGGCACAACCACATGTTCAGGTGGGTAGAGAGATGGAAACGGAGGCAGGAAAAGAATCTGCTGCTGGTGCAGCAGGATAAAAGTCACCGCTGGAGGTGAGGGCACTGATGGGGCTGTCTTGGCCAGTGTCACCCTCCAGTCTGAGGAAGTGTCACCATTAGGGCCCAACACCCATTTGAAGGTCACACTTTTCTCTCCAGTTTCTAAACTGCTTGTTCCATACACTTGGTTAACAGCAATCAGTCTGCAAGCCGGGGTCCAGGCTGGACATCCCCGTGCTCCCGCCCAGGGAGCTGTCTTCTTCCCATACGGGCACTTACGCTGCTGCTGTGCAAAGCCCAGTTCTCCAGCCTGGCAGGGGCTGGGTCTCATCCTATGACCTGTAGCAGGTCTGGGACAGATCCCAAGGCCAGGAACTGGGGCCCCAGGGCCCAGATGGATAAAGTAAGCAAGAGACAGAGCCAGGGGATGAGCAGTGAACACGGAGGGCCCACCTCCCCAAAGGGGTGGCATCTTGTCCTTCTAGACTGGTTACTGCCAATGGGCACGTGGGCGCCCTGGTTACTGCCAATGGGCACCACTGGTGCCAGAACGTCTAATTCTTACCTTCAAGAAGTCAGAAATCTTGATCCTCATAGAAACTCTCCTAATCTTTAGATTTGGCAAGTAAGTCCTATTTTATTTTCAACCCCATGTGGCCCAAAGCCAAGATCTGGTAGGTCACAGTGTCTGGCTGGGGCATTTGATAAACGTGGGAGGATGGATGCCCCACACCCTTCCCATCCCTGATGGTGGCACTGCCAAGGGATGGTGTGACTGCCAGTCTGGCAATGACCAGCTTCCCAGTGTGCTCATTCCCACATCATCACGACTTATCCAAGTCTTCAAGGACATGTCCGCAGGTATCTGACACACGCCTCTATTTCCTTTCTACTTTCTGTCTCTATGAATTTGACTACTGGAGGTACCTCATACCAGGGAAATCATATATTTGTCCTTTTGTGACTGGTTTATTTCACTTAGCATAATTTCTTCAAAGTTCATCTATGTTGCAGCATGCGTCAGGATTTCTTTCTTTTTTAAGGCTGAATAATATTGCATTGTATCTATACATCACATTCTTTTAAAACTGAAGTCAGTTGATTTACAATGTTGTGTTAGTTACAGCGAAGTGATGCAGTTATACATACATACATATATGTATATTCTTTTTCAGATTCTTTTCCCTTATAGGTTATTACAAAATATTAAGTATAGTTCCCTGTGCCATACAGTAGGTCCTTGTTGGTTATCTATTTTATAGATAGTAGTGTGTATATGTTAATCCCAAATCCCTCCCTCTTCTATACTGTTGTAGACATGAACAAAGAGGTTAGAACCACATAACTATATTTCAAATCCCTTGGAAATCTTTTTTCCCTCATTCAATTACCAATAAGAGGCTTTTTAAAAAATCAAGACACAGAAAGTGGGCTTCCCTGGTGGCTCAGTGGTTGGGAGTCCGCCTGCCGATGCAGGGGACACGGGTTCGTGCCCCAGTCCGGGAGGATCCCACATGCGGCGGAGCAGCTGGGCCCGTGAGCCATGGCCGCTGGGCCTGCACGTCCGGAGCCTGTGCTCCACAGCGGGAGAGGCCACGACAGTGAGAGGCCCGCATACCGCAAAAAAAAAACAAAAAACAAAAACACAGAAAGTACTGCTAGAAAGGTATTTTGGGTAACATGAGAGTCCAAAGGTTTTGTTTTGAAATAAGTGGGGTTTTTTTTCTTTCAGAAAATAACTCTATATAAATAAATAAACCATTATTCCAGGAGTTTAAAAAGAAAGGAAGGAAAACAGGGGAAAAAGCATAATCCACAAAACCACATATTTCTTAACACTCCTGGGATAAAGGAGATTGTGCTTTTGCTATGACTATGTTTGTTTAGCAGAAACATTCTGCAGCCCTGTTTATTCCCTGGAAACGAAGCCCTTCAGACATCTGCAGAAGAGCCAAAGCAATGTTTCTGCTACTTCAAACTTCATTATAGGGAAAGTACCAGCTTCCAACACAAGAAAGAAAGCACTGTGCACAATGACCTCACATCTCACTCAAGTCTCTACAGCAGGCAACACATGCTGACCCTCAACAGTTCCTATGATTTTGCCCAGCACATTTGTGACTTTAACCTAATTATTCAAAGTCCAACTTTGCTTTTCTAATTACATCCACTAATGGATCTGTCAATACCAGGGAGCCCAACAGGACAGAGAGACACTATCTCTCCCGGGTCATTTCCTTCTCAGGTGAGGCTGATAATGACACTGTTCAACCAAATCTTTTTTTCTCTAATTTCCTTGAAGGCCACCATTTCTATAACATCAATCTGGCTGGACTTTGCAGTAGATCCAATTTAGCAAAAACCTAAAATCAATCACTTTTCGATGTGGGGTTTTTCACTGTATAAGTAAAAAATAGGAATTCAATTTTTTTTTTTTGGCCACACCACACGGCATACAGGATCTTAGTTCCCCGATCAGGGATCGAACCTGCAGCCCCTGAAGTGGAAATGCGGAGTCTTAACCATTAGGCCGCCAGGGAAGTCTCAGGAATTCGATTTTTTAAATAATGTTTGCAGCCCATGTCTTCGGTGTTATTTCTAAATCTGTGGCATAAAACTTTCATTTTAGGATTTTCAAATTCAGACTTCTGTCATCTTGTTATCAAATAAACCCATGTTTCTGAAACTTAAAAAAAAACACACATCCAGACTGAGGAGACCGCACCATTAAAACACTATTTATTCTTTTATATTTTGTTAATTGGAGTGAAATTCACCTAACATAAAAATCAGTCATTTAAAAGTGAACTATTGGGCTTCCCTGGTGGCACAGTGGTTGAGAGTCCACCTGCCGATGCAGGGGACACGGGATCGTGCCCCGGTCCGGGAGGATCCCACATGCCGCGAAGCGGCTGGGCCCGTGAGCCATGGCCGCTGAGCCTGCGCGTCCGGGGCCTGTGCTCCGCAACGGGAGAGGCCACAACAGTGAGAGGCCCGCGTACCACAAAAAAAAAAAAAAGTGAACTATTCAGTGGCATTTAATATATTTGCAATGTTATACAACCATCACCTCTGTCTAGTTCTAAAATGAGGAAACTGCATATTCATTAAGCAGTTATTCCCCATTCCTCTCTCCCCCAGCCCCTGGCAACCACCAATCTGCTTTCATAAAACACAATTCTTAACACCTTAACTAAATCATGGATAAACTCAAGAGGGAAATCTCAGTAGAAGTAAAAGCACTTTTTGAAGCTTCCATAAACCTAGGCTCCTACAGGTCAATCAGGCAGTAATTGACAAAGCAACAGATGCTCATCAAATGAGTCCCTAAGATGCAGGCGACTGGTCCACAGATGCTTGTTAAACACCAGACTATCAGACTCTGTGACAAAAAGGGGGGTTGTAAAGGGGAGAAGAGAGTCAAGTCGTTATTGGTTTGCTTGTCATTCCAAAGAGTCACACACAGTCATTGAATTACACACACACACAATATTGTACTATAAAAAATTCAATGTCTAGGTGTTTGTAAGGAGAGGGCCTGAATAATCCCTGTTGACGATACCCATTGATCAAACTCCGAAGATGGCATGATTGCTCATCCCACCTCACCAGTCCATTTTGTCAGAGAAGACACAGGCTAAGATTCATCAGGAAAGCTTTTCAAGAAACACCAGGCACCGCGCTGCTTAGATCTCACAGTGGGAGTATTCAGATATTAAAAGCAACCAGCTAGAAACTGAACCCAGAGTATTAATAAAATACTTCACACACTTAAAAGTACTTTTTGTAGAGAAGAGACGACATGAAGGATTACGAAGTCTTCAGAATTTCTAACCAAACTCATCCACACCAGATCCAAGAAGAGCTTAGCATGAGTCAGAAGGGAAGCTAGTTATCAGTACTTTATGCCATTTTCCTAACTGAGCATGATAGCACTATAGCTGACACTCCTGAAGTTCTCTTTTGATTTTGAGAATACAATAAACTGATTGCATCAAAGACCAGCCACTAATGACTATGTACAAACAATATGGAAATGAAACTATTTAGAATGTAAATGAGACCCTATATGGATTTCCATGATAAAGTCTCAAGGCTTTGCATAAAAGTAATCAACACTGAAAATCTTCAGCGCTGGAAATGTGGCTAGTCCAAAGTGAATGTGCCATACGTGTAAAATGTACATGAGATTTCAAAGACTTAGCACGAAAACAAGAATGTAAAATACCTAAGTGAAGAAGTTATTTTATATTGGTAACACACTGAAATGACAACATTTGGGATAGTTGAGGATTAAATAAAATATACTAAAATGAATTTCTACCTGTTTTAAATGTGGCTACAGGAAAATTTAAACTTACATATGGGGCTCACATATATTTCCACTGGACAGCACTGCTCTTACGATTACTTACCAATCACTTGTTGTAACATTTATCACTATTTTTAATTATACAAATTATTCATTTAATTTTTTTTCTGTCCTTCCCAATAAATTAGTTCTGCCAGGCCAGAGCCCAGGCCACGTTTATTCGCCAACAAGCTGGCCAACCCAGAGTGCCTGGAGAAACCTCATTAACAATCATCGTTAAATGAAGGAATTCTCCATTGATTGGTACAGCCACACATCACGACCGCACCAGTACTTTTTCCGTCAAAGAAAGGCCAATGCAAACTGCCCCCTGCAGTTACTCAGGGTCCGGGTTGGGGGGGTAGTTAACTCTGAGGTCCCCGCTCTGGGCTCCAAAGTAAATAGCCACCATACCAAGATGAAAGAAACCATAAATAGTCCTAGAAAACCATCAACCAGTGATGAACTTTTTTTCTTAACCATGGTAAAATATACATTAAAATGTACCATTTTAACCATAGTTAAGTGTACAATTCAATGGCCTGAAGTACATTTACACTGTTGTGCAACCACCGCCACCAGGCACCTCCAGGAAACCTTCTTTTAACCAACAGTGTCACCTGCACTTGCCACCCAACCCTTCACCTCAGCCACCCAAGGAGAAAGGACACCTCACCTCCATCCTTCCTTCCTCTCTCCCCTCTGGTATAAGCAGGAGATACAAGAGCAGCAAGGAGAAAAAAAAAAGCTGCTATGAGTCATAATAATTCCCAAATGTGAAAATCTGCCACTGGAAAAAAATCAAATTTGATATGACAACAGAAGCGAAGGAAGAATGTAAAAAATTTCACTTTGCAGACGTGGTCAAATGACAGCACAAAGATTATGCATCTTAACCCCAAACAGCATAAAATGGAAAAAAAAAAAAAGGAATTTCCCCAAAAGTCTGGTGCCCCAATGGCATAAGTGCACTTCAGTTTGGCATTTACACAGGACACAAGAGAATATTACTACTTCTTTTTATCCTGAGTCATTATCATAAGGGTCTCCACTCTATAACAGAGTTTTACATTGGTATGTCAATAAAGTCTTTACTTAGGAGAGTATTTTTTATTTCAGAATATAATACGATAAAATAATATACTATAGAAACTGTTGGAAAGCACAAAAATTCATCATGCACAAGACTAGTTTTAAGTGCTTATGACAGAATAAATCCCACTCTCTCCAGGCTTAGTACAACTTCTACCCACAAAGGAAGCCCACTCGTAGGTTCAAAGGCACGATCCCCAGACACACCAACAAATGCACATCAGTGGATTCTCCTTTCCTTGCTGTAGTGGAGACACACCACGTATTCTGTGGCACAGTCAATAAGCCATTCACGAACTTACCAAAAGTTCCATATATTGCAAATTCGTGTTAAATAAATAAAATTCTTATGTGTATGACATCACAAAAGATTCAACAGAACTCAAATGAGGACAGGACCAGCCAGGTCTCATGCTCTAAAAAAGGCTTCGAGCACCTGCATTTTTAGCTTTGCATGAACAATTACCACGTTCATGCGCAAACTCCCAAATTGGTGCATGGAAATAGAAAATCGTACACACGGGCTCCGCTAAACAATTTGCATGCAAAATTGTCATCAGCACTCTCCAGTTTCTTTTTTGCCACATAAGATATGGGGATGTGTGACGCCTCAGGAGACTGATTTTAAGAGACATTTTGGTTCCCACTATTAAAAGGGGGGGGCCCCTGATGGTGTCTGGGGTCTATGCATGAATATAAATCCCTCCCAGGTGCCTTCTCATGTAGTTCAGTGGAAGAGTGGAAAAGCTTGAGAATGAGATTAAGTAGAATAATGGGCAACAGATATTCTTCAGAATAATAAAACAGAGAGGAAACATGGTAAAAAAAAATAATAATTTGTATTGACACCCAGAAAAATGCCATCTATCAATGACAGTTTGTACAAGAAGGGAAAGATGGATATTACCCAGGCAGTTAAAAAGGACTTTCCTGATTCGGCCAGTGATACATACTGAAATGGACCACCCGGAAGCTTCGCCTTGGAGATTGTCAGTGAGGATCTGATAGGGATCTATGTGCTCATAAGGCATCTTAAGTTTTCTCTAACAGTTCCTCCCTCCCTTGTTCTTTCCTCTCTTCCACTTGAAATGCAGTTAGTGTGAACTGAGATATGCTGGAAGTGTGAAAAACACACAAGATTTCAAAGACTCTGTAGAAAGAAAAGAATGTGAAATATCTCAGAGTGTTTTACTGATCACATGTTGAAACGATAGTATTCTGAATATACTGGGTTACATAAAATATATCCTTAAAATTAATTTACCTATTTGAATTTTTTTAATGTGGCTACTAGAATATTTTAAATTAGATTCATGCCTCACGCTATATTTGTATTGGACAAGGTCTGTTCTAGAACCTCGTTTTAAATTTATTTATTTACTTACTTAAATTTTTTATTTTAAACTAATTTCAGTCCAAAAAACATGATCCCTTCTCTAATTTTATTTTAAATTAGATCTATGGCTCACATTATATTTCAACTGGATAGGCTTGATCTAGAACCTTTTATTTTAAATTAATTAATTATTTTATTTATTTATTTATTTTAAACTTATTTCAGTGCAAAAAAACATGATCCCTGCTCTACTTTTATTAAACTGCCAATTTAACTCCTTAATAAGCATCCGTTAGCCACAGCCATCAGTAAGGTCACTTCTCTTCCCAAAATAAACCTGTTAACACCAAGGAATGGGGCAAAGCTGCCAGAATATTTACAGTGTGGGATCAGTGAGTCACCTGCCTTCAAGCACATTAAATCTTTTCTTCTTACTCATTGTCACTACTCGAAATTGGAGGAAAAAAGCAAAACTTCCTACAATCTTCGCGTTCGATGTTTTGGTCCCTGAGCCCTTGAATATTTGCTCTTGGAGACTTCCTAGTATCACAATCACACCAGCTCCTAAAGTGTTCACTGCTCTGGAGCAAGTGGGTTTGCAGCCTTTTTCTGTCCCTACTCCATCAGCAGCTCCAAACACCCTCCCAAATCTCACCTCTCTTCCCACGCGGGGAATCTCAAACTGAGCATCTCACCTGCAAATCACTGCTCTGGCAAAACCGGAAACAGCTGCAGAGGCCACCAGCCAGCCAGCATCATGGCTGAGATTATTCATATCAGAAATATCACTAGACCTGCCAGTCTATTTTAAGTCCTTGGAAGTGCTTTGGAGTGGATTTTCTGGATGATTTATGTTACATTCCAGAAATGCAAATTCTCCCTCATGCACTTAATAAACATCCCTGTGGTCATGTTTCTAGTTAACAGAGCCGTCTCCCTTCCTGGGATTTCCTGCCTGGTTCCTTTGAGGGTAGGATGAAGGCTTCATGATATTCTCAATTCCCACATATTAGTAAGAAGTGAGTATTATTATTACTTTGTTACCATTGCAGTTCAGTCTGTCCTAATTCTAAACAACGTATGCAAACAGAGAACAGAAACCTGGAATTGAATTATAGGGTAGAAAGTTGGTGATGTCTCAAAGCTGGCTAAGGCAGAGATGGGTGGTGTAGCGGCCAAGGTTGCACTTCTGTGGTGTAGTGGAAAGAGCGCTGGGTTGGGGTCCAGGAGTCTTTTAGAGTCCTGATTCTGCTGCTAGCTCTGTGTCCATAGCCAGTCGTTTAATCCCTGGAGACATCATGTTATGATCTGTAAAATGAGGGGACTGGCTTAGGTAATGAGAGAGACTTCACAGTGTTGAGGTTAAAGGCATAGGCTCTGAATGCCTGGGTTTGAATCTTGGGTCCACCACTTACCAGCTGTGCAACCTTGGGAAAGTTACTGAACCTCTCTGATCCAGAGGTTCCTCATTTTTAAAATGGAGATAATAATAATACATAGCTCAGGAGTTACCTGAGTTGAAATCTCAGTGCCACCCCTCACTAGCTGTATGACCTGAAGTCTGCCAGCAGCCTGGTCAGGTATGAATGTCTCTCATACCTTTGCTGCATCCAGGGACTTCCGTAGGCAATTAGTTTCATCAAACAACACCAGGTAGACATCAACCTGCCTCTAACTGCTCCTGAGACAGGACAGGTACTCTGAACCCAGGATTAACAAACACTAAAAAAACTAACCTAGTATCTGTTCCCCTTCTTAGGAGACCCTATTTTCAAGTCTCTTTCTTTCTTCTTTTTTTTTCCCCCGTAAGAAAACAAAACCAAAGAAATGGCTGGGAGATGAGGGACAGCGAAATGGCAAACACAGCTCCTGGAGCTCCAGTCTGCAGGGACTGAATGGATGGCGGTGATAGGCACTGCTGGGTGTTGGTCATGGTGGCTGCAATGAGCTCTGTGGCATCTGAAAGGAAACGGTTAAGTAGGCCACTGGCTATGAGGTCTGCAGCTCAGAAGAAGGTGAACTCTGAGTTGAGGATACAAGTCCAAGAATCATCTACTAAGCATAAATGCTCACTGAGGGCCTGGGCTCAGATAAGCTCTCGTGACGAGGGACCACGCAGAGGGAACAGCAGGCCTACAGCCGAGACGGCCAAACTCTCCACATTCAGTGGCCAAGCGAAGATGGACCGATCTGCAAAGGGGGCAGAGGAGCAGCCACAGAGGTAGGGAGAAAACCAGGAGAGCGTGGGAGAGAAGCCAAGAAAGAGGGAAGAAGAAGCAAGAGAAAGCTTCATAAGCGATCCCCCTCTGACCCAGGGCCCCGGGTCAGCCAAAGCCCTCCTGCCTTCTAGGACGCCCGGCCTGGCAGACTGTACCATACACCTGCGACCTTCCTCTGCAACAGCTGGGCCCAGTCCCAAGCCTGCCGATGCCACTTATACTGGCTATAAAGGGGAAATTTAATCAATCATTACACAAACCGAAATAGAGTGAACGAGAGTTGTTTCTTAGGATTCCATAAGAGAGAGCTACTACGAGAAATGGCTGTCAAAGTGGATGAGAGAGAGAAAATAATAAGAGAGGAAGGGAGAAGTAACTTTTAAGTGTACAATGTCATACTCCAATTGCTTTGTGTGCATCGAAGGTCTCCCTCTACCTTAAAAAAAATTTTAATTGAAAAGTTTAGATGGTATATTGAAGGTTAACACAAAAAGATAATGTAGATCTTTAATCAGAAACATGATCAAAGAACACATCCCCACATCTAAGAGACAGGCACATGAATGTACATTTCTGTGTTTGATGCTAAATTAAATGTTTAAGGCATATTACATATATATATATACATATATATGTATATATATATGTATATATATATATATATGAATGATTCTCTGTACAAACCGACTTTTTTGATTTACTAACCAATATTGGTCTCAGCTGTGACAATGAGGGAGTGGCCAGCATTGCCAAGCCCTTCAGTAAGACAAGGAATAGGAAACATCCATCCCGGAGTTTAGAGACAGCTGTGAGTGGAGAAACGTAGCTAAAGTCAGGCTGGGGACAAGTCAACTGTCATCTGATGACCCTGCAGCCTGTTCTTCCCCAGCTATCATATTCTTTTCCACTTAGTGTTTTAGTGCTTTCTAACCTGCCTTCCTGAGAACCATGGTTTCCAAGGATTTTATAGCTAAAGGAGCCCTTAAAGACGATGATGACAATGATGATGGCTGTGACAATGATAGAAGTATTTCAGAAATAATACTAACAACAGTGATAACAATGATAGCTAACTTCCATTGAACATATATCTTATGCCAGACATTGTTTTATTTGCTTTACATGCATCCTCATTTAATTATCAAACCACCCTTGAGCTATGTATTATTATTATCTCCATTTTAAAAATGAGGAAACTCTGGATCAGAGAGGTTGAGTAACTTTCCCAACGTTGCACAGCTGGTAAGTGGTGGACCTAAGATTCAAACCCAGGCATTCAGAGCCTATACCTTTAACCTTGACACTATGAAGTCTCCCTAATTGCCCAAGCCAGTCAGTCCCCTCATTTTACAGATCATAACTTGATGTCCCCTGGGATTAAACAACTGGCCATAGACACACACCTAGCAGCAGAATCAGGACTCTGAAAGACCCCTGGACTACACATCATGCTCTTTTCACTGTACCACAGAACTGTAACGGGTGTGGCAGGCTCAGAACAAAAGGATTCCTAGAAACCAACGGGCACCGTCTCCTTGCTTCTGCACAACTGTGGCCTCCATGGTGCTCCTTCCAAGGTTCTGCGTTTTGTTTCCGTTCCATCAAGAGTCAACTGCTTGGATCAGTGCTTTCCTTGAAAGGCTGATCACAACAAAGCCTTTCTTTGAAATGCAGCGTTTATTTCTTCAATGAATTTGGCAGTGTAATCACCATGGAAAAAAAAAGTACAGCATGGATGTGTGCACCATGTTCACAGGCAGGAAATCTACAATTCGGGAACCAGAAGAATAAGAAGGGCTACCTAGTGATTATAAATCACCATCAGAAACCAAACTTGCTTCATTTCAGGGTATGGCACACGAAAGTAAAGCAACTGTTTAAAAGCAAATCCAATATTAAAATTTAAATTTGCACAGTGATATTCAAAGACGTTTATAAAGTGGGCACTGACGTAATTCAGGTGAGCAAAGGCAAATAACATGTTGCTGATCTTCTCCATGTCCCTGGACTCCTGCCCACAGTGCAGAGGGGCAGGCAGAGGACAAAGGTCAAGACCAGGAGGTCACCAGGTGCCTTGGCCGACCTCTACAAAGAGTTTGAGCAATACCTGGTTTGAGAATCCCCTGGTATGGGGCGGGGGGGGGGGGGTGCCACTGTAACGAGGTTTCCCCATTCACCTCTGCTCTCCTCGTGTCATTACTGTTAATGCTTTTCCAAAAGCCCATGTTCATATATCTTTACAGGCTCAAGATTTGACAGGAATTCCCGAAGTGCCCTACGAAATGGTCTGACCAATTCACAGTCCAATCTATGCCTATTTCCCCACATTATTAATCCAATAGGTGAAAAATGATTTTGTTGCTTTATTCTGAATTTCTATAACTGGTAACAAGGTGAGACTCTTTTTATATATAATTATATATGTCATACTCTTCAGTTAAGATTCCTGCTGCCCATTTTCCCATAACCAGCCTTATCCTTTTCTTACTGATTTGCAGTAATATTTTTCTCTAAGATGGGTACTAGTCCTTTATCTGTTATGCATACGGGCATACCTCATTTTACTGTCCTTCACAGATACTACATTTTTGACAAATTGAAGGTTTGTGGCAACCCTGCATGGTCACATGATGGTTAACACGTTTTTGGCAATAAAGTTTTGTTTTGTTTTTTTTGCCACACCGTGCAGCTTACGGGATCTTAGTTCCCCAATCAGGGATTGAACCCGGGCCCATGGCAGTGAAAACCCCCAGTCTTAACCACTGGACCACCAGGGAATTCCGAGCAATAAAGTACTTTTTAATTAAGGGATGTACACAGTGTCTAGATATAATGCTTCTGCACACTTAACAGACTATAGTATAAACATAACTTTTATATACACTGGGAAAACAAAATATTTCTGTGACTTGCTTTATTGTGATATTCACTTTACTGTAGCGTCTGGAACTGAGCCCGCAGTACCTCTGAGATGTGCCTGTATTGCAATTTTGTTTGTCTTTTCCTGACATAAAAGTATTAAAAGTGTACATGATCAAAACCTCTGAAACTTTAAGGCTTCTGGGTTACATAGCATCCTTTCTAAATGAAAGGATTGGGTTAATATCTTAAAACCCCATTTATAGTTGAAGGTGATGCCACTAACCCCTAAGATAAGTGAGTGCCTAGAACTGGGTTTCCGCTACGGTGCTAGGCAGTGCTTGGCCCCCAGAACAGTCCTGTACACATGTGCTGAGGTCCAGGAATAGAGGGTTTGAGCAGGGCCAACAGCCCCGTAAGAGAATGAGTTAAATATCCAGGACCCTCTTTCTTCTGAAGCTACTGAGATACCTTTCTTCTCCGCCCACTCAATACTATTCAAATTTAGATTGCAGATTCCTCGTGTTCATGCCTAGTAACATATTTTTCCCGACAATTCAAAAAACACACACATTGTTGGAACTTTAGAGTCGGAAAAGACTCTCATTTTGCAAAAGTGGAAACTGAGGTTTCTCCCCCACTCCCATCCCCGGACCCACACTATTTGGGGACTGCTGGAGAGAGTCACAACAATACCAGCAGGACCGTCGCTGCCCATGTCCCTGTGACCCCCTTTCCTAACTGGTCAGGAGGAATTACACACCTGAACCACACCTCATGCACTCCTTGGCTCCAACCACTATTTCCTTCCTGACGATTCCATGTGGCCCACACTCCTAAGTCTCTGTCTCCTGAGCTCCAGACCCACATCTGCAGTTGGTCCAGAAAAATCTCTATCGGCAAATCCCACAAGGCATCAAAATTCAACATGTTCAAAACAAAACCCGTTCATGTTCCCAGCCCTTGCCCTGCCTCCTGCATTTTCTCATTTGGTTTACAGCATCACAGCCGAGGGTGACAGAGACCGAAATCTGAAACAACACAGATGCCTCCATCTACCTCTCGCTCTTCTCTACAGCCAATCGGCTGCTGCATCCTATCAAGCCTCTCTTGAACTCTCCTTTGTGAGGCCCCCTCCTCTGCACTGCCACCGCCTCAGCCTTCCTGATCTCCACGATGCCTCCAGGCTGCTCTCCATACACTGCCTACACCAACTATCTGGGTAAAAAAACACAGGCTGGCACGCCTTCCCCCCACAAAAACCCCATGGCCCCAACGTTTGGTCCAGTGGTCCTCACAGGGGATGGCTGTCTCTGCTCATCACCACTTTGGGTAAAGGCCAAGCAAGCTAGACAGCTACGGTGCACAGGGCCGCCCCACTAAGAACTGTCCTGATTCCCACACGTTTTTTGAAAATCCCACTGGATATTCTTTGTAGATGAAAAGCCTGGCTCTAATTACCAAAGCCTGAAATTTCACTTTGCTTTACCTATCAACAAAAATAAGTTTGCACGGTTTACCATGCACTGAAGCTTTTAGGCATGCGCTCCTGTGTAAACCCAGGGAGATCAAGGGCCTATTTCTCAACACAGCTGCTGAGCACGCCTGCATCGCGATCACCTGAGGGCGGGGCGGGGGAGGCTTGCTTACGAATGCGGACTCCCGGGCCATTTCCCGATCTACTGAGTCGGATCTGCATCTAGACAACCAGCGCCATTTACTTCCTTTGCTCCCTCACGTTTGAGAAGGATTGTGTGAGAGGCTTCAGGAGCCATATTCTGGAAAAGACTGTGGGCAAAGGGTGAGCTCGCCAGGAGATAGTTCCCAATGGATCAGTGATGCCTGCGTGGTGGCGGAAGTGGGAATCCACGCAGACCAATGAGATCCCCCCTACCTTCTCTCCTCTCCCTGTCTGTCCCTGTCTGCCTAGAGAACCCCTATCATCTTTCACAGCTCTTTCCAGAAGAAGCTTCCTCAGCCTACCCCTCAGCCTTCCTCCAGACATCCCCGGAGCTCTCACAGTTTCTAAGCGCCTCCCCCAGAGAGGCTGGAACTTTGTCTTGCCCATTTAGTCCCCTCACAACTGGCCTCCTCTTTGCCTAGCTGATAACCAGAATTCAATAAATACTCAGCAAACGAATAAACAACTAACTAGGAGAGAACGAATACAGAGTCAGTTGCTGGGAAGGACAAATGGGTAAAGCTGCCTCTTCCTCTGCACCATGTCGCCTCCCCCAAGATCCCTGGTCCTCCAAAGAGGTGGCAAGACCGGCTGACAAATGAGGGCTGGCAGCCAGCGAAGTCCCCGCTCCGGTACCCGGCCTTGTCTCGGCGAGTGATGGAGACTCCAGGCGGGTGGTCGGGCACCAGTGGGGTTAAGGGAGCAGCTGCAGAAGCATTTGCAGAGCCACTCCGGTTTGTTCAGGTGGTGTGTGGTTGTGAGAAAAACTTGCTCTGTGATGATTTTCTGTAACTGTCACTTGGAGGAATGATGTTATTTTTAGGGGGCAGGGGACACCAAGGAGGCTTATTTGGCCAATGAACACAATTTGTTCACCTGAGCTTTGCGTGTGGGTGTGAAAATCCTCACGCTAGAAACTGGGCGTTTTCAAACCCACAGGGAAGATGCTCCATAAACAGGTCAGGGGCAGGAAAATAAAAACCTCAGGATGACAAGCGCACACATTAACCCTGGAACCAGGCGAGGGGCCAGTGATGACAGGCAGGAAAACTATGAAGCTGGCCGTATTTAGAGATGAGGAAAATTCTGAAGAAGGGACATTCTGCCCAGAAGTTTTATTAGGAGAGGACATTCACGCCAGGCATTTATGGTCCCCAAAGCCCAATCTATTAGCACTGGGGGAGAAGGTGTCCGCTATATTCAAAGGACCAGTGACACTGAAAATTCAGGGCCCAGAGAGGTCCACTCTCCTCTGAGCTCACTCCCCCAGCTCTCAGATAATCAACTAATAGAGTCCAAATAATCTAATCACGAAGTAATAAATGCACATGGCAAAAACACAACGGATATCCTACTCAACAGAATTAGACATCAGCTGTTCTGTCAAGATGATAATGAAACATCAGACAATCTGTGAGAATACCATGCCAAGAAGGAGAAAGACAAATTGGGCCCCTCCACTCCTCATGGAAATTAGAAGGTTCTAAACTAATCAATTAGCTCGACATCCCCACGCTCTCCACCCCATCTCTGCATTATTATTCCTCTTCATGAAATTTCCTGGGAATCCACTTACTATTCTGTGGTCGCAAATATCAAATGAAAATCAAGTTCTCTGCTGAACAGGAGAGAAACTTCACATTGTAATATAAGATGAGCTGATTAAGGGCACTTAATCTACGAACAGCTAATTCTCAAAACCTCGAAGTGGAGTGGAGGAAAGGTCAGGAAGGAGGGATGCAGCTTGGTTTTGATCACACAGAAAAATGGGCTCTGCCACTCAACAGGCTGCCTTATTAACAATTACAGTAACGAGGGCTGTGCGCTCTGTAGGTTAGAATGAGGACCCAATCTTTGGAGACCGCAGATAGAAAGAATACCCTTCCTTTCAGGAGATAAGTTACTCAGGGCTTTGAGGATAGTCTAAAAGATGTGAGGTAGCTCAAAGAGAAGAATAGCTTGTCTTTCTCAGGCAAATTTCATTTTGCCCAACTGCTTACACATTGCAAAGGGATTGCAAACTCAGGTATATTTGGAATAAATTTATTAATAAATAAATTATATTTATTGACCAAACTCTAAGAAAAAGAAAAAGAATCTTTCTTTCAGTCTTAAAAGTTCTGGGGGCTTCCCTGGTGGCACAGTGGTTGAGAGTCCGCCTGCCGATGCAGGGGACAAGGGTTCGTGCCCCGGTCCGGGAAGATCCCACATGCCGCGGAGCGGCTGGGCCCGTGAGCCATGGCCGCTGAGCCTGCGCGTCCGGGGCCTGTGCTCCGCAACGGGAGAGGCCACAACAGTGAGAGGCGCGCGTACCGCAAAAAAAAAAAAAAAAAAAAATTCTGGGAAACTCCCTAAGAGCTTCTGTTTATGTGGATTATATCTAGTGAAATTTATTATATTAGAAAATTTTAAACTAAGATTTTTTTTTTTTTGCAGTACGCGGGCCTCTCACTCTTGGCTCCGCGGCCATGGCTCACGGGCCCAGCCGCTCCGCGGCATGTGGGATCTTCCCGGACCGGGGCACGAACCCGTGTCCCCTGCATCGGCAGGCGGACTCTCAACCACTGCGCCACTAGGGAAGGTCTAAACTAAGATTTTTTAAAACAATAATATCCAAGCACATGTTAATTAGCGATGATGCTAATTATTTCATGTAGCCTCTAGAATATTCTACCGTGGACTCGTGACAGAATAAAAGTGACGTGACAGAATAAGAGTGAAAAAAGGCAAATAAAGATCTCACTATTATTTTGAAAATTATTTTGTCCTTAAGAACTCCCAGGGGTTTCCAGACCACACTCTGAGAACTGCTGGCCTCTGGCTGACACAGAGATGTCAACTGTTTCAAGAATCATTTCTGTCGTAAAATCTAAACACTCCTTGTGTCCAGCACGTCCATAAAAAGTTTACAGAATGACGGATGCCAGCTCTAGGAGAACTTCAACAAGTAAATGTGCAACTTTCTGTGACAAGAAAACTGGCTCTTTAATATTTTATAGTTCAGCACATGTGTTTTATGGCCTCTGCTGGTACAGATGACTTACTGCTTCTACGCAGGCTGTGCAATGTCTCCACTAAGGGACAGGCCTGCCTGGGTAAATGAAGTCCCTTCAACAAATACCACATTCAGGCCAGTCACTCCCCAGAGGCAGGTTCCCTTAGTGGTTAGGAGTGCAGCCTCTACAGTGAGATCTGCTGGGTTCAAATCCTGGCTTGGACACTTGCTGGGTGGCATTGGGTGAGTTATTTAATCTCTTGGTGCATTTGCCTCCCCAAACATAAAAAGGGACAGCAACAGTATCTATGTGTCAGGATCTTTATAGAAATCAAAAGGGTTAGCTACCTAAGGCATAGTAAGTACACACCAAATACCAGTTATTAGTAAACCTTCTTTGACAATATACAAGGTACCCCAAAAGTCTCAAGGCAGTTTTAAGCTCAAACTTCAGAAGTATAAGCATTACAAACTTACCAAAGAAGTTACTGAATTCTACGAATTTTAACTAATAAAATTCTCATTTTTTGTTTCAGTTCCTCTGATTGAAAATGGTAAATGCTACCTGAAGCAAAAATTAAACTACTACTCATCGTAGGATAGGGAATAAGATGAATACATAAATTATTCCTACAAAAGGAAGATTTTTTGCCATCAAGACATATTAATTCAATAGACATTTACTGAGCACCTGCTATGTGCCAGGGTTGTACTAGGTGCCAGGGAGATAAAAAGAAACCAGACGAGGTGTCTGGCCAATGGGGACTTACACAGTCTAGTGGGCAGGGATGGAAACAGATCCACAGAGCACCTGTCTGCTGTAATATTAGGGTCCAGTTATGCTCAGGGTGGGGCCTGGGGCCTCAGGTAGTAGAGCCTTTAGCCCAGGTGAGGGCAGAGGAAAGGAGAGAGTACTGTTCTTGCTGACATTTGGAAAACGTCTTCTACCAGAGAAGTCAATTTTTCCTCTCAATTGTCATTAATTCTGTTCATTCGCAAGAAGCCCATCTATCTACAGCTTTCCTATTGCACCAGCTCTTCAATATGGATCTTTATTGAGCGTTTCCGTCTTTGTAAATCGTAAATTGCCCTTTCAATATTCATAATGACAAGTATCTCAACCCATTCTAGTTACATATCATAGTAACACCCTTTTATTTAGATGTCAAATTCCAGCAACTAAAAACTCAGAGGCGTACAAAACAAACCCAAAGCACAAAGAAGCCAAAAGAATTCTCAAAACCATGGCAACTTTCCATAGACTTTAGTCCCTTTTGAAGAGTATCTCAGGCTATAGTTACTTTTATTTTACACACATAGAGAGTTTGTTCATCTTTTTTTCTTCTAGTAGATTGCAAGTACAAAAATCTGCAGAGTAAATTGAAAATATAATGCTCGGCTTCATGGATTCTGTAAAGTTACAAACCAGTACACCTCGATTTTTACCTAATAAACAGAACCAAAAAGGACTGAGTAATGCCCAAAAAGTATTTCAGACATCTAAACTCTTACATGAAGAGTCTTTTGCCCTAGTGAAAGACCATTTTTCATTTCCCATATGTCAAAAGACTGAAAACTCAAACTCAAATCTACACTCAAAATTTTCTTAAAAATTCTAGCTTTTCTAGAATTCACTTGCCTGACTAGCTATCACTTCTATCTATAATGACCTAGTCAGTATCATGATATAGAAAAAAGATGAAAAAGAACATATTATTACAGACATGTTGACCACTATTATTTGTTTAAATGCTAGAAAAAAGTAAACTCAAATATTTATATACATTCAGTTCATCTCTTTTTTTCCCTATAACTTTGAGCTATTTGACATTTGCAGACTAAAACAGAAAACTAAGAAAATTAAATGTGATGTTTTCTTCTCAGATAACTAAAACCAAGAGGTTTTTAAAAGCTTGAATTTTCCACGATTGGCTGATTTCAACATTGTATGTGGGCATAGCTTTGGTTTGAATTTTTCTGAGTTTTAGTGGTGATCTAGATCTACACGAATATTACATACAATCAGATAATGTAGTACAGTATGTAACATATACACTGCAGAAGAAGTAAATTACATGGAATTTTCTGGCCCTGTAAAACACCGAAATTGTCTCAATTTCTCTTTTGCATTGTGATTTTTTTCTGTTGTGTGTTATTTTGATATTTGTACGTTTATTGGAGGCTGGTGGTGAGTTGCACGTGGGGAGGTTTATAGTAACTGTATTTGGTTTTCATTTTAGGAGACTCTCCCTCTCCTCCCTTCTCCTTCCCCCAAGGCCCATCAAGTTATAAATAAACTCACACCCACAGGGAAGACCTCAGGAAGCCCAGGTGGACATTTCATCTGAATGGACTGAGCCCAGTTTTGTCTGAACAGCCCTCTGAACTCTTTGGACCACATCTGGGCAAGCAAAGTGAGGCAGGGAATGGAACACTCGGATCAATGGTGTCAACCACCAACACCATCAGCCAAGACCCAACGCCATCGGCCAAGACCCAAGCTGCACATTTCAGTCAAAGGCTGGGTGGTGAATATTTCGTTTTAACTGACATTTTCCTCCCAGTTTTCTCTTTTTTTGACTTAGGTAGAAGTATCATATCAGAGGCCTGTTATGCAAATGAGAGGCGTGAACAGACATCACGTGAGCCTCATTTTCCAAGTCAAATTTCAGGATGGAAGGTCTGAAACCAGGAAGAATCTTCTAGAACCAGATGACTTCAGAACATCTGAGACAGGTGGCCTCCGCGGCTGTGACATGGCACACTCCCTCCCACCTCCAACCCCCCCGCAAAGAATTTTACCCTTCATAAGGCAGCCCCTACCCTTGAACGACCAGACTTCCTCAACAAAATGATAGGCAAAGCAGGCTCAGCCCCAATATAAAATGAAGCCGGGCTTCCCAGGTGGCGCAGTGGTTGAGAGTCCGCCTGCCGATGCAGGGGACAAGGGTTCGTGCCCCGGTCCCAGAAGATCCCACATGCCGTGGAGTGGCTAGGCCTGTGAGCCATGGCCGCTGAGCCTGCGTGTCCAGAGCCTGTGCTCTGCAACGGGAGAGGCCACAACAGTGAGAGGCCCACGTACCGCAGAAAAAAAAATGAAGCCATCTCAGAAGACACCAGTCATTTTGGAAAGGGAGATATATAAAGGCCCACGGAGGCTCCCGAGGCAGCCCAGCTGCTGTGACAACAGGGGCCAGCACCAGGCATAGGAAGGATGGAGAAAAATGTCCGTGACCGAACAGCAAAACCACAACACAGACCCCACTGGGCAAAGATTAGGTAGCAGCTAACAAACCAAAGGTAATTTTCCTTTGACCATCTTTGACAAGGCCTAATCTCTGCTACATTCAAATACAGACGTTCTGGTAGAGAGTCAAAGAAAAAACCTCTTATAAAGCGGGGCCAATCTCCTCACATAGACTCCAAGCCCGTTTGCCTTGGAAGCAAATATTTCTTTAAAATTCTTACATGAATTATCAGCAATAGTCAAACTTCAAAATACCCCATATTCTCATTTTTAATTTAAAAATATACATATACATGCACACACATATATAAACACATACACATATATGTATGTATTTCTCATTAGGAAAGCCAAGCTAAATACCGGGGTTTGTCAGTAGTAATCTAACACGCTGTAACCCAAGGGCCAGGCCACAGACAATAGCAGAGGCTTCAAGAGAAAGAACAGAGCCCTTTCAGCCAATTATGCAATTACACACTAGGACCATGTTTACATTATCAAAGGAGGCAGGCCCAATTGCCTAGCTACTTCAAATTAATAAGCCCATTTCCCTCCATTATCTGGAAGGCAGGGTCTAAATAATCTGGGTAATTACCTCAATTTACTCAGATGGTATAGATTTGGCCGGTGACTGCAGAACACCCCCGCCATCAGCAAATATCAAAACGTGCAACAGTAAATTCACATCAGCTTCGTTTGTAAGCAGTGTAAGCAAATTCTTCTCCATTACCTGGCAGATTAAAATGGGCTATATTCTTAATAATCCAGGCTTGGAGTTTTTTGTTTTTGTTTTTGTTTTTTCTGATAAGAACTCATAGGATCATAGAATTTTAGAGCTAAAAAGTAGCACCCGGGACCCAACCTCTAAAAGCCAGCTGCCACCAGCAGTCCAACCAGAAATCCAGCTTACTGGGAAGGCTAGGGAAGGAGTTCCAAAGCCTAAATGCTTGGGTTCAAATCCTGGCTCTACCACTTACTAGCTGCAAGGTGACCTTAGCAAGTACTTACGTCTCTGAGCTTGAGAGTTTTCACCTGTACAAAGGTGGTAATGATGGCCCCTATCTTAGACAGGTGGTTCAAGAACTAAAGAAGACGATGCATGTAATGCACTTAGTACAGTTCTAGACACATACTACCTTTTTAAGCAATTACTATTATTATTACAACAGCATCACCTTTAATGGGCTCAATGGTAGCCCCCAAAAAGAGATGTCCACCACCTAGTCCCCAGGACCTGTAAATATTACCTTAGATGGCAAAAGAGGTGATTAAGTTAAGGACTCTGACAGGAGGAGTTTATTTTTCCTGGATGGTCCAGGTGGACCCTAAATGCCATCACGTGCAACCTTAGAAAAGGAGGCAGAAGGAGTTTCAAGACAGATACACAGAAAAGGACACAGACACACAGAGCAGACGGCAACGTGAAGACAGAGCCCAGAGAGGTACAGCTACAAGCCAAGGGTTGCCATCAGCCCCCAGAAGCTGAAAGTAGTATGAAACAGATGCCCCGCCCCCCCACCAGAGACTCCAGAGGGAGTATGGCCCTGCTCCACCTTGATTTCAGACTTCCGGCCTCTAGAACTGTGAGAGAATAAATTTCTGTTGATTTCAGCCTCCATGTTTGGGGTAGTTTGTTACAGCAGCCTTAGGAACCTAATACAGCACCTTAATGTATACAGCTCTCACTTGACCTTAGATGTGCCTTGAGGACGTTAACTGTGACAACGATAAGGCCAAAGGTAAGGGTGCCTGGAAGTGGGAGGTGCCAAGGGCTGGTGTTACGCGTTGAGCTTGATAAAAGCAGAGAGCGGGAAAATGCGAGGGACTGTGAGTAGACGGGTTCGGTTGGAGGAGGAGAGGGGTCAGGGAGGTAAAGACATAAGCCTGAGGCTGGCGTCTCATCCTCTGATGGGTCTCACCCACCAGTAACAGAAACCTAAAATTCCAGGGTGTTGTGTGTTTCTAATAACATCTTTATCCATTCAGCACTCTATTTTTTTCTTTATATTTATTATGCTTGGAGTTTGCACAGGTCCTTGAAATCTGTGGGTTGATATCTCTCACAAGTTTGGGGAAATTCTTAGCCATGAGCTCTTCAAATACTGTTTCTGTCCCATTCTGTCCTTGCCTTCTCCTTCTGAGACTCCAATTATATGTATCTTAGATTTTTTTCATTGTGGCCCACTTGTCTCTCAAGTTCTTTTCTGTATGCTCCATTTTTAACTCCCTGTACTTCAGTCTGAATAACTTCCAATTTACTCTTTGTCTTCGGCCATATGTGATCTTCTGTTCTTAAGTTCAGATATTTTTGCCAGGAATAGATTCTTTATAGATTTGACTCAGCACCCTTCCCCCACCTCTGCCAGGTCCTCATTGTTTCAACACCTCTCAGATGCCTTAAAACACAATGATTTTTTTTTTTTTTTTTTTGCAGTACGCGGGCCTCTCACTGTTGTGGCCTCTCCCGTTGCGGAGCACAGGCTCCGGATGCGAAGGCTCAGCGGCCATGACTCACGGGCCCAGCCGCTCCGCGGCATATGGGATCTTCCCGGACCGGGGCACGAACCCGCGTCCCCTGCATCAGCAGGTGGACTCTCAACCACTGCGCCACCAGGGAAGCCCCAAAATGATTTTTTAAAATACATTTTATATGGCTTTTCTTGTTGTTCTTGGGATCATTAGTTTGCCTCAAACTACTCAATCTTACCCAGAAACAGAAATCCCTCCTTTAAATTTTTCAAAGTGCTTTCATTACAACATTTAATCTTCCCGCTTGTAAACCTATAAGAAAAAATAGAGCAACGTTCATTCCTCTAATCTTTGAAACCAGAAGTTGGCAAACTATGGCCCACAGGCCAAGTCCAGCCCATTGCGAGGTTTTGTGCATTTTTATTGGAACACTGCCACACCTATCGTCTACATATTGTGTAGGGCTGCTTTTGCATTTTGTAACTCTACAAGGGTAGAGTTGAACAGCTGTGAGAGAGACCATATTGCCCTCAAAAACCAAAATATTTAGTATCTTTTCCTTCCCAGAAAAAGTTTGCCAGCCTGTTTTATATGGGTTCAGGAAACTGGAGCTCAGTTTAGTGACTTACCAGTCAACTTTAAGAGAAGATTGCATCCATCCATCCCCTGGTTTTTAGTCCAGCTGCCTCCCCATTTTTCTAAGTTGCTTCCTATCACAATGATTTATTATAATCATTTTTAAAGATTAACACAAGAAGGAGAGAGGGATGATTTTAAACCAGACAGTCCCCATATGGAAAAAGGAGTCCCAGCAAACACAATGAAGGGCCCTTTTATCTTTGGAAGATTCAGGGAATTTCAGCAGTCACCTTGGAAATCTGCTGAAACAAATAAAAGAAGGCAAGTAGTCAAGGATGCCACTCTGAGGTAAGAAAGTCTTAATATTTCACAGGACTTTTTTATTGTGTTGTTCACAAAATAAACATATAAGGCAGAACAATGAAAAGAATCCCTTACGAATGTGTTCAATTTTTATCCATTTGATTGCTGAAAGCTTTCATCAAGGCAGTTCCTGAGCCAGGGGGAAAAATGTCCCCAGCAGAAGATGGCAACTAAGAAGGACAAGGACACACACACACACACACACACACACACACACAGTGTGTGATTAAACAAAACAAAACAGAAAAAAATCTGATACAGTTCCAAACTTAATAATGACTTAAAAGAAAGGCCATCTTCCTTTTCCCCTGCTCTGCTTAGTACAAATACAAGGTAATTTGCTTCTTTTTAATAAAACTGTACAATCTAATGAGTGGTGCAACTTAGCACCCCATGTCAATTATGGATGCTAAAAATTTCAGAATCATAGGATCGCCAAAATTATCTCACACACATATACACACGTACACACACACACACCTACACATACACACACACCTATACATACACACACATACATACACCTACACACATACACATAAACACCTACACATACACACATCTACATACATACACACACACTTACACGTACACACATACACACCTACACGTACACACACCTACATACATACACATGCACACACATACACACCTACACACATCTACACACATATGCACACACGCACATACCTGTCGGGGGCAGCTAGCCTTTTTTGTTTCACTGCATCTTATGCAGAAGGCTGATCTGAGCGTGTCTGCCTCTTGCCAACTAGAGAGCCCCATTTTCCCAGGAAAAATGCACTTATGGCTGGAGAGTGCAAAGTAAGGTGTAAGAGAGGAAAAAGATTAATATATAAAAGTAATGGAATCACGTCCTTATAAAGAAACACAAACTTCTCTAAGACGTGAGGAAAGCAGAGTCGGGAGAAAGGAAGGGCCCTCAAGGCCACCCTGACAGGATCCCAAAGTTGGTTCTCCCAGTGCTTAGAATGTTCTGGAGACAGAAAGGCAAAAGCAGAACTTAGCTTGCGTTTCCATGGGTGAGCCCAGCATTCCGTGACACTCATGCTCTGAATTCTTCAATGGCTCCCCTACGCCCAGTTCTGGAGCCCCAGCCCCTGAGCACAGCATACACGGGACTCCACATTCCTGTGTCTCTCCCCAAACTTACTTTCCAGCCTCTCTGCCTTGTCTGTTCTGCTCTTGCAGTGAGGAACCCCTTCAAAGCACATCATCCCGCCATCCGAACCAGCAAAGGAATAAAGCTCTACTCGAGGGCCACATTCTTACTTCAGAATTTGTCATGAAAAAAGTTAGAGTATTTCACTCTATTTTAAAGATGAACTATCTATAAAAATCTCTATAGTCAATTACTTATGATAGTAAAAGTACCGCCAAAATGACTGAATCACAAAGCTTGTAGAGACCCCTGACAGCATCGACTCTCATTTTCCCCACTGGTGGTTCAGAAAGAATGTAGTGGATTCTTCCTTTCTGTTCACTGATCATCACCATCAAGAAGGCAGTTTCTAGGGGACCAGCCGTCCCCTCCTCTCCTTCTGAGCTGGACCTCAAGCCCATTCCTGATTTTCAAATAAAATACCAACCACCTTCAGAACCCAGGAGGATGAGAGCTGTTCACAGCAAACAGAGCAGGGACTGACCCACAGGAAAGCGCTGTAAAGCATCTCGCCCCTCAGCCCTCTCCCTGCCCACACGTCAGCAACACTTTGGGGCAAGAGGCTGGGAGAAGCAGGCTCACTCTTACCAACCCCCAATTAATTCTTCAGCAAACCTTTTCCATTCATGATCGTCATCATTTCTTCATAAATCAAGCCCGCCAGACTTACAGACTGGAACATTCAGGAAGTGCTTACTTGAAACACAGAAACATCAGTATGGAGACTCCAGCCCCCAGAATGGTAATGGGGTGAGATGGACTTTATGCCACAGTGGGTGATACCTCAGCACACTTTTCGCTTTCTAGACATTCTGTCAGCTGAGTGTATGTGGCTCATACCTCATTCTCTTTCAGGCGACAAACTTTTTATCTTTTTCATTGGGAAGCTTATCTTTAGGATTTTCCAAATCCTCGCTGTTGTTAATTTCTGATGTATGGAGTTCTCATGGACAAGCAGGGCTCCTTTAGATGCTGTCTGTCTACACCCCATGGCTGTTGAATGTATTCCCCACGCCCCGTCACAGTGTTTCCTTTTCCAATCCACAGAAACCTTTTCACATGTTTTTTTGTATCTTTACTATCTTTCGATTAGATGCTCAATGCCAGGGTCAGCCCAAGTAGAGTGATGGGGCGGAGAAAAAGGCTGAAGCATTGCTTCAAGTACAACCCAGCATCTGAGGTTTAAAAACAAAACAAAACTTGACTCACAAAAAAGATAAGGCTAAAATAAGATCTCGGATTCAAAATGGTAAGGAAATTGCGACTAGCTGAAGCCAATTCCAGCTGAGCCAATTTTCACCAATCGTAAAAGATGACTTAAAAGAGGCCCCGAAGCCCCAGTACAATGGAGCAATTATATCTTTATAACGGAGACAGAAAATGCCACATAATCAGACGCAGCCAGAAAAGGGTACACGCGCTTCCCTTTCCTGTGGCTGACCTGCGAGGCCGGCGTGCAGCCACTTCTCCCCTGGCAGGAGGCCGGTCCATCCTCCCACCCCGCAGCCTGCCTGAACCACATCCAACGGCAGGCCGCTGAGGGGGGGGGGGTTCCTTTGACAACAGGCCCCCGCAGAATCCTTGAGTTCCTTGCCTACTCCAGGTCCAAGTAAGTAAAAGATTAATAGGGTCCCTACCCACCAGCTACCCGCCCAGCTACATGTTAAAAAAAAAAAAAATCTGTTTAGCAAAGCGGCCGAGGGCACAGCTTCTAGAGCTGGGTACCTGAGTTCAAATCCCAGCTGTGCTACTCTCTAGCAGTTTTCTCATCTGTAAAATGGGTATAACCATAGTACAAGGCTGATGGAGTGTTATGAGGCTTAAACGAGCTAATATATGCGAAGGGTTCCAATCAGTGCCTGGCCTGTAGTAAATGCCATCCAAGCAAGCGGTCGCTGTTGTGATGTTGTTGTTAAGACTCCACGACAGTATCATTATTACTAAGCATTTCACAATAGCAGGGGTTGCCAGCAGCAGCCAGTCGCAAGGCTGTTACACTTATCCAAGCAGGACAAACACCGGGCACTGGGCATAGGAATAGCGAAACAAGCCAACGCTGAGAGGCCCTGCAAAGGCACATCTACAGCCTTCAACACAAGCCCGGCCCAGGGACTGAGGGATGGAAGCGTGACTCCAGGGAGAGTGGGGGATCAGGGTCCATGGAGGGGAGCTCAGGGCAGACCCCTGAGTCTGAGACCAGCCCCCTCCCAAGACTTCCAAGGAGGATGGCCTTGGGCCTGGCAGGTGCTTGCTCACCTTGAACATGAAGCTTTTCCTTCTTCCCCCCTCTCACATCACCAATGCGTGGACTGCAGAGTCAAGGCCAGCCCCATGGGGAGAAGGGACGATGAATCACAGAAAATACACCCCAAGGACTCTTTCTGTCAACACAGAGACATTTCCTGAAGGTCTACTCTGTACCAGGCCCTCCAGATACGGCATCTCATTTCCCCCGACAGTGACCCCATGTTGCTGTGCGCTCAGAGGTGAGCTAACCTGCTCGAGATCATGGGGCTAGCAAGCAGCAGAGTGAAATATGAACCTGGATCCATCAGAGACCCTAAAACACACCTTGTCCACCACACACCACAGTGCCTGCCCTCCACGAATGATCGGTTTATCAGAATCAACAGGAGGGCCTCTGGTACCTTTCCAATGGCACTGAAGTAGGAAACTTCAGTGGACAACTGCTAAGCCAATCCTCATGAGGAGAGAAGTAGATGGGAGGTGACAGAAAAGAAGAAAGAGGACCAGGCTACAGACCCAAGAACTTGTATTCAGTCATTATTAACAAGCTTGGAGATGGAACCCCTCAGTGCTTTCATCTGTCCATCTTAAAATGGGGATGTTGGGCTTCCCTGGTGGCGCAGTGGTTGGGAGTCCGCCTGCCGATGCAGGGGACAAGGGTTCGTGCCCCGGTCCGGGAAGATCCCACATGCCGCGGAGCGGCTGGGCCCGTGAGCCATGGCCGCTGAGCCTGCGCGTCCAGAGCCTGCGCTCCGCAGTGGGAGAGGCCACAACAGTGGGAGGCCCGCGTACCACAAAAAAGAAAATAAATATCCAATTAAAATGGGGATGTTGACATTTGACCTTCCAGCTCCTCTTCTGTTTGACTGAGGAAGCTCCTATCAGATCGACTCTCCTGCAGATGACAACCAAAAGCACTGGACAAAACCCCAAAACCAAAAAACCCCATCTGAGGGCACTGGAGAGTGAGCTAAGGCAGGTAGGTACTGAAGGGGAGTCGGTATTTGGAAGAAAGGTAGTGCGCCAAGTTTTTGTTACTTACGGCTCTTAGCCCAAGGTCAAGTCCTGGTCTATACCACAGGGGCAACTAAAACTCAGGAACCCACAGTCTTACTGGCTTGGAGAAACAGAAGACAGAATCCAGGGGTACTTCTGCTGCTGGAATATGAAGGGGGAATGCCAGAAAAGAGAGAGCCAAACGGAGGAAGTCTCAAATTCTGAGCATAAACTGTCCATGTCTCTGGCTGACCCCTGGACCATGCACACATCAGGTACTCTCCAACCAGCCCAATTAAGGCTGAAAGAACAAACTGAGACTTGAAGCCACCACCCAAGAAACAGAGTTCACAGTTGAAGTCCAATCAAGTAAACTGCCTGCTAAAACAAACAAACAGAAAAATCGATACTCATCAGACGGATACAACAGCATCTAGAGTCTCCATGACATGACAGTTACAATGTCCACAGCTATTTCAAAATCAATTGAGTATGTGCCTCATGCTCAAGAAAGAAGACAATCAGTGAAAACTGATCCCATGCTGACCTGGAAGTGAGACAAGAATTTTAAAGCAGCTTTATAAATACACTCAATATTTGCTGAACCTACGTCACAGCTGACAGTAAAGTCAGGCAAGAAAAAGAGCTCTGAAAAGTTTCGCATATGCTACACCTAACATTACGAATTCAGGTGGCCCCCAATTTTCACATCTGTTCCCAGAAACCATACATTAAAGCAAACCATTTTAATACACACAGCCTTTCTTCAAGGAACAAGTTATACTCAAGGACTGAATTTATGATCAAAACTCTGGTTTTAAATAAATCACAAAGACAAATAATAATGTGTTATAAATCAAAGCCTGTAATGCCCATATACCACCACAAATCCTTTTAAAAAGCAAAACTGAGCCATATGTCATACATAGCCTATTTTATGCAGAAGGCGGGGACAGTGTGCATAGTGGTTTACCATTGTCGGCTTAGAAGTCATACAGCCTGGGCTCAAATGTCAGCCTCATGACATAAAGGCTGTGTCTCCCTGCACGACTTACGTAGCCTCTTTGCACCTCACTTTCCAACTGGAAAATGGTTTTTTTGTTTTGTTTTAACTTTTTATTTCACACTGGAGTATAGTTGATTATCAGTGATAGTTTCAGATGTACAGCAAAGTGATTCAGCTGTGCATTTTCCCATTTAGGTTGTTACACAATAGTGAGCAGAGTTCCCTGTGCTATATAGTAGGTCCTTCTCGGTTATCCATTTTAAATACAGCAGTGGGTACATGTCGATCCCAAACTCCCTAACTATCCCTTCCTCCCAGCCTTCCCCGCTGGTAACCATAACTTAGTTCTGTAAGTCTGTGAGTCTGTTTCTGTTTTGTAAATAAATTCATTTGTATCATTTCTTTTTAGTGGAAACTGTTGATCATAAGAGTACCTGCCTCACAGGATTACTGTGATAATTCACATTCAGGGACTTACGTGGCACAGAGTCAAGTGCTCAACAAACAGGAGGTAAGAGAGGGGAGGTGCCTTGACCAGCATTGCCCAGGAGCAGATTACAGACCTGGGAGTAGCACCTGGATCCATGCTTCCATTTTAAATCACTTCTTCATAAAAGTTCTTCAAACAGGCACAAATGCACAGTAAATTGGTTATTCCAAGTTCCTTCAGAATTCTAAAATGTGCAAAACACATAAAAAGCACAACTCTGCCATGTCACAAATTCAATCCAAAAATTATATCTAAAAAGTAGAATATTTGACTTTTAAACATTTTCTTCCTTTGAATTTGAAAGGTCTTAAGATGTGAGCCTGGGAAACTTACATGAATGCCTTTAAAAATTTGTTTCTTTAAATTTTTTTTTAATTTATTTATTTAATTCATTTATTTTTGGCTGCATTGGGTCTTTGTTGTTGCACGCGGACTTTCTCTAGTTGCGGCGAGTGGGGGCTACTCTTCGTTGTGGTGCATGGGCTTCTCATTGTGGTGGCTTCTCTTATTGCAGCACGTGGGTTCTAGGAGCGCGGGCTTCAGTAGTTGTGGCTTGCGGGCTCTAGAGCGCAGGCTCAGCAGTTGTGGCCCAAGGGCTTAGTGCTCTGCGGCATGTGGGATCCCCCGGACCAGGGCTTGAACCTGCGTCCCCTGCATTGGCAGGCAGACTCTTCACCACTGCTCCACCAGGGAAGCCCTCTTTAAATTTAAAAAAACTTTTTATTGAAGTATAGTTGATTTACAATGTTGTGTTAGTTTCTGCTGTACAGCAAAGTGATTCAGTTATACATATATATATATTCTTTTTCATATTCTTTTCCATTATGGCTTACTACAGGATATTGTGTGGAGTTCCCTGTGCCATACAGTAGGACCTTATTGCTTATCTATTTTATATATAGTAGTTCATAAGTGCCCTTTTTTTTCAATTATTTCCATCAGCGCCCACACGGAGCCTCAGAATTCGCCTCACACATGATCACCGACAACATCTTTTTCAAGGATCTCATTGCAGACTCTGGTGTGGGAAGAACGAGCACCCCGTGCACTCACTGTTTTTCTTTTCTTTTCCTTCCCATTTTCCCAACAGCTGACACAGCACGAAGAAGTTTAAGCTGTAAAAAAAAACAACTGTCTAGGAGTTGAGGAAGGAAAGTCACTTTTTTTTTTTTTTGCCTGACATGAGGAGTGTTATAATTCTTTATGAAACTTGGGATTCTGCCTTTTAGAAAAAACCAAACAGGTGTTGGGACAGGGAGCCAAGGAGAGAGGCGACACCCTTCCCCACATAGTCCTCCGCCTCCCTGTGAGATGAAACCCAAGAATTCATGACACACTGACTATATGGAAGCAGCGGGGAGCATCTACACGGGTGGTAACAGCCCAGAGCCAGGAGCCTCCATGCCGTCCTCATTTTGTGAGGAGAAGAAATTAGATCCTTAAAAAGCTCTCAGAACAAGACCCAAAACAACTGAGGCCAGAAAGGAGAGGGAGAACTTGGAGAAGCCCAAAGGGTTCCAGGAATTTCTGACAAGGGTATGGCGGGAGGCATGGATGAGACTCGGCTGGAACGTTCTGGAATTGCAAGGACACCCGGCCCGACTCGGTGAGGAAGCTCGGCAAGGCAGAGGCAAATTGTGTCGTGTCCAACTCCAGGTGAATGTGACTTCCTGTCTGAATCAGAGGTGGGCTTTGTCCCAACACATGATGACCTTCGCAGGCCCACGGTCTGCTCTCCTAATTACACGGGAGGGGCCATCTGAAGCCAAAGTAATGAACACAATGTTCAGTGACCGAAAGCTGAGGAATGCGGCCAGCGTGGGCCATGGTGAGACTAGGAGTTGCCAGGAAACCTGGCGCCACCAGCTTGACTGGCCCTGGGCGAGCTCTCTCCACCAACAGCCTCGGTTTCCTTATCCGCACAGGGTCACCCTTGGGCGGGGTGACCTCGGAGGCTGCCCTCCGTCCTAAATATTCCCGGGAAATCACTGTTGGCCATGAATGTCCTCGTCGATAACACCCATTTCCCATCACCTGTGTGCACACACGCACACACACACACACACACACACACACACACACACACACACGCACACACGTTATAACTTCAGATGCAATCCCCCGGTCTGTTCCTTCAGCAGAGCTAGTTCAACACCACTGGCCAGAGTAAAAGACCTCAGCTCCCCAAACTGGGCAAGATGCCATGACACTGGGTCAACGTGGGGTGTTGCAAGGCACCAGATTTCTAAAAATTGATCACCTGCTTATCACACCTATTAATAAACCCAGCTGCTAATTATCAAGCAACTAAGTAAGATGCGGTCCACAGAGGCTCTGTATCCCTGCAAGCACTCTACTATTATCAAACATCACCAGTTTCTCCCACCCAGAGGCTTCTACCTCAGAGGGGGAGCTTCTCTTCAGAAGCCTGTGGTCCCCGTGGCCTGGGCTACACCACATCCAACCTGTTCTGTCTTGCAGTTTCCCACCCAAGGTGGTGAACCACCACCTGCCATCATCCTAAAGGTGGATCAACAAGGACAACCTCATTTTGCAGGTAAGGGAAGGAAGGCCCCCAAAAATCATTTTATCCTTCCCGTCTTGGGCAGTAAATCCTGTCAGGTTCTCCTGGACACTATTCTTAATGGACTCTTCTTTGCATTGATGTGATAAAAAAAATGGCTGCCATTTCCTGAGCCTTATCTATGGGGCTACCCAGTGCTTTATCTGATGACTCTAACCAATTCTAACAGCCCCGGGGAATATATCACCGTTTTACAGATAAGAAAGTAAGACCCTGAGGGGCTTAAGGAACCCACTCCAGGCACAGAGCGAATGAGAGAGCCGGCTCTCCCACTAGGTCTGCAGCCTCAGGCTCAGATCTGTGCTCCACCAAAGCCCACGCTTTTAATCACTCCACCAGCACTATTCCCCAACGTGCAGGGTGACGGACTGATAAACAGTGTCTGATTAATTAGCTAATGCTGCTGCTACTTGCCCCCTTCCTCCAAGATAAACACAGGCTGATCCTGGGGCCATGAGAAAGATGCCAGCACACCCCCAGGAAGGCAGCCAGCCCTGCAGTGATGAGTGATGCTGGACTGGACATCTATAGGCGTCTGATGGCCACTTTAAAGCACTCAAGGAGAGGTGAGGAAAAAAAATAGGCTTCCATCCAATGCAATTTTTAAACCACTGATTCACCATGCGATGCAGTGTTATCCAAAGAGCCTCAGCCACCACTGTGTATGCAAAATGCTGTACATCGTTAAAAAACAACAGCCACGCATTGGTCCAACATTCCCTGTGGAGCCAGGTGGGAGACATCCAGACGAGTTGGAATTCACTCCTGCAGGATGAGGAATATAAATTGAATCAGTTCTACTTCCAGCAATCAAGGCTGGGAGTAGGGATGCCTCATCTCCTCTTAAACCTAATAGATGGGGACTTCCCTGGCGGCCCAGTGGTTGAGACTTCGCCTTCCAATGCAGGGGGTTCAGGTTCGATCCCTGGTCAGGGAGATCCCACATGCATCGCCGCCAAAAAAAGCAAAACATAAAACAGAAGCAATATTGTAACAAAGTCAACAAAGACTTTTAAAAAAATGGTCCACATCAAAAAACAAAAAATCTTAAAGAAAAGAAAACCTAATGGATGTAGAACTTTTGCTTCCTGGTCCCACAACTTTGGATCTGCTGGTTTGGAGGTCTTGGTTCCCAACGGAAAGCTGTGACCAGACAACACAGCAATGGTTTCATTGAGCTGGAAGTTAAGACCGTCCCTAGGCCATTTTGGATGACCAATGCCACAGAACCCAGAGGCTAAGAAGATAGGTACTGCACCACTGAGGTGAGTGATCCCGATTTCCAAGGGGAAATTGGACGTTGCCAAAAAATGGAACCCAGGGAAGTCTCTGGAGTTTCTCTTGGTACTTTCATGTCCGAGAGTAAATATTAATGGAAAACTAAAGCAACTGGGGGGGGGGGGGGGGGAGGGGAGAACCAGTAAGGATTTCGATTTCTAGATCATTCCACCAGGCAATGAACCCCAGCCAGGTGAGGTGTTGGCTGAGGGCAAAAGCCAAGTCCCCACAGTCACGGTATCCATATCTGAGTAATGCTGAATGTCAGCAATGCTGACATTCCATACCCTGCAGACTGCAAGAGAAAAATAATTCCCATCAGCCAGAGAAGGACACTGTGCCCCTGGGGCTTTGTGTCTCCTCTTTATGATGAAACAGGGAGATCACTTGTGTGAAGAGCCGTGGCATCTCGTTACATAGAAACAGAGTTGTTTTGTCATTACGTGGAGTTAAAAATGTGCAGAAGGGTGCATGGATGCCGAAAATGAGAACGGGTGGACCGTGCTGGTCATTTCGTTGCTATCTCTCAGGTCCAAATCCCCCTTCTAGACCCCCATCTTTGCTGTGAACTAAAAGTCTGCAAACAGCATTTCTCCTTTGCCAGCCGACTTCCTATCAGGGTCAGTCGCCAGTGCAGGCTCTAGATGGAGACTGGACGGCAGGCGAGGGGAGAAGGGACCTCCCTCTTCTGTTTGCACCACTTCACCTGGAAGCGGCAGCTGGTTCCAACCCCTCCCCACCCCCCACCCCCTCCTGTCGTCTCTCACTACTTCCCAAGGCAGCCTCAGGGAGCTCAGTGGTGGTGCTAAAGACAGAGCAGTTAATGAGGTGGAAATGGCCCCGATCCTCCAGGCGCTTAAAACCCAGCAAGGAGAAGCCATTGAACAAATAAGGAACTGTGATCACTGCCGCGAAGATGTACAGGTTCCTCTGAGAACACGCCCCAGAAGGTCTTGGGAATGATGTCAGTGGCATGGTTACCTTCTGGGACTTCCGGCTATTGGCAGAGATATCCAAGAATAATTGGCACCAAACCACATTCAGAGGATCAGCTCAGACTGTGTTACCTTCCTGGAGACAATACACCTTTAAGGAAGGCTGCTGTGCACAGTCAAGAGTTTTAAAATTATTCTGCATTCCTGGAATTTTTACATTAATCAGTGATTCAGTCATTCAGTCATTCAACAAGTGCCCTCAGCAGGAAAGCTCCGAGGCTTAGCAATGAACAAGGCAATGCCATGCCGCTCGGGGAGCCTACATTAGGGTTGGGGGACCCTACATTGGGGTTGGGGGACCCCATAAATAACAACAAACAATACAAGAGTATGACTTCAGATGGTGACAAGTTCCTCAAAGGAGATAAAGCAGGTGGTGGAGCAGGTGAAAGTGAATGGGGCAAGGGGAAGGGCCGTTTTAGGCAGGACAGTAAGAGAAGGTCCCTCGGAGAAGATGGCATTTAGCAGAGAGTTGGATGAGGGAAGGAATTAGCCCTAAGAAGATGTGGGAGCCAGCCCCCCAGGCAGAAAGCTCCAGAACACCATCAGCGGTATGGGAGCTGTGGATGGAGATGGTCCATCACGGGGGAAGCTGTCCTCTTTTCTCCGCCGAACCCTACAAGTTGGACCTTGTTCAGTGGCTGAGTTCACATCCCCACTCCGACGGGTGGTTTTTTTTCCTTACTTTCAATTTACATCGCAAGCTAGAGAGAAATGAATTACATCCCCCTGGGTTTCTCTGTTCCGTACAATTAAGAAAAGCTATTTCTTAGTCACAAGGCAGATGACGACACCAAGATTTCCCATTTTCTCTCTGCAGGAAGGCTGTCATCACTCAATATTAATTGATCCTACTTTTCATCCATAAAGCAGGCGTTGAAACAAATTTCTGGTCACAAAAATGGCAACTATTACATTATAGAAGAAAATTATTCATGGCATCTCCACTAACGCACACTCATCTTCCCAAGGCATTAGCTGCTTCAACTCTTTGAAGCAGTGTTTCTTCAACGGGGAAAATAATGAGTAAATCATACTCCCTCCCGATACTGTATGAACCGCCAGCGCCTATCTCGTCTAAGGTTGCCAGAGATTTCCCACCGTTTCATCACAACCGGGAGGACACAGAAATGGTGTAATAGATCTTGGGTTTCCAGCAGGACAGCATGTCAATCGAATGCAATTTTATTTTCCTGCTAGAGAGCAGAGAACGTGAAAACAGCAAGAAAACATGAGAGGGCCTTCCCTGGTGGCGCAGTGGTTGAGAGTCCGCCTGCCAATGCAGGGGACAGGGGTTCCAGCCCTGGTGCGGGAGGATGCCGCAGAGCAACTAAGCCCGTGTGCCACAACTGCTGAGCCTGCGCTCTGGAGCCCACGAGCCACAGCTACTGAGGCCCGTACGCCTAGAGCACGTGCTCCACAACGGGAGAGACCACCCCAGTGGGAAGCCCCCGCACTGCAACGAAGAGTAGCCCCCGCTCGCCACAACTAGAGAAAGCCTGCGCGCAGCAACGAAGACCAACACAGCCAAAAATAAAATAAACAAATAAACTTATTTAAAAAAAAAAAGAAGACACGAGAAACTCAAAAACTGAGGAGAGCTAGTCTCATTTACATATATATTTTTCTTTCCCTAGACAAAAAATTGATGCTTATTTTTAGGGTAGGGATGAAGGAAGGAGGGAAGGAAGGAAAAGAGAAAGAAACAAAGAAAAAAGGGAGAAAAAATCCAGTTGTATCTACAAGTAAACAGCCTACAGTGAACTGGGGCCCTTTGGGAAGAATGAACCTCATTACTATTGACCAGTAGTCATGGTCACTGGGGTGACCAGATGCCAGCAGCAGTGAGGAACAATTCTCAAGTTCATGGTTTTGGATACCCATGTCTTCCAGCTCCTTCTCAGTCATTAATTTCTCTAAGTGCTAGGGCCTTGAAGGGTAACCACAGGGCATTTGCATTTCATCAACAGGCTCAACTGTCACAAATCTTGACTTTCACAGCTGGAAGCCAGGCTTAACGACTGATTTACATCTAGACTGATGAATAACTGTGGGCAAACAGAAGGCTTTTCTTAAACATAGAATTTAGTCTTGAGAAAAGATGCACTCTGCTCAACAAGTCCTACAGCATGAAATTAGAGATGCTATGGACACAGCTCATGGCATCAAAGAAAAGACAAGGATGGAAAAATGAACAGTGGTCCTTTGCTTCCGGCCTAGCAGGTCACTCACTGTAGGGGATTACTCCTGTTGATGGCCATTATATTTTTTTAATATTTATTTATTTACTTGGCTGCACCAGGCTCTTAGTTGTGGCAGGTGGGGTCTAGTTCTCTGGCCAGGGATTGAACCCGAGCCCACTGCCCTGGGAGTGCAGAGTCTTAACTGATGGACCACCAGGGAAGTCCCGATGGCCATTATTTAAGGGACCCGTGCACCCATCCCCCAGTGCTGTGTGTTAGCTGCCCCTTCCTCTGGAAAACTGCCCTCAGCCCAATGGGAGCCACCCAAGAGGCTTGAGAGAGTCACAAAAGCTATTAACGTGGTCCCTTCTTTCTACTCATTGTGGCAGAAAGTGTGGACTGTGTCAGTTAAAACCGCTTCAAGCTAGTCTTCCTAGAATACAGAGGCTAGAAGGCAAAAACTACATTTCCCTTTTCCGATGAGGAAACCGTAACAGAGAGGTTAAGTGAATTTCCCAAAGTCACACAGCTAATCAGTGGCAGAGCCAGAATTTGAAGTCTGGCTCAAGAGTCTGTGCTCTCAACCACTCACAAGGCTGCCTCTCATACAGTAGCAAGACATTTAACATAAACTTCCTGTGTTAGTTAACAGTAAGTCCCCTACATACGAACCTTCAAGTTGCACGCTTTCAAAGATGCGAACGTAAGCTCACCAGGCTATAAAGCAGCAAAGGATAGGCTAACTCTGTTGTTTGGTGGCAATGCTTCTGGCGGTATGAAGCTGAAGCCTCTCTTAGTTTATCATTCAGAGAGCCCAAGAGCCCTTAAAAACACAGCCAAGGGCTTTCTTCCTGTTGTGTGGAAGAGTAACCGAAAAGCCTGGGTTACAAAGGCCATTTCCAGGACTGGTTTTTCCACCACTTTATCCCGGAGGTGGAGAAATATTGCTTGGAGAAGGACGTCCCATTCAACATTCTTTTGCTGCTCTACAGTGCTGTGGGCCACCCCCCAATCATGGACAACTTTCATCCCAACGTCAAAGTAGTGCATCTGCCACCAGATACTACGTTGCTCATCCATCCTATGGACCAGGGAGTTACAGCGACTTTCAAGAAATATTATTTACATCACACTTTTCGTCAGGCAGTAAAGGCGAGTAACGAATCAGTAACAGCCTTGCGACAATTTTGGCAGGAATAGAACGTGAACAAGATCATATAAAAAAACACGGACTTTGCTTGGCGTGAGGTTACAGCCGTCACCGTGAATGGGGTTTGGAAGAACCATGGCCCGCAGTTTGTTCACGATTTTTTGAGATTTGATGTGAGAAGGTGAATGAGGAGTCCAAAGAGGTCTCCAGCAACGTAGTGACCCTCAGCGAGAAGCTGGAGCTAGATCTGCAAGAGCACGGCTTCATTGAACTCCTTGCTGTGCCACACGAGGAGCTTACTAATGAAGACCTGATGGAATTGGGGGCCCAGAGAAAGGACGAAGAGAGACAAGAGGAAGGAGAAGTAACTGAAGAACCGAAGGGATTCACGACACAGGAAATGGCAGGGGATTTTCTTTATCTGAGGCGGCGCTGTTAGTTTTTGAGGCACAGGATCCGAACGTAGAACGGTACACAAAGGTTGCAGCAGTTGCTCAGAATGCAATCCAGTGCTACCGTGTCATCTATGATGAGAAAAAAAGAGCTACTACCCAGACATCACTGGATCGTTTTTTCAAGAGGGTAGATAGAATTGAATCCAGCAAGGAACCAGAACCTGTACCATCAACGTCAGGCGTGAGTGACACTGCAGCTGGCCCTCTGTCCCCTATTGCTGACGATCCTTCAGCTCTACCATCTCCCACCTCCTCCAACCAGCAACTCTTCTTGCCTGTTCGCTCGATGCCAGCCCCTGTATGCCGGCTGTTGTACTTACTACTGTACTTTTCAAGGTACCGTACTGTAAGATTAAACATGTTTTATTTTTTTATGTATTATTTGTGTGAAAAGTATTATAAACCTATTACAGTACAGTGCTATATAGCCAATTGTGTTAGCTGGGTACCTAGGCTAACTTTGTTGTACTTAACGAACACGCCCTCGGAACGGAACTCGTTCGTATGTAGGGGACTTAACTGTATTTAATGACATGCAGCAAATTACCCCAAAACATAGCAGCCTAAAACAACAGACATTTATTACCTCAGTTTCTGCGAGTCAGGAATCCAGGTGCAGCTTAGCTGGGTGCCTCTGGCTCAAGGACTCTCATGAGGTGGCATGAGGGCATCAGCTCAGGTGGAAGGGACCTCGAGGTCTGTTGGGGGACCAACCCCCAAGCTCACGTACACGGGTGTTGGTGGGACTCAGGTCCTCCAGGGCTGCTGGACAAGGTTCCTCGCTGGCTGTTAGCAGGAGGCCTCCCTATGTCCCCTGCCACATAGGCCTCTGCACTGGGCAGCCTACAACATGGCAGCTGGCTTCCTCAGAAGGAGTGGGCAAGGGAACAAGAGGAATCAAGGTACAAGCCACCATCTTGTTATAACCTAATCTCGGAAGTGCCAGCCCATCACTTTCACTAGAAACAAGTCGCTCGGTCCTCCCACACCCAAGGGGCGGGGGTTATACAAGGGCATGAACGCCAGGACGCAGGGGTCACTGGGGGCCACCTTGGAGGGTACCTACCATGCTGCCCAACATCACACAACCAGTAATCAGAAAAGTTGAGTTTAAAGCTGTTTTTACCTCCATTAACTTGTCTCCCAGCTCCAAGCTCTGTCCAGGACTCTAAGATTCTGCCCTGTTCAAGAACACAACCATGTTTGGCTCACCTCTCTAGGGCACTAGCCCCCATCACCTGCCTTTTAAGCCACCTCTGGCTTCTCATTTACAGCAAAGAAAATAAAGGTTATCAGGAGAAAAGATGTCTTAGATTTTAGCTATTTTGGTCTAATCCATTTATATGAAGTCCACAGTGAGAAACCACCAGGTAGAAAGAAGAATAAGTTTTTGTTCGAATTTACAGTCTCCAAATGGGCAAGAAACAGTGGTTAGACAAGGAGAGTTGGGCCACCCGTCTGGGGGATAAAGTAAAGGCCATCCAGAAAACCCTCGGTGCCCTTCTCCCTGTGCCTAGTCATGTTTCTGGCATTATCTCAGCCCAGGCTATTGGAAGAAGCAGCAGTAATTCTTCTTTCACAAGGTTCATCTCACTCTAGACCAACATACCATTTCTTACCAAGAAAGCATAACGGACTGAAAGCCTGGAGCAAGCACCCAGGGCATCCTGGATGCACCTGTTAAGTCTCCCAAAGCTCAGCCTGAAGGCACAAGCTGCCCAGACGAGACCCTCAGCCCTGGGAAGCTGGTTTGATTGAGGCACTAACCCAGGGGTTTTCCAAGCTTCAGGTTGGTGGGCCCAGGGATCAGACCCGGTCTAAGATGTCCAGGGCTTTCCTGCGCCCACCAAACAGCAGACAAAGCTCCAGCCATGCAGGGCCTGCCAGGTCAAAGATAAATCATGGTGAGTCAAGGAAAATGCTTTTCCAAGATAACACACAGACTCTGTTAAGGCTACGGCCACGCTGGACTGGTTTCCAGATATGGGAAAGCAGACACTGGGCGAGGACATTAATAACAGAATTGGATGGGGATGATTTAGACACTGGTTCCTATGTTGAGAGGTCTCGCCATCTTGTTCACCGTTGCATGCCCAGCCTGGAGCCGGAGAAAGAGCAGGTAGGTAGTCAATAAATATCCAATGAATTGATGTTGTTGAACAACCCTGTCAGAAGGGACTGCTTTCTGCATTAAAGAAAGTCCACCCATCAAGCATGCCAGATCCCTTAGGAATATATTACCAATCCTGCACCAACAGTAACACACGTCCCATATGGTGCCATATTGTGTTCATGCTCACCAAGCAACTCTGAATTTACACCCAAGATGCCCAACTGAAATCATCCCCTTCCTCTTTTAAGAGGGCCCAATAAGGCTGTTCAAATGAATGTATCCTCCTCCTAATGAATCATATATATGCACCTGACAAGCATGTTTAGGCAACAAAATGGGGAAAAATCTGAGCTGTTGATGACTCCAGCAAGTACCAACTGCTTGGCTCACTTCTATTTATCAGGAGATCCGACTCGTAAACAAAGAACAGCTTAAGGCATGTCTGAAACGCAGAACTGAGGAAAAGACTCTCTAGAATTAATGACAGTGACAAGCAACCTGAAGGCGGAATCACCTACCTTTTTACACTATTTGAAAATATTTCATAGAAAAAATTCGACAGGCCTCCTTTCTTCTGAAGCATCAGTGAAAGCTAGTCCAAACATTGGCTAAAACCCCTTTATAAAAATTCTTTGAAGCAATATCACTAATAACCATAATTAGTAGGGTGCATAGAACATTAACTTGTTTTCTGTTCTGTTTAAACCAAATTAGATAAAAATTCTTACCACAACCACAGCGCTGCTTTTATGAATCCCTATAGAAAAAGAACTTGGTTTTGCTTTGACAGATAACAGTCATCACCAAGGAATTTCATTTTACTGAAGGAAGGCTTGAGTGGCTGAAATTTACTGCTTGCGCACATACACACACACCCCTGAGCCCATTTTCACACAAGACTGAGTGTTGTTTCTTGGTCTGGATTTGGAGTCGCTGGGAAAAGAGCACGAAGAGTTTTTACATTCAGGAAGGAATGCAAAGAATGCCTTCCTTCCTCTTAAATCTAATCTTATTACCTCCATTAGTGAATATTTAACAATAACATTAATACTAATAGCAGACTTGGCCACGTTCTCAAAAGCAACAATACGGAAGACGAATTTGGTAGTTACGCTCAGGAAAGCTTAAAGCCATGTCACACATATTATCTCATTTATCTTTAAAAAACCCCCGCAGACTCCGTAAAAGTGTACTTATCTGCGATAAGACATGTTTAATGGGAACCGATTTCCTTACCACTCCTTGTATCTCCTGTTTAAAAACAGAAGGTTCTGTTTTTAGCGCACCTCCCAACCAGAACCTCAACCCCTAACTCATGCAGCTGACTTCCTTTCATGAGTCTCAGAAACAAACGAAAAAAAGCAACCAACTCTTAGCAATTACAGAAACTAAAAACAAAAATGAAACATGGGTAGGAAACTAAATAAATTCACAGGGCCCAACAACCGCTACTGCCCAAACTGAAATTAAATAAACATACACACACCCTGTCCATGAAAACTCTACCACACAATTTATTAATGAACAGCAAAAGGAAACAGAAGCTGAACGTGGGGCAGGAGAAACTGTTTAATCTAATAGTCTGGAAATTACATCGGAAGGAACAGACGGTTTCACAGAAGTCAGTGCAGCCTAGAGGCACAGGCAGCGATTTTCTAGGAAAGAAAAATGTTCCCCTACCTACGGCCCATACTACTTTCAGCAAAGGAGGCGCCTATATTCAGCACAGGAGAAGCTCTGAGCCCGGCACGCTGACAAAACCAGGACTGCATGGCAGCCATCCACAGCCACTTGGCCTCCAAATCTAAGCCAGAGGTCAAACAGCCCGATTTTAAAACCAGCAACAAATGGAAGGCAACACTCCACTCCAGTGGGTTATTACCCCGCGTTCGCGATCGTGGCAAATAAAAACAGTGGTGATTCTAATAGGTTACGGGCAGCGTGATCTTCACGTGGTTTCTGACCCCCAGATCCTGAGGGTCCCGGGCAGCAGGGAGACCAACATTCTGGCACAGGACCGCCCTGTGACTGAGCCTCCCCGTCTATACACAGGACTGAAAGTCACCTCCAGAGCTGCGTTACTTGAGCCGAGGTCCACTAACCTGTCTGTACAGCAACTAATACAGCATCACCCTCAGTTGCTATTTTCATCCCCACCAGCTATGAGTCACCAAACCATATGCGTAAGTTCTCCCTGGAGCAGGGCTCAGTCAAAGGAAGGGCCATCGCAGCTGGGGTCTTTGAATGACAGATCAGAGACTACAGTCAAAGGAAGGGCCATCACAGCTGGGGTCTTTGAATGACAGATCAGAGCCTACGGGAGCCTCAAAGCTGTACCTGAGAGGCCTGTGGTACAGCCAACACCGCTTAAGAGCAAAGGATTTGAAGAAGGAAAGTCTGAGTTCCGATTCTATCCCCATCACATACTTGCTGTGTGACTGTGGGCATGTTGGGTAACCTCTCTGGGCCTCATTTCCTCATCTCGAAAATCAGGATCCCCTGAGGATTAACTTACACCAAGCATGGTGCGTGGCTCATTAGCTGTCGTTACTGTCGTTACTGTTACCAATAATAATAATATCATCACCGTCATCATATGAGGTGCCTGGCACACCTCATCAACAGCAGGCATCCTCGGCAAACCGAGAGAGGGCACAGAAGCAGAAAGCCTTTCTGCCGCTAAGATTAGGGGCTGCAGCAGGAGGACCCTCCCTCAGGGATGAGCTTAATGTTTGGGTGTAAAAAATCATCCCCCCAACTCAGACGGGGGACCCCTCCCTGCTTCATGCTGTACCATCAGGGCTGCCTTGGGCCTTCCTTCTATCCATCCACCTCCCCTCCTTCCTGGCTTCTGACATTTTGCTTCAAGGTTTGTTTGTTTGTTTTCCCTGCAAAAATGTGCCATCAGCATCAATGACTTTATGTTCGATTCTGCTGAAGAGCTGCAAATGTTATAGATGAACTTGTTATGTTCTAAAGCTGCAGTTACCATATTTAGTGCGGTAATAAATACCTCATTCTGGATGGCAAAACAAACACTTCAGGGCACTCGAGGCTCCACTAAAGGAACCCCATGGTGAAACCCACTTTAAACCAAGACTCCTCCTGTAATGCAAATAACTACCCATCCCCCAATCCACTTCCTTCCTTTCCAGAGCTTCCTACCAAGGGCTTCTCCCCGAAAAGGGGGACGCACACCTGCAGGCACCTGCAGCCAGGTGTCACTCCTCCCCAACGCCCTGGCCCTGATCCCTCACAGTCTCAAGCTCAGCCCATCAACACTCGTTCTAGGTTGTCAACTCTAAGTCATTTCTTTTTTTTTTTTTATTGAGGTATAGTTGATTTACAATGTCATGTTAGTTTCAGGTATACAGCACAGTGATTCAGTTATATATATGTACATATATTCTTTTTCAGATTCTTTTCCCTTATTGGTTATTACAAAATATTGAGTATAGTTCCCTGTGCTATACAAGTATGTCCTTACTGGTTATTCATTTTATATATAATAGTGTGTATATGTTAATCCCAAATTACCAATTTATCCCTCCCCCACGCTCTTTCCCCTTTGGTAACCATAAGTTTGTTTTCTACATCTGTGAGTCTCTTTCTGTTTTGTAAATAAGTTCATTTGTGTCTTTTTTTAAGATTCCACATACAAGTGATATCATATGGTATTTGTCTTTCTCTGTCTGACTTACTTCACTTAGTATGATAATCTCTAGGTCCATCCATTTTGCTGCAAATGGCATTATTTCGTTCTTTTTTATGGCTGAGTAGTATTCCATTGTATATATGTACCACATCTTCTTTATCCATTCCTCTGTCAATGGACATTTAGGTTGTTTCCATGTCTTGGCTATCGTGAATAGTGCTGCAATGAACACAGGGGTGCAAGTATCTTTTCGAATTATAGTTTTCTCTGGATATATGCCCAGGATCTAGGTCATTTCTATGGGAACTGGTCAGACAGGCAAGGGCAGCAAAGGAGTAGAAAAGGGGTGCAGGGAATAGAAGTGGTAGAGACCTAATCAAGGCAAAGCCTTCCAGAAAAGCGCCAAGGAGGAGGCTGTACCACGCGGCCACTGGGGCCCAAGAGCAGCCTACAGACGTGCTTCTAAGGTGCAGTGTTTCCAGCTAGACGTGATGAGCCGTGTAAATGAAAACAAAGGCCTATCCAGATGTTAAGAGGTGTAACAGGCCCCTAATATGCCCAGCATGGGCTGGTCAAACCACAGTATACCGACTGTCCCCCAGGTGGGCTACACCTCCCCCTCCCCCTTGGACGAGAGGGAAGGATACAGACACCCAGTAGTCAAGGTCCCTGGGCCAAGAAGGGGCTGTCCGCAGACCCCAGACCACTGGGAGCACACCTGTTAGCCAGCACAAAACTGTTCCCTAAACCCACCTCTCACTCCTCTTCCTTCAGCTGAGCCCAGCATCCTCCCTGCAAACACTCATTTCCAACTACACAGCCTCTCACCCCCAAACCTATCCACCTCCTCCCCCCCTCCACAGTGGCTGGTAACCCGCAAGGGCTGCTCTCTCGGGGAAGAGAGCCTGGAGGAGGTGAAGCTTTTCTAGGACCTTGAAGAAGAGAGAGGACCCCAGTTAGCCTCGGGGCTCTAGCGGGGGAGGGCAGCGCTCCACATAGGACGCGGTTCACACAGGGCAAGAGGGAGGGCCATGTGGTCCCACATCAGGACCAGCGGGTCGGTTCCCAGGGTGACTGCTCGGGGAAGAAGGAGCCAGTTTAGAAAGACTGGCTTTTCTGACGGACAACCATTTAAGGTTTTAGGGCACCCTGGGGAGGCAGGGTATCCACAGGGGACAGCTGGGATGCAGTTACAGCGGAGATGTGGAGTACTCAGCTCAGGAGAATGACTGTGGCTGCGGGTGGGAATCTACTGCCCACGGTCTAGCCCATTGGTTTTCAGTGTGGTCCCCTGTAGGAGCAACAGCAAACAGCAGCATCACCTGGGAACCTGCTAGAAGTGCAAAATCTTGAGCCCCACCCTAGACATCCAAACGACAAATTCCACAGGTAGGGGCTCAGCAATCCGGTGTAACGAGCCCACCAGGTGATTCTGGTGTTGCTACAGTTTGAGAACAACTGTTTGTACCTGGGCTTCCCAACTACACCATGTCACATGCTTCTCAGTGCTCTGGAGAAAGAAACCAGGCTTCATGGAACTGGAAATGACCTGCAGGAGATTCAAACAGCTCCAAGGGCTGAAGGCAAACAAAGTCTCAGTACATGTGACCCACCTGAGGGTAACCAGCTGGGGTACCCAGGCTTGTACTGACCACCTGGCCCTTCACAAATGCCCACGGGTGCACCACAGCTGCACAGGGCATCACCTATAAGTTTCAAAAAACCCTGAGGTCTGGCTCACTTTCCCAAGATGGACTTCATTGGTCTGGGGTGCAGCCTGGCCATGGGAATCTTTTAAGCAAAAAGTTTGAGAATCATTGTGTCCAACTGGTAGTATTTTTGTTTTAGGAGTATGGGCTGTCCTTCTAAACATACTGCAAGCTACTTAAAGGAAATAAAATATGAGTGGTCATTATGTACGTGTGTATTTATTGAATTTATTTTATACTTAAAAATCACACCAGTACCATTTCTCTCTGCCGTCTCCACTCAGATCAAAGAAATCTGCAGTCCATCTGGTTCTGGAAGGTTCTCAGTGTGGTCCCCAGACCAGCAGTATCAGCATCACCTGGGAACTTGCTACAAATGCATTCCCAGGCCTTGCCCCAGACCTAATGAATCAGAAATTCTGGAGCTTAGGATTCTGGGTTTCAAAGAGCTCTTCAGGTGCTTGTGACCCACCATCAAGTTGGAGAACCACCGCTTTAAGGAAAGGATTAGTTCTAAAGGCCTACAGTCTTTCTCTGGAGGTTAACATTATTTTGGATGGTATTTCAGAATTTGCTTATCACCTCCCTTGACGACCCATGAAATCAGACAGGCTAACAGTACCAGGATTTATAATGAGCCATTAGGCACCCAAGCTCTTAGCCCCAAAACACTTTAACCTGTTGGTTTTTAGACCTTAAATTGTGATCCATCTTTTTAGAGGAGTCTTTTTCCCAGTTGGGAAGAGAGATTAAAAGGACAACTTAAAGAAACAAAGATTATTAGCTGCTTCTGCAGTCGTGTTTAGGGATAAGGTTACCCAGACTGGAAGTGAAGTAAAACCTGGACCTTTAAATGATTCATTGCACAATACACATGTTTTGAATAATTAATGTCACCCTGTATTATTCTCATAACCACCCAAAATTTATATACAGGGCTTAAGGCTAAAATGCACACAGCCAAAATCCAAGTATGAGCCTGGTCAGCATAATGGCGAAGAAAAAAATCCCAAAGGTCAGCTCTCAAAGACCTCTTAGACAGGAAAACCACATAGACGGGAATTTTAAAAATGTGGCAGTGTGAACTGATGCTAGATATTTTAATGTGTGTCATGGGAATGTTTCACAAGCAAGATTTAAGAGGAGACACAGAAGACGAGCTTGAAGAAGACACGTGATGGACCATGAGGTACTTTTCAGTTTTTTCATGTTGAAGCCCTTCAATTTAGTTGAAACCCACCACAACTTGCAGGCGATTCAGGGATCAAGACAGCCTAAAGTGAACGCTCTACTGTTCAGTTAGATGATGGAGTTTGCTACACACATCCAGCAGCTTGGTGGCCTAGGGCAAGTCACTTGTATGACCTCTCCAAACTCAAGATCTCCATTATCCTTCCATACCACCCACCTCATCAGACTGTCCTTAGTTTGTTTAAAATTGATTAACACAACACTAGGTGCTTAATAAGTAGCAGCTGTAATGATCACATGTAAAAAAATGAAGCTCCCAACCCTCACCTGCTGCCGCTGGAAATGTAAAATGGCACAACCACTTTGGAAAACAGCTGGACAGTTTCTTATAATGGTAAACATACATTTACCCAACAGCCCAGAAATTCCACTCCTACGTATTTACCCAATAGAAATGAAAACATATGTCCGCACGAGACTTGTTTACAAATGTTCATAGCAGCTTTTCTGATAATAGCCCCAAACTGGAAACAGCCCAAGTGTTCAACAGGAAAATGATTGAAAAATTGTGGCACATCCAGACAGTGGAATATTACTCAGAAACACAAAGGAATGAGCTCTTGATATATACAACGGCATGGATGAATCCCAAAAGCATTATGCTGAGTTAAAGAAGTCAGACACAGGGCTTCCCTGGTGGTGCAGTGGTTGAGAGTCTGCCTGCTGATGCAGGGGACACGGGTTCATGCCCCGGTCTGGGAAGATCCCACATGCCGCGGAGCGGCTGGGCCCGTGAGCCATGGCCACTGAGCCTGCGCATCCGGAGCCTGTGCTCCGCAACGGGAGAGGTCACAACAGTGAGAGGCCCGCGTACCGCAAAAGCAGAACAAAACAAAACAATAAAAGGGGACCCTAAATAAATTACGGCACCCTGAGTGACTCAAGCATATAGCGGCCATTAAATCATATTTTCAGAACATATGGAACCACGAGGTGTGTGCCTCACGGTACAATGTTAAGATGCAAAAAAGCAGGATACAAAAATATACATTGAGGATTCATTCAACAAACATTATTGATTATCTATTATGTGCCAGGCACTGTTCTTTTTTTTTCTTTTTTTTAAAGCACCGACAACACAGCAAAGGATAAAATAGACACAATCCTGCTCTCATTAGAAGGGATTCCACCTTCTGAAGGAAGGCAAACAACAAACAAGGAAATGAATAACAACAAGCAAAATATAAAGCATGTTGATGGCAGGATACGCTATGAGGAAAATCAAGAGGGGAAAGGGATGCGGTGTCAGGGGAGGTGAAATTTTAAATAGGCAGTCAGAGAGGTTCCCCAGAGAAGGGGGTTAAGGGTTTGAACCCAGGGTATATCTGAGAAAACTTCCAGGCAGAGAAAACAGGCAGTGCAAAGGCCCTGAGGAGGCCTGGGAGATTTGAGAAACAGCAAGGCTGCAGTGGCAGAACACGCAGGACAGTGGGAGACTGAGGCAGAGGGAAGCCGGTGTCTCAGGGTCGGGGAGCCATGGCAGGGTTTTGAGCAGAGGAGTGATGTGACCTGGGGGTGGTGGAAACAAGGGGAGAGAAGCAGGGAGACCAGCTAGAATTTTTCCAGTGTTTTCCTAACTTTTTTTTTTAAGTCTTTATTGAATTTGTAACAATATTGCTTTTTTTTTTTTTTTTTTTTTTTTTATGTTTTTGTTTTTTGGCTGCGAGGCATGTGGGATCTTAGCTCCCTGACCAGGGATGGAACCCTCACCCCTGGCATTGGAGGGTGAAGTCCTAACCCCTGGACCACCAGGGAAGTCCCTCCTAACTTTTTATGATGAACATATATCCACTTTATAATCGGAAAACAAAAGGTAATTCAATCCAAACAAGCCATGTAGGTGCTGTGACTGGAGCACAAGTAAGCAGAGAAACAAACAAGGAGGTCAGGGAAATAGCTCAGGGAATGAGCGATGAATCAGTGGGGGGCAGGAGGCGGGACATATTCCTGGAAATTATTACTAAGAAAAGCAAAAGGCACAAATCACTCCTCTTAGTAATGAAAGAAATGTAACCACAATGCACAAAAATATGAAAAAGAATTCCCCCACCATCTCAGCACCCTAACAATCAATATTGACCATCTCGTTATATACTTCCTTTGGATCTTTTCTCCTACACATGCTCTGGTTTTCTCCTTGACCATCCTACAAGGCCCAGCACACTGAAAGCGCTCAAATACTCATTGAGCAAATACTGGATAACGAAATACTCCAAATGCTTCTAGGTTCAGATTTGTCCACGTTACATCAGCTACCTCATTAGCATTTCTGGAAGTAGTTTTAAGAGGCCTGGGTGACAGAATGGAAATTGTGGGTGAGGGGGAGGCATGGTCACAATGACTAAGGTGTCAAGTCTGGCTGTTTAGGACAATGGTGACATTATATTCATCAACGGCGCCAGCAGGAAGCAGCCTGCTGAGGAAGAGGCCGGGTTCAGTTTGGGGGGCGTGAGGGGTGCCCAGGGCCACCCCTGCAGAGACGCCCAGCTGCCCATCCCTCTCGGGGCTCAGAAAGCACCTGGAGCTTCAGCACGAAGGTGGTCGGGCAGAAGCGGTGGAGGAGGGAGCTGGGGTAGTGATGCCAGCAACCCAACTGGAGCTGGATGTGCTAAGAGCTTCAGAACATGTGTCGCCTCTCCTGATTCTCAGTGCTGCCTTGCGAGCTGGTCTGTGTGTGCCCACTTCACAGATGAGGACACTGCAGGCCCAGCTGCTCCACAGCAGAGCCAGGGCTCAAACCCACGACTCGGAGGACTTTTCCCATGAATTCTCTTCTCTTACTAGAAGATTAACATATTCACAGACGCCCAGGGAGAAAGTTAGTCTTAAGATGTCTGTGTTAGGAAGCTCCTGGGTTGGGCTCATGGCTTCCAGGGGTCTCCCACAAGGAAGAATGTTCTCTTCCTCTTCCGAAAACATAGTTTACATGTTTCCGACTTACAGTTATAGCCTGCTGAGTTTTTCCATGTGTACGAGTCTTGGAAACCAGGACGGGCCGCGTGCTTTTCCCACAGCACCACCTCAACTCTCTGTATACAGTCGGTGCTCAGCAAATGCTCGGGATGAAAACACTGACCCTCACTAGCCAGTCACCCGGGGGCCACTGGGACACCGGGGCGAGGCAGGGCCAAGCCCGCTGGACGAGCAGTCTCGAAAGACGCCAGCGGACAAGGGGCAGGGAGACCTGGGTGGATGGGCAGACAACCACGCGGACAGATGGCGACTGTCCTCTTCCGCGCGTCTTGTCGTGAAACAGTCTGTAAACAAGCGGGCCCAGGGCCAAATGCAACCCACCCACGTGTACTCTTTGGCTCACACCTGGTTTTAATTTGTTACAATTTAAATTAGTTGCTAGCTTTCAAAACAATGAAAGATTTCACCTAAAAATCTGGATTTCTGAGCGCAGGCCCTTCTCAACAGGCCCACCCTTTGCAGTTCACCTCCCAACGCCACCCCCGGCCCCCGGCCCCCCACCCCCCAGCATGTCCTGGGCAGCCCCTCCAGCGCTGATTGGGCCGAAGCCCTGTCAAGCCCCCCACCCCTGGGTTGGGCTGAACCCCGTCCTCACCGGCGCTCAGGGTGGTGAACTCCAGGAAGCGGTACTCATAGGACACGTCTATCTTGGTTTCCACCTGGGGCCTCTTCAACGTCGAATAGATATTTCCAGGCCGTTTGTCATCAGGTTTCTCTAACTTGTTCAATCCGCAACCCATTTCAGCAGCTGCCAGCAAAAGGAGAAAAACGGGGGGATGATTTTCTTCTTCCTGAGGTGTTGTTTTTACACACCGTAGTATAAATGACCCCATTATTTCCCTGAAGAACACGTAAAGGACTTGAGCCTGGCTGAAATCTAGAGCACAGTTCAACCCATGACCTGAACACTGGAGGCTCTACGCTCAGGCTGCTTTCTCTCGCTCATAAGATACCATTACCAGCCAGCCTGTGATTCTGAAATGACACCAAAAACATACTGTTTTACACAACGAAAAGACAACCCTCAGAATGGGAGAAAATATTTGCAAACGAAGCAACTGACAAAGGATCAATCTCCAAAATATACAAGTAGCTCATGCAGCTCAATATCAAAAAAAACAAACAACCTAATCCAAAAATGGGCAGAAGACCTAAACAGACATTTCTCCAAAGAAGATATACAGATGGCCAACAAACACACAAAAGAATGCTCAACATCATTAACCATTAGAGAAATGCAAATCAAAACTACAATGAGATATCATCTCACACCAGTCAGAATGGCCATCATCAAAAAATCTAGAACCAATAAATGCTGGAGAGGGTGTGGAGAAAAGGGAACCCTCTTGCACTGTTAGTGGGAATGTAAATTGATGGAAAACAGCATGGAGGTTCCTTAAAAAAATAAAAATAGAACTACCATGTGACCCAGCAATCCCACTACTGGGAAAACCACCCTGAGAAAACCATAATTCAAAAAGAGTCATGTACCACAATGTTCACTGCAGCTCTATTTACAATAACCAGGACATGGAAGCTACCTAAGTGTCCACTGACAGATGAATGGAGAAAGAAGATGTGGCACAAATATACAATGGAATACTACTCAGCCATACAAAGAAACAAAATTGAGTTATTTGTAGTGAGGTGGATGGACCTAGAGACTATCATACAGAGTGAAGTAAGTCAGAAAGAGAAAAATAAATACCGTACGCTAACACATATATATGGAATCTAAAAAAAAAAGGTTCTGAAGAACCTAGGGGTAGGACAGGAATAAAGACGCAGACGTAGAGAATGGACTTAAGGACACATGGAGGGGGAAGGGTAAGCTGGGACAAAGTGAGAGAGTGGCATGGACATATACACACTACCAAATGTAAAATAGATAGCTAGTGGGAAGCAGCCGCATAGCACAGGGAGATCAGCTCGGTGCTTTGTGACCACCTAGAGGGGTGGGATAGGGAGGGTGGGAGGGAGGGAGATGCAAGAGGGAGGAGATATGGGGATATATGTATACGTATAGCTGATTCACTTTGTTATAAAGCAGAAACTAACACACCATTGTAAAGCAATTATACTCCAAAAAGGATGTTAAAAAAAAATACTGTTTTATATCATTTTTCTCCCCATCTGAGGAAAATAACACCTCAGAGTGTCTCAGTTCCACTATACTCTGTATACATGATTAAAAAATGGGATCTGAAAAGCAATACAAGTGCATCATGGTGTCAGCCCATCTGAAAAAAAAAATAAGAGAGATGTCGTTCCGCCGTGGTTTCTAAGAGGGGATAATAAGTTGTTACAATTTCCAAAGTTCTTTCTACCTAAAACAGTAATTAGTTAGACAGGATTTTACATTGAAAAAACACCTCTCGAAGTAGATGGTGGTACTTTTACAGGCCTCGTCTAAAAAGTCCCTGTTTATTCCATTTTAGACCAAACCACAGGAACAGAGCGGTTCTTCCACACTCAGAGTCATTTGAGACCAAAATGAAAACTGGCTGAACACTAAGAGCAGGGCCGCAGAAATTGGAAGCAGAATCCACATGCATCGGAGCAAAGATCCGTGGCTGCGGTTTGGAAAGAAAACGGAGAAATGTTAATACGATGTGCATACAAGGGTGGGCTGAGCTTCCAGGGGATTAAAAACAATGAAAGTTCTCTGTTTATTTAGGCAGAATGACATTCATGAAACGACTTTTTATCCACTCCCCAGACTTCAGCGGGAGATATTTTCCCTTTTGTGACTGAGCCTGGCTAAGTTCCCTCCTCTCTGGGGCACCGGTGCTGCCATCAGAACATATTTCACAAATATATTAACTGGTCAAGAATATCACAAACAGAAACGTGGTGGCCACTTCCTTTTTGAGATAAGAATTTCCGTTGGCTCAATCCATTCACAAGGTACCCAGCTTCCTACGGCAACTTGGCCAGCTCCAAAAAACTAGATGAACCGCACAAAAGCAACGAGGCCGGGGAGGGAGGGAACAGGCTGACGAAGCGACAACCAGGCTATATTTGCAGTAATTAAAAAAAGTCTGGAAGGATGGATGAGAACAGGGAGGCTTACTTATGCCTTAATAAGAGAACATTAGTGTCCAAAGGGCCAGAGCAGACATGATTTATGTGCAATCTGCATGAACTGATTACTTGTAAAATACTCTGCAGTTCTGCAGATATAATAGCTGATATGCACAGAGGCTGCATATTTAACTGCTAAAAAGCAAACCGCCTGGCATCCGCTGGGGCAAAGCAGAAGCAGACAGGGAGGCCCCTAAGTACTGGGGAACAGGTAACCTAGTGAGATAAGTCCTATCACTGCCAGAACAGAACTGGAAATAACCCAAAGGCTTACCAGTCACTCACTCGTCTTCCTCCCTACAAAGGACTGAGCATTTGGGGACCTCCAAGAAAAAAAACCCTTCCTCAAAAATCTTCCCATTCTTGCTATCCTATTAGGTAAATTCTAGCACTAGAGAGTCATTCCTTTGAGAACACCCTACCTCAGCATTGCCTTTGAAACCACAAATATCTCCCTGGGACGGGCAACAAACCAAGCTCCTGGTAGCCACTAACACTTTAGTATGATTTAATTTCTTCTCTCAGGGACAGCTTCCTGCACAGCATAAAAAAAGGAGGAGAGGATTATCAAGATGAGTAAGATAGTCTCAGACAAATTTGGGGTTGCAGGGAGGCATGTCAGGAAGTATTAGAAAAACTCCCAATTCATAACTTTGAATTTAAGGTTTTAATCAGACTATCCCAAACCTGAGGTCCAAGTTCACTCCAGAGGGCACTGGGCTTGTCTCACAGGACACAGTGAGACCCTGGGAAATCATCTATGTGATCAGACACTGTACCAGCCAGGTGCAAAACTGAAATATCAGTGAATCCTTGAGGTCTCAAAGTTTAGGGCATACAACCCTGGTTAAGCAACTGCTTCTGAAGCACGGTTCTCTCTGGGAAGGGAATCATGGTGAAGCCGTTGCCAGTCACCAAAAGCTTAGTGTGACTTTGTTCCTCTTACTCGTTTGTGTTAGGGCCCTACCTTGCTTGCTACTGGCACATTTGCTTTCCTCCTAGTTCCTTCCTGCATTCTTCCACCAACCCCACCCCTGTCAAAACAGGAAAGACTTTTACATCACTCCAAAAACGTCTGTTACAGTCCCTACTATGCTCAAACAAGTCACAAAATCTAGCTTACGAAAAGAAGGAAAACTGGGGCTTCCCTGGTGGTGCAGTGGTTGAGAGTCTGCCTGCCGATGCAGGGGACACGGCAATACCTCGGGGCGGGATCGCTGGGTTACACGGTAAGTACAGGCTCCTGTTAATGAATAACACACTCAGGGTGGCCAGATGCTGACCCGCGAGAGGCACCGTGGAAGGTGAGACCCGCTGAGATTCCACGGATTTAGCTCGGCCACCCCTGCTCACCCTAGGGCATCAGCTCACTGGGAGGGAATCATGACCAGCAGTGCTATTCATGGCTATTTCTCCTTTCGTTATTGTCTGTTTTTGTAAAGGACACTTGCTAAAAATCACCTGTGTGTGATGACATTTTTTCAGTACTTTCCTATGGTCCATCCAACCCCCACAGCTCTGCCCTTCCAAATTCCTATAGTCACTTCACATTGACACCTATGGAAACCAGGTTACTTGTTTTATGTGTGAGGTGATGGTTGGATCAGCTCTGATTATTTGACAGTCACACAGGAGGGTTTTTTCTTCTTTTTACGTCTTTATCTTCCCAAAAGACATCCCTGCACCCACGTGCATGGGTCTCTCTAGCATCAAGGCACCAAGAAAAACCATCCAAGGGGTCTTCACAGGTCTTTCCCCACTCCTATGGTGAGACAGTGGGAAAAGAGCCAAAGTATCCTTACAGTTCTTCAGCAGAAACTGGCTAAACATTATTAGGACTGGAGACAGACTGGGGAAGAAAATAAGGACATCACTGGGGGTTTCTGAGACCCACTACAAGGAGAGGTCATTTGCAAATGACCCGGAAGCAAAGATCCCTCAACTGGTGACACTCTGGAAAAATCAATTCTTTCTGAATCAAGCCTAGAAAGAGGTGTGTCTTTGGTATATGTGGGCCCAGTTTCATGCAGGAACTGTCAGCTCCATGAGGGAGAGAATTCAAGTTCCAAGTTCATGCGTTCATTCATCAAATGCACATTTATTATGGCCCCTTTTGAGTCACACCCTCAATTAGGAAATACAAAAATGGAAAGACCAGGTCCTACCCTCTAGGAGATCACAGGTGAAGGAGAAGAAAGACAATGAAGAAATACACGTGGTTCTCTGGTTGTTCTAGAAGTCTGGGCGGGGTGCAGGGCATTTGGAGAAAACCGCTGTGATATAAAACAGAGGGCACATCCCCATAGACTTGGTTCCAGAAAAAGCTGATCAGCCATGGGGCACGATGTTCTGTGTCATTTTAAATGTTGAAATGTTTGAATTTTTATTTTAAAGTAGTTCTAATTTGGTTTTGAAATACTTCCCCAGATGCACATAAAACACTGGAAAACCACTTCAAAAAGGATCACCTCCAGGCTTCCCTGGTGGCGCAGTGGTTGAGAGTCCGCCTGCCGATGCAGAGGACACGGGTTCTTGCCCCGGTCCGGGAAGATCCCACATGCCGCGGAGCGGCTGGGCCCGTGAGCCATGGCCGCTGAGCCTGCGCGTCCGGAGCTTGTGCTCCGCAACGGGAGAGGCCACAACAGTGAGAGGCCCGTGTACCGCAAACAAAAAAAAAAAAAAAAAAGAAAGAAAGAAAAAGGATCACCTCCTTAAACAATTATTTTTCAGGTGGGGTTTAAAAACAATCCCTCAGTTTAAAGGTTTATTTTTACTATCAACTAGCATGCACACATTTAAATAATGGGGGCAATAAATGTAGTTATATTTTCAAATACAAATTAGTTTCATTAAGAGTGAGCCCTCATTTACCACACTTGCTACTAATCTGAGGCAGACTGTAAAGCTAATTTTAACAACTGCCAACAGCTCATGACAAGCAACCAGAGATGGGGCAATTATACGCAATGATGCTGGATCAGCTGGCAAACTCATTCTTTATTTCTCCACTCAAATCCTATATTTAAAGACTCGAGTGTGTTTATTACATCATTCAGGCACCCAAAGTAGGAACTGATGATCCAAATTAAGAAGTTTTTACATGATAAGAACATCTCTCTCCACCCAGAAATGTAAATGAAAACTTGAAAATCCAATCAGCTGTACGGATGGTGTCAAATCTTGATATCCTACAAACTAAGACAGAAACCCAAGGATAACTAAAACTGACCCATTGAAAGTATTCCTGATTCAATGCCAAGGAAAAGAACAATCTGTATGAAACGGGGTTATATTATGGTGCTACTTTTTTTTAAGTGTCTACGTGTGTATCTGTATATGAAAATCCACGTATTTTTTTTAATTGGCAGGTTAAATAAAGATATTCACAGAACTTTCCTCTGGGTCACGAGGTGATGGGAGACATTCTCTTTATGGTTTTCTATATTTTCAAGTTTTCTGTGTTGCATATGCATTACGTTTCCTAGTTGAAGACAACAAGATGTATCACAGACAGCCTGCAAGATATCCCTCAATAATCCTCCCATTCACCAGTGGTCCCCTCCTCTACTGAGCAGGGCTGACCTGTGTAGTCAGTAGGATATGTCCCTGGGGAAGCCCGCTGCCATATTGTAAGAACACTCTATTAACCCCGTGGAGAAGCCCCCAGGGCAGGGAACTAAGGCCTCCAACCAACAGCCACGATGAACTCAACACTCAAGTGGGAGCATCCCTCAGCTCCAGAACAGCCTTCAGCCTAGCCAGCATCTTGACCACAATCTCGTGAGAGACCCTGAGTCAGAACCACCCAGCTCAGCTGCTTCTGGATTTCTAACTCACAGAAGCCCTGCGAGATAATAAACATTCATTACTATTTTCAGTTGCCAAGTTTGGGGGTAATATGTTACACAGCAAGAGATAAGGCAATACGAGGGGTATTTACATTATCAAAGGAAAACACTCGGTGGAGACTGATCCAGACCACCTTTCTTTCTGCTCTCCCACTAGCCTCCATCACAACCACCCTTAAATAAAACAGCCTCCCCTCAGAAGAACTTGCTACTCAAAGTGTGGTCCTCAGACCAGGAGCAATGGCACTCCTGGGATCAGCCCACCCGGACCTACTTAATCAGAATCCACCTTTTCACACACGATTCATCAAAGTCTGAATCACAGTAAAGCTTGAGAAAGCCATGGCAGTGGTTCTCAATCTTGGCTGCACACTGGAATCACCTGGACAGCTGTTTTGATGTCCAGATGCCCAGGCATTTGGGGTGGGGCCCAAGCATCATTTTTAAGACACCCCCACAAGTGATTCTAACTGACATCCAGGATTGAGAATCAACACCCTCAGAGCAAACCCTGTCTTTTCCCACTCCTGACCCTCTCCAATCTCCTAACACCCAGGCCGCAGGGGCCCAGGGTCTCTCTTAGGCTGCTTAGCCAGGGCTGAGAACCACAGTCTAGAAGAACGTGGTCTTGCTAACCCCCTTGGTTCCACCCCTGCATCACCTGAATCTCGCTGGACCTCATACCCTCCCTTCCCAGGCTCTCTGTTGTCATCCCTAACACAAGTGCACCCCCAAATTTCTATCTCCAGCCTCCTTCTGCCTGTCTCTTCAAATTACTTTCACTACCAACCACCGCAAGCATATGGATAAGGATTAAAAAAATGAGACATCTCTGTACCCACTACCCTGAATCAACAAATGCTTATATTTTATTTGCTCACATCTTTTGTTTTTGTAGAAATACAACTTTTGGTGTGCAGCCCTCATCCTGTCCCTTTGTCCCCTGTCTTTCTGTCCCTGGTCCTTATCCTGTACACACTACATATAATACCCAGAACAATACAGGGCAAAGGCTCTGACACTTTTCAGCTCATGGCACCCCCAGTGTCCCTATACGTTTGTTCACAGCACCCCCAGGCTAAAAGCAATACCCACAGCTCGATTTATTAAGTAGTCAGGTCCAAACAAATTGATAATTATGTATAAACAACTTAGCATCCTTTTGAAAGAACAGACTACACAAACTGAAAAAAAAATTTTTCCTGCATCCTTAAATTACCATAATTACTTACTACTGGGATGTGTGCATCCATTTGGCACCAGGAAACTTCTCAAACCTCAGAATCACACTGGACACCACCACCCTCATCTCCTGTTCAACAATGATCTTCTTAGCAACCACCCCAAATCCAGCTTTGCAAAGATATGACATCATCAAAAGGAAGTGGTGGCCTTTGATGTTGATCCTGTGAACTACCTCGGGCTAGTAATGAGGGTGGCATCCAACATGCAAGTACCACTTGCTGCGGTGCCTTGGGGTGCCTTAGTACAGAATTTGGGAACCTCCAATACAAGGAGGCACGTAGGCTCAAAAAAGTTCCATAACTGCATCATCTCCCCGTTAGCTGTCAGATTCACCTCCCAGCCTGACTGCTCTCCAACTCCAGCAGACACGCCCACGGACCGGTTCCAACATCTTCACCTGGAACTTTCCTGGCACTTCCGGATGAATATGCCCCAAAGAGAACACAACACCCTTCTCCAAAAGCCTGTTCTTCCTCCTGGGTTTCTTGTGTGTATGTGTGTCCTTATGTAGATATCTACAGAGAGAGAAGTTGGGGCAGATTTGTTTTAAAGGACTTGTCTTTGGACTTGGAGGCTGGCAAGTCCAAAATCTATAGCACAGGCCAGGAGGCCAAAGGCCCAGGGAAAACGTGATGGTGCGGAGCTGAGCCCCAGGCCCATCTGGAGGCAGAACTCCTTCCTCCTCAGGAGACCTCAGTCTTCTAAGTCCTCGGACTAGTTGGATGAGGTCCGCCCATATTAGGGAGGGTGATTCAAATGTTAATCACATCTTTAAAAATACCCCATGGCAACACCTAGACTGCTGTTTGACCAAAAACTGGGTACCCCCGTGGTAGCCAACGTGATACATAAAATTAACCATCACGCCCTCCTTCACTGAGCACTTAGTAGGTGCAAGGCACTGTTCCAAGTGCTGGGGATACCGAAGTGAAACAGAGACAAAGACCAAAACAAAACAAAACAAGAACAACCCCGCCCTCGTGGACCTTACTTTCAGGAGCAGACACATAAAAATAATGAATGGGGGGACCTTGAAGATGGCGGAAGAGTAAGACGCGGAGATCGCCTTCCTCCCCACGGATCCACCAGAAATACATCTACACGTGGAACAACTCCTACAGAACACCTACTGAAGGCTGGCAGAAGACCTCAGACCTCCCAAAAGGCAAGACACTCCCCACGTACCTCGGTAGGGCAAAAGAAAAAAAGAAAAAACAGAGACAAAAGAATAAGGACGGCACCTGCACCAGTGGGAGGGAGCCGTGAAGGAGGAAAAGTTTCCACACACTAGGAAGCCCCTCCGCGGGCGGAGACTGCGGGAGGCGGAGGGGGGAGCTTCGGCACCGCGGAGTAGTGCACAGCGACGGGTGCGGAGGGCAAAGCGGGGAGATTCCCGCACAGAGGATCGGTGCCGACCGGCACTCACCAGCCCGAGAGGCTTGTCTGCTCACCCGCCGGGGCGGGCGGGGCTGCGAGCTGAGGCTCGGGTTTCGGTTTTGGACGGAGCGCAGGGAGAGGACTGGGGTTGGCGGCTTGAACATAGCCTGAAGGCACCACGACTAGCCGGGAGGGAGTTCGGGGAAAAGCCTGCACCTGCCGAAGAGGCAAGAGACTTTTTCTTCCCTCTTTGTTTCCTGGTGCGCGAGGAGAGAGGTTTAAGAGCGCTGCTTAAAGGAACTCCAGAGACGGGCGCGAGCCGCGGCTAAAAGCGCGAACCCCAGAGACGGGCGGGAGACGCTAAGGCTGCTGCTGCCGCCACCAAGGGGCCTGTGTGCGAGCACAGGTCACTCTCCACACCCCTCTTCCGCGGAGCCTGTGCAGCCCGCCACTGCCAGGTTCCCGGGATCCAGAGATAACTTCCCCGGGAGAACGCACGGCGGGCCTCAGGCTGGTGCAACATCACGCCGGCCTCTGCCGCAACGTCACGCCGCCTCTGACGCCGCAGGCCCGCCCCGCACGCAGTGCCCTTCCCTCCCCCACCCCCACCCCCGGCCTGAGTGAGCCGGAGCCCCCGAATCAGCGGCTCCTTTAACCCCGTCCTGTCGGAGCAAAAAACAGACGCCCTCCAGCGACCTACACGCAGAGGCAGGGCCAAATCCAAAGCTGAGCTCCTGTGAGCTGTGAGAACAAAGAAGAGAAAGGGAAATCTCTCCCAGCAGCCTCAGAAGCAGCGGATTAAAGCTCCACAATCAACTTGATATACCCTGCATCTGTGGAATACCTGAATAGACAAGGAATGATCCCAAATTGAAGAGGTGGAATTTAGGAGCGAGATCTATGATTTTTTTCCCTTTTCCTCTTTTTGTGAATGGGTACGTGTATGCTTCTGTGTGAGATCTTGTCTGTATAGTCTTGCTTCCACCATTTGTCCTAGGGCTCTATCCGTCCATGGTTTTTTTTTTTATAATTTTTTTCTTAATAATTAATTTTAATTGTAATAACTTTATTATACTTTACCTTCGTTCTTTCTTTCTTTCTTTCCTTCCTTCCTTCCCTCCTTTAGACAACGAATCACCCCAAATTGAGGAGGTGGTCTCTGAGAGCAAGATTTATGATTTTTCCCCCTTTACCTCTTTTTGTGAAGGTGTATGTGTATGCTTCTGTGTAAGATTTTCTCTGTATAGCTTTGCTTCCAACATTTGTCCTAAGGTTCTATCTGTCCCTTTTTTTTTTCTAAATATTTTTTAATTCAATAACTATATTATACTTTATTTTATTTTTACTGTATCTTCTTTCTTTCTGTCTTTTTTCCTTCTTTCCCTCCTTCCTTCCTTCCTTCCTCCCTCCCTCCCTCCCTCCTTTCTTTCCTTCTTTGCTTCTTTCTTCCTTCCTTCCTTTCCTCCTTTCCTTCTTTCTTTCCTCATACTTCTACTAATTCTCTCTACTTTTTCTCCCTTTTATTCTGAGCCGTGTGGGTGAAAGGCTCTTGGTGCTCCAGCCAGGAGTCAGGGCTCTGCCTCTGAGGTAGGAGAGCCAATTTCAGGACACTGGTCAACAAGAGACCTCCCAGCTCCACATAATATTAAACGGCAGAAATCTCCCAGAGACCTCCATCTTAACACCAGCACCCAGCTTCACTCAACGACCAGCAAGCCACAGTGCTGGACAACCTATGCCAAACAACTAGCAAAACAGGAACACAACCCCACCCACTAGCAGAGAGGCTGCCTAAAATCATAATAAGGCCACAGACACCCCAAAACACACCACCAGACGTGAACCTGCCCACTAGAGAGACAAGATCCAGCCTCATCCACCACAGCACAGGCACTAGTCCCCTCCACCAGGAAGCCTACACAACCCACTGAAACAACCTTAGCCACTGGAGACAGACATCAAAAACAACGGGGACTACAAACGTGCAGCCTGCAAAAAGGAGACCCCAAACACAGTAAGATAAGCAAAATGAGAAGACAGAAAAACACACAGCAGATGAAGGAGCAAGATAAAAATGCACCAGACCTAACAAATGAAGAGGAAATAGGCAGTCTACCTGAAAAAGAGTTCAGAATAATGATAGTAAGGATGATCCGAAATCTTGGAAGTAGAATGGACAAAATGCAAGAAACATTTAACAAGGACCTAGAAGAAATAAAGATGAAACAAGCAACGATGAACAACGCAATATATGAAATTAAAAGTACTCTAGATGGGATCAATAGCAGAATAACTGAGGCAGAAGAACGGATAAGTGACCTGGAAGATAAAATAGTGGAAATAACTACTGCAGAGCAGAATAAAGAAAAAAGAATGAAAAGAACTGAGGACAGTCTCAGAGACCTCTGGGACAACATTAAACACACTAACATTTGAATTATAGGGGTTCCAGAAGAAGAAGAGAAAAAGAAAGGGACTGAGAAAATATTTGAAGAGATTATAGTTGAAAACTTCCCTAATATGGGAAAGGAAATAGTTAATCAAGTCCAGGAAGCACAGAGAGTCCCATACAGGATAAATACAAGGAGAAATACGCCAAGACACATATTAATCAAACTGTCAAAAATTAAATACAAAGAAAGCATATTAAAAGCAGCAAGGGAAAAACAACAAATAACACACAAGGGAATCCCCATAAGGTTAACAGCTGATCTCTCAGTGGAAACCCTACAAGCCAGAAGGGAGTGGCAGGACATACTGAAAGTGATGAAGGAGAAAAACCTGCAACCAAGACTACTCCACCCAGCAAGGATCTCATTCAGATTTGATGGAGAAATTAAAACCTTTACAGACAAGCAAAAGCTGAGAGAGTTCAGCACCACCAAACCAGCTTTACAACAAATGCTAAAGGAACTTCTCTAGACAAGAAACACAAGAGAAGGAAAAGACATATAATAACGAACCCAAAACAATATAGAAAATGGGAATAGGAACATACATATCGATAATTACCTTAAATGTAAATGGACTAAATGCTCCCACCAAAAGACACAGATTGGCTGAATGGATACAAAAACAAGACCCTTATATATGCTGTCTACAAGAGACCCACTTCAGACCTAGAGACACATACAGACTGAAAGTAATGGGATGGAAAAAGATATTCCATGCAAATGGAAACCAAAAGAAAGCTGGAGTAGCAATTCTCATATCAGACAAAATAGACTTTAAAATAAGGACTATGAAAAGAGACAAAGAAGGACACTACATAATGATCAAGGGATCGATCCAAAAAAAAGATATAACAATTGTAAATATTTATGCACCCAACATAGGAGCACCTCAATACATAAGGCAAATACTAACAGCCATAAAAGGGGAGATCGACAGTAACACATTCATAGTAGGGGACTTTAACACCCCACTTTCACCCATGGACAGATCATCCAAAATGAAAATAAATAAGGAAACACAAGCTTTAAATGATACATTAAACAAGATGGACTTAATTGATATTTATAGGACACTCCATCCAAAAACAACAGAATACACATTTTTCTCAAGTGCTCATGGAACATTCTCCAGGATAGATCATATCTTGGGTCACAAATCAAGCCTTGGTAAATTTAAGAAAATTGAAATTGTATCAGGTATCTTTTCCGACCACAACGCCATGAGACTAGATATCAATTACAGGAAAAGATCTGTAAAAAATACAAACACACGGAGGCTAAACAAAACACTACTTAATAATGAAGTGATCACTGAAGAAATCAAAGAGGAAATAAAAAAATACCTAGAAACAAATGAAAATGGAGACACAACGACCCAAAACCTATGGGATGCAGCAAAAGCAGTTCTAAGGGGGAAGTTTATAGCAATACAAGCCCACCTTAAGAAGCAGGAAACATCTCGAATAAACAACCTAACCTTGCACCTCAAGCAATTAGACAAAGAACAAAAAAACCCCAAAGCTAGCAGAAGGAAAGAAATCATAAAAATCGGATCAGAAATAAATGAAAAAGAAATGAAGGAAACAATAGCAAAGATCAATAAAACTAAAAGCTGGTTCTTTGAGAAGATAAACAAAATTGATAAACCACTAGCCAGACTCATCAAGAAAAAAAGGGAGAAGACTCAAATCAATAGAATTAGAAATGAAAAAGGAGAAGTAACAACTGACACTGCAGAAATAGAAAAAATCATGAGAGATTACTACAAGCAACTCTATGCCAATAAAATGGACAATCTGGAAGAAATGGACAAATTCTTAGAAATGCACAACCTGCCAAGACTGAACCAGGAAGAAATAGAAAATATGAACAGACCAATCACAAGCACTGAAATTGAAACTGTGATTAAAAATCTTCCAACAAACAAAAGCCCAGGACCAGATGGCTTCACAGGTGAATTCTATCAAACGTTTAGAGAAGAGCTAACACCTATCCTTCTCAAACTCTTCCAAAATATAGCAGAGGGAGGAACACTCCCTAATTCCTTCTACGAGGCCACCATCACCTTGATACCAAAACCAGACAAGGATGTCACAAAGAAAGAAAACTACAGGCCAATATCACTGATGAACATAGATGCAAAAATCCTCAACAAAATACTAGCAAACAGAATCCAACAGCACATTAAAAGGATCATACACCATGATCAAGTGGGGTTTATTCCAGGAATGCAAGGATTCTTCAATATACGCAAATCTATCAATGTGATAAACCATTTTAACAAATTGAAGGAGAAAAACCATATGATCATCTCCATAGATGCAGAGAAAGCTTTCGACAAAATTCAACACCCATTTATGATAAAAACCCTGCAGAAAGTAGGCACAGAGGGAACTTTCCTCAACATAATAAAGGCCATATATGACAAGCCCACAGCAAACATCATCCTCAATGGTGAAAAACTGAAAGCATTTCCACTAAGATCAGGAACAAGACAAGGTTGCCCACTCTCACCACCCTTATTCAACATAGTTTTGGAAGTTTTAGCCACAGCAATCAGAGAAGAAAAGGAAGTAAAAGGAATCCAAATCGGAAAAGAAGTAAAACTGTCACTGTTTGCAGATGACATGATACTATACATAGAGAATCCTAAAGATGCTACCAGAAAACTACTAGAGCTAATCAATGAATTTGGTAAAGTAGCAGGATACAAAATTAATGCACAGAAATCTCTGGCATTCCTATATACTAATGATGAAAAATCTGAAAGTGAAATCAAGAAAACACTCCCATTTACCATTGCAACAAAAAGAATAAAATATCTAGGAATAAACCTACCTAAGGAGATGAAAGACCTGTATGCAGAAAATTATAAGACACTGATGAAAGAAATTAAAGATGATACAAATAGATGGAGAGATATACCATGTTCTTGGATGGGAAGAATCAACATTGTGAAAATGATTCTACTACCCAAAGCAATCTACAGATTCAATGCAATCCCTATCAAACTACCACTGGCATTTTTCACAGAACTAGAACAAAAAATTTCGCAATTTGTATGGAAACACAAAAGACCCCGAATAGCCAAAGCAATCTTGAGAACGAAAAAAGGAGCTGGAGGAATCAGGCTCCCTGACTTCAGACTATACTACAAAGCTACAGTAATCAAGACAGTATGGTACTGGCACAAAAACAGAAAGATAGATCAATGGAACAGGATAGAAAGCCCAGAGATAAACCCACGCACATATGGTCACCTTATCTTTGATAAAGGTGGCAGGAATGTACAGTGGAGAAAGGACAGCCTCTTCAATAAATGGTGCTGGGAAAACTGGACAGGTACATTTAAAAGTATGAGATTAGATCACTCCCTAACACCATACACAAAAGTAAGCTCAAAATGGATTAAAGACCTAAATGTAAGGCCAGAAACTATCAAACTCTTAGAGGAAAACATAGGCAGAACACTCTATGACATAAATCACAGCAAGATCCTTTCTGACCCACCTCCTAGAGTAATGGAAATAAAAACAAAAATAAACAAATGGGACCTAATGAAACTTCAAAGCTTTTGCACAGCAAAGGAAACCATAATCAAGACCAAAAGACAACCCTCAGAATGGGAGAAAATATTTGCAAATGAAGCAACTGACAAAGAATTAATCTCCAAAATTTACAAGCAGCTCATGCAGCTCAATAACAAAAAGCAAACAACCCAATCCAAAAATGGGCAGAAGACCTAAACAGACATTTCTCCAAAGAAGATATACAGAATGCCAACAAACACATGAAAGAATGCTGAACATCATTAATCATTAGAGAAATGCAAATCAAAACTACAATGAGATATCATCTCACACCAGTCAGAATGGCCATCATCAAAAAATCTAGAACCAATAAATGCTGGAGAGGGTGTGGAGAAAAGGGAACACTCTTGCACTGCTGGTGGGAATGTGAATTGGGTCAGCCACTATGGAGAACAGTATGGAGGTTCCTTAAAAAACTACAAATAGAATTACCATATGACCCAGCAATCCCACTACTGGGCATATACCCTGAGAAAACCAATATTCAAAAAGAGTCATGTACCAAAATGTTCATTGCAGCTCTATTTACAATAGCCCGGAGATGGAAACAACCTAAGCGCCCATCATCGGATGAATGGATAAAGAAGATGTGGCACATATATACAATGGAATATTAGTCAGCCTTAAAAAGAAATGAAATTGAGCTATTTGTAATGAGGTGGATAGACCTAGTCTGTCATACAGAGTGAAGTAAGTCAGAAAGAAAAAGACAAATACCGTATGCTAACACATATATATGGAATTTAAGGGAAAAAAATGTCATGAAGAACCTAGGGGTAAGACAGGAATAAAGACGCAGACCTACTGGAGAACGGACTTGAGGATATGGGGAGGGGGAAGGGTGAGCTTTGACAGGGCGAGAGAGAGTCATGGACATATACACACTAACAAACATAGTAAGGTAGATAGCTAGGGGAAGCAGCCGCAAGGCACAGGGATATTAGCTCGGTGCTTTGTGACAGCCTGGAGGGGTGGGATAGGGAGAGTGGGAGGGAGGGAGACGCAAGAGGGAAGACATATGGGAACATATGTATATGTATAACTGATTCACTTTGTTATAAAGCAGAAACTAACACACCATTGTAAAGCAATTACACCCCAATAAAGATGTTTAAAAAATAATAATAATAATGAATGAAGTTCAAGTTTAAAAGTATGTCACATAGGGCTTCCCTGGTGGCGCAGTGGTTGGGAGTCCGCCTGCCGATGCGGGGGACGCGGGTTCGTGCCCCGGTCCGGGAGGATCCCACATGCCGCGGAGCGGCTGGGCCCATGAGCCATGGCCGCTGGGCCTGCACGTCCGGAGCCTGTGCTCCGCAACGGGAGAGGCCACAACAGTGAGAGGCCCGCATACCGCAAAAAAAAAAAAAAAAAAAAAAAAGTATGTCACATAAAGACAAGTAAGGCAGAGAGGGGCATTAGCAAGTACAGGGGAGGGCACAATTTAAAAAAAAACAGCGTGATCAGGGAAGGCCTCCCGCAGAAGGTGACAGGGCGAGCGCTGGGATGAGGGAGCAGGTGGCCACGAGTGCAAACAGGCCGGGAGGTCCTGGACCTGCCCGGGGAGGTGGGGTAGCCTGGGCGGCCGTGGTCAGGACGCTGGCTTTGTCCCCAGTGAGATGGGAGACCTCAGAGGGTTTCGAGCCCCGAGGGAGACACGATCACTCTGACCCTGGGAAGAGGGAGACCAGGTGGTGATGAGGTGTGAGCAGAGGTCAAATTCTGGATACGTTTTGAAGGTAGGAAGTGAGATTTCTTAGTGGTTTGGAGACAGGGCATGAGAAGAAGAGGGCATCCGAGACCCCTCTCAGGTTTGTGGCCTGAGCACCTGTAAAGCTGCAGTGACCACCTCCCAAGACAGGCACGCCATGAAAGCAACAGTTGGGCCAGAGCAGACCGGAGTTTGTCCTGGATGCGTTAACTCCAACCAAGGGGAGGTGGGGTGGGCAGCCGGATGGACTAGTCCACAGCTCAAGGGAGAGAGCTCTGGAGCTTTGGGTACCACCCCATCTTCCCATGGGACAGCAAACTCCTCGAAGGCAGTTACATCTTCATCCTCAACAACAACTACCCCAATGCCCTGCCCCAAGAGATGCACAGTTAACACCTACTCCGTCAACAGACTTCCGGAGAAGGAAAGGTGCCTATTATCCGGAAAAGGATGGGAAGGGCCTTTGGAATATTTGCCTGTTGCTCTCAAGTTCGCCTTTTTAAAAGCACAGCACAGGGGCTGGTGACGCTCTGGAGCCAGAGTGCCTGGTTAAAGTTCAAGGGTCCCTACTTCCTAGCCGAGTGACGTCAAGGGAGCCACTTAACCTCAGGGTTCTCAACTATAAAATCGGGATGACCGCAGAATCCACTTGCAGGGTGAGGACTAAATAAGTTAATTTAACAGGGCTTAGAAGAGCTCAGGCACCTAGAAATGTCTGTCTAAATGTTAACCATTATTAGTACTATTACTAGTACTACTTGTTATCCATGACAAAGATCCCTGTTAACCTGCCATAATTACACCACACCGAAAGGGTGCTTATAAAGTGTCCCAAGACACTGGAAAAATCCCCAAAGACCTCTCTAAATTAAAGAAGTGTTTAAATGAACAGTCCGACTTCTTGTACTCTGCATTTCCAAAATCTTGTAATACACGATATGGTCACGTTCCATTAACCAGAGTCTGTGATTAACCTAATCTCTTCTCATCTGACTTTAATGGATAAGGTCTATTACAAAAATTTCTCCAAATCTGAGTAATTTGGGAGTTATTCCATAAAACTTGAAGGTTCCTCAGAAGTATTTCCTCGGGGTGAAATACTAATCTGGGACTTCCAACACACAAACACACACACACACACAACACAAACACACACACACACACGAAAGCTGATAATCCTTTGCAAAGAATAAATGCTGACCATCCAGGGGCTCTGCCTATGGAACAACACAATGGGACAGTTTCGTTTTAAAAGCCAAAGAACGCTGTCAGTGAAGTGCAGCTGGCTTCCTGGTTGAAAAAGTGTGGAAACATCCAATACAGCTTCATAAAGTAGCACGAGAGTTGGTGAGCATCAAACAAGCTGAGCAAACATAGCTGATGTTGACTTCCCAGCTCTGGGGGCTCTGGGTTCCCCACTGACCCCCGTGGACTGGCGCCCCTCTCCTTTGAACCGAGCCTGAGTAGTGGACACCCCCTAAAGGGGACGTCCCTCCGTCACCATCCTGCACCATCAGACACAACGCTGCGGCCCCTCCGCTGCTCCCGACACCACAGGGGCAGGCCCGACCCAGGAAAACCCCCTAACGAAGCCCCCAGGTACCCCAAAGGATGCCTGCTCCACCTCAGTCTTAGCAGGTAGCCATCACACATAGAATGTGACCTGATTTTCTAGCTCTTTGGTTCTGGCCCCGCTGAGAGCGCTTTTTCTTCCTGAATTCAGCCCAGGTAGGGAGTAAGTCGCACAAATGCATATTTAAAAGCTGAACTGAATTCTTTGGAGAGCAAGGAAATTAACAGGGCCTCAAGCAGTGGCCATCGCTTGCCCGCTGTACCGATCTTTTCAGAGAACGCATCTTGGTAAAATACACAACGATAATAACGAGAGCCCCTTTGGGGGCCCAAGAGAAAAGGGAAACTCAAATTTATGTCAAAAACTGAATGTGAATGGGAGGAAGGATCACACACACACACAAACCTTTTTATAAACATAAAAGAAATGTCTGGCTAAATTTATCTCTTTGTCGGTGAAAAACAGCCTAAGCTTTAGCCAAGAGTGTGGCCAATTCTTAAACTGAAGGACAAAAGAGAAATGCTTAGTATAGAGTAGCCCCATCAAACAGAACTTTCAACGAGGATGAAAATACATCTGCTCTGTCCAATTTGCTCGCCAATAACCACATGTGGCTCTAGGGCTCTTGAAAGGTGGCCGGTGAGACTGGAACTGCATTTTAAATTTTATTTCCTTTTAATTCATTGACATTTAAATGTAAATAGCCACATGTAGCCAGTGGCTACTGTAGTGGACAGCTCAGCCACAAGTGAGCTGACAGACAGACACTCAAACCAAACAGCTGGCAACGTCTTTCTTTCCCTACGATAAAATTACAATCATCACAACCAATAATATCTTAAATTGTCACCAAAATTAGCACCTCTACCCAGGCTCCAGGTGCCCCAAATCTCAGAAAGCCTGAAACAAAAAGAAAAAGGCAAAAGACTTAAGAAAGGGATTCCAGTGTGTCATTTGTTCCAACTTCCATCCCCCATCCAGCTTACATTTCTCTTCTACGACGGCTTCGTGTATTTGGAAATCTGTGCTTGCAGATGGAATCTGCATTTGCGAAACCAGAAGGTCACAGCCTCTTCCCTTAATGTCCAGGAAACATGAAAATGTGAACTTGGGGCAAGTTCCCTAACTCCCTAAGCTTCAGTTTCCTCAAGGCCAAAGTGCAGATAATAATAGTATTTGCCTCTCACGAGGATTAGATTCAGAGCACGCACGTAACGAGCCTAACCGTGGCTGGCAAAGAATGGGCGCCTGGCAAGGGGTGGCTATAATGATAATTTTGTCAACAGCGATAGTAAAATATGTAATAAAATAAAAACGGTGCTACTAGAATGGAAGTTTACAGTTGGCAAAGTTTTCCTAACACTCTGAACCTGTTTCACGGGCTATAGTAAAGTGGCCTCTAGTAAAATACATCTTGGGGTCCTGACATCTGGGACAACCTCCAGACAGGCAGTCACCCAGATGGGTACCATGAGAATTATTCTGTGCCTCTACCCTGCGGCAGGCAATGTACTAGGCTGGCGGATGAAGGGAACAGTCCCCAAACATAGGCCAATGTCTTAAGACTCTGTACCACTTGTCAGCTGACCTCAATAAGACACCTCGGCGAGATGTCAAAGCTTCATCCTGGGTCTCACATAAGCAGGAGGCTCCATTCCTACTTCCTATATCAGCCAAGACCAGGTTTGGCTACAGGCCCACAGACGGGGACGAAGGTGCAAGGGGACCTGAGAGGGAACGGCCCATTTTCTCAGCCAGGACAATAAGAGGGGTGTTGACAGGCCATGTTTCTCACTGACAGGCCACATCACTTTAACAGGAAAGCTGTTCTCGCAGCCTTCAAAAAGCCAAATCTGACCTGTCTCACAAAGCAAACACAACCGCTTTCAACAGCCAGCTGCCTCAGCCGGTGAAATCCAACGGGAATCTCCACCAGATTCACAGCAACCAGACCACTATGCCAGAAATCCCCCAGGAGTTTCGAAGCAGAAGTTTAGTGGAATTCTTTGGGGTTTGGGGTTTATTTTTCTTTATATAGAAAGCAGTCGATCTTCTTTCACAACCAAGGGGACGTTCCCCTATGGAATTCCCTTCTCTGAAGATCTCTAAAAATAAAATATTTGTCTGACTGTCTGCAATAATTTAAGAGTAAACCCATTTACTGGCAGAGTCAGGGATTTCTCTCAGCTCCTCCAGCTATGAACAACATGGTCCAGACTGTCTCAGATGTTCCAATTGCTGGCTCCCTCGGGCCCCAGAAGAACACTGGTCTACCACGATCTTGACTTTGGGCTAGGAAGATGAGTTGTTGCATCTGGAATCTCACATTTGTATTCTTTGCTGGCGGGAGTGTAAAATGGTATAACCATGTTGGGAGAAGGTCGGGCAGCCTCTTATAAGGTTCACATACATCTCTTTTATGACCCAGCAATCCCACTCCATTTACCCACAAGACATGACAACGTATGTCCCTAGGAAGACTTGTATACAAATATTCACAGCAGCTCCATTCACAATACCCCCCAAACCTGGAAATAACTCATGTGTCCATCAACAGGGGAATACATAAACAAACTGCATTATAAATAGATACCAGACTATAACTCAGCAATAAAAAAGACCGAATTACTGGTACATAAAACATGGGTGAACCTCAAAAACATGCTGACTGAAAGAAGCTTTACACAATACTGTAAAGTGGAATAAATACTGTAAGTGGAATTCCACTTACATGAAGTTCAGGACCAGGCTAAACTAACTTTGAGTGACAAACAAAGGGTGAGGGCAGGGACTGACTGGGAATGGGGATGAAGGAACTTTCTGGGGGTGATGGCAACATTACTTGATAGAGATGAGGGTTACACAGGTGTAGGCGTCTGTCGAAACATTATGCAAATGTTACCCTCAAGGTCTGTGCATTTCACTATAAGGAGATTTGTATGTATGTAAAAATTCACCATATGTATAAATTTTACCTTAAGAAAATCATGAACATATATTGAACTCTAAATAATGAAATGTGTGCTGAAACGTTTAGACGTGACCTGTACCAATGTCTGTCATTTAATTTAAAATGCATAAAACAATAAGTTGCTGATGGATGGATAGAAGGATGACTAGATGGACGGATATGTAATACAGCCAATATTGTAAAATTATAGACTCTAGATACGGGTATTTGGGTGGTCACTGTTCTTGCAACTTTTCTATATATTTTTTTTTCTTTTTTTTTTCAGTACGCAGGCCTCTCACTGTTGTGGCCTCTCCCTCCGGATGCACAGGCTCAGCGGCCATGGCTCACGGGCCCAGCTGCTCCGCGGCATGTGGGATCTTCCCAGACCGGGGCACGAACCCGTGTCCCCTGCATCGGCAGGCGGACTCTCAACCACTGCGCCACCAGGGAAGCCCCAACTTTTCTATATTTTTTAAAAGGAGGTGGGTGGGGTAAAGAGTCACAGGGCCCTCTCCCTAGCCTACCAACTTAGAAATTTAGCAAGACACCCATGCCCACCAAGCCATGGGCCCACATAATTTCGATTCTGCTGAAAAGTTAAGACTGGAAGAACACAAGTAGCTTTACAGGAACTCACATCACTCATGCCAAAGATTTTCTGCCTGTTTCCCTACAGACAAAGCAATTATTTGAATGGAGGCCAAAAATTCCTGCTCAAGAGGGATAAAAAGAACTCACTGACTCGTATTCCCAATTAATTCTCTTTCAGTTCCTGCACCAAATCTATTAGCTAACGGTACAACACCTCTCTTCCATTTGTCCCACGTCCATGCAGCCAAAAGACAAACAAAGAAAAAGCGACCCAGCGACTTGCTATACAAATGCAGCCAGAGGGGTGTCCTCACAGCTGTCAGGCCAGAAACCCCACTTGAGGCAAAAGAGGATGCAGAGCTCCCTCTGAGGTTAAAGTGATTTCACTGAGGTTAGCACGCACATGCACCAAAGAGCCCCAAACAGCTTGTTGCTTAACCCCTCTGTGGGGTTTGGTGACATCTGGGGTCACTTGAACTTGGTAGGGAATTCAGCTGTCCAGAGGTACAAATTAGGAATCCCTGTGGCCAGGGACACGTGGGGTGCAGAGCAAGCCCTACGCATGGGGCCAGAGGTGGCTCACATTACACCTGCCTTCCTTCCTGGCAGGGCCTCACTTATCCTGAGATGACACACGATGGCAGGGGTTGGAAGACGCCTCGCCTGACTGCGCCCACCATCTGAAAACAGCTGTACCAATTACAAGAAGGAAACCAGGTTGCTGGAGACCAGGGCAGTCACTCAAACATAGGAACTGGTGCCAGACTTTTTTTTTTTTTTTTAATACTTTTTTGTTCTTAAACCCCCTAACAAACTCACTGACACCACCCAGCGTCCCTGGGGACCACCCACAACGAGACAGGGCAGCCAGGTGCAAGCACCAGGGAGGCAGGGCGCCTGGGTTACTGCACCTTGGCCTCCACGCAGTTCTCGCTGCCAAAGACAGCGGCAGTCTAGGTGAAGGGCATGAGCCCTGGCGCAGGAGGGGGGTGTGCATGCCTGACAACGGGGCTTCCTGAAATAAACGCCGCCACCACCACCCCCTCACCCAGGTCCATCCTGGCGTCCCTTGGGCCTAGGAAAATGGTGAGGACGAGGGAAGAAACCCCCTTTACAGAAGGGGAGATGCCCGTTTCCAGTGACGGGGACTTCCCGCGCCCCGAGGCTCTGAGCCTCCCTTGGCGGCGCTTCCTCTGAACGCGCGGCACGTCTGCTCCCGCCCGTCCAACACCGCTGCCCCGGGAACAAACGCACCTCCCGGGGCGCACGCAGGGCAGCGGGAGCCGCCTCCACCCCAGCCCACCCCGGCCTCGCGCCCTCCTGAACCTGGATTCCTGGGCCAGCTCCCGCCTGATCTTTGCCGAGGACCCCCTGCAGCAGTGTCCTACACCCACCTGTAGCCTCGAAGCTTCCCCTCTGCTTCCTTCCTAGGCGCCCGGAGCATGCGGAGCCCACGACCCTCAACAGACTGCTCTGGGGTGCCTCTCCCCATGGCTCGCCAGGGATGATTTTTTTTTTTTTTTCCCAAAAAAAAGTTGGCCCAAGACCGCTGCGTCCCATGGATCCTGTCCCCGACCCCATCCAATCCGGGCCGGGGTGCAGGGGACGGGGATGGCCCTCTGGCAGCCCCAGCGCCTGGGAAGCACGCCCAGCCTCGGCAACCTGCAGGGAGGCGCCCCGCCAGGCTCCCACTGCCCGCCGGGTTCCCGCCCCGCCTGCGCCCGCCTCCATCCCGAATCCTTCAGGCGCCCACCTACCGTTCTGGACTAAGCCGAGGAGAAGGCGCGGGCGCGAGCTCCCGGAGAGAGCGTGTTCCGTCCCGGGAGGAAAGTTTGTGCCATATAGAGGAGGCGGCGCGGGGAAGGCGTGGGCGCCAGGGGGTGGGGACGGGGCAGGCGGTGCGGCGTGCTCGTGTGTCCGCCCCTCCTGCGATCCGTGCGTCTGTCCCTCAGCGGAGCCCGCGGCCGCCGCGCTCCCGCTCGCTGCGCCCTGAGCCCGGCGCGCTCCGGCTCCAGCCCCGACGCGCCCCCGTCGCCGCCGCGCGTCCGCCGGCTACACTTCCTCTTCCTCTGAACTCATGTGCAAAATATGCTGCGCTGCGTCTTCGGGGGAGCCGCCGCGGGAGCAGCTGGCCCGCCCCGCGCCCCCTCCGCGCCCCGCGCCCCGCGCCGCCGCCTGCAGGCGGCCGGCAATCTGCGCGCTGCCCACGGCTTCCCCCCAGCCAGTGACCCTCGCCGCTCCACGGCGCAGAGGTCCGTGGCTCCCCTGCCCACCCTCTCGACCCCTTGTAACCAAGGTTGCGTGCGTCAGGAGCGCGCGTGGGGGACTTGGAGCCCTCAAAATTTGGACTTGGGTGCTGGAGGGCGACTGCCACTAAGGCGCTGATGGCTGGAAGTGGGCGGGGAAGGACCAGTAACAGTGGACCAGTCCTCCTCCCCATTCCACAGGTGGGGCCATCCCCAGGCTCTACGTTATTGCTTGGGAGTCAGTGCTTAAGGAGCGGGACAATGCCACAGTCCTCATGCTACACCCTAGCCCACCTACTTCAGGCGCCCAGAAGGTTTGAGAAGATCTGGGGAACCATCTTGGCCTGCAGCTTTAGGCCGGCCAAGGAGACAATTCTATAAATGAAAAGCCAAGCCAGGGCTTTGTTAGTGACGGGAAAATAGGAGGCAGTGAGCCCATTGTAGCCCAAGTCTTTCTTCCTGGAGCTTTTTAAACAAAGCACAATCACAGTGTAAGGGTTAATAGCGGGAACCCTAGAGCCAAATCATCAGGGTGGGCCTCAGGCCCTCATCCATATCTACCTTCTGTGTGATTTCGGTAAGTGACTTAACGGCTCTGTTCCTATTTCCTTCTCTGTTAAGTAGCACTTTTTTCCGGTGGGTTTTATAAGTAAAGTGTTTAGGAAAGCACTCTATAACTTAGCTATTATCCGGTTGTTGTTGATATTATTATTATCATTACTATTATTATTAGGGGACTGCAGTAAGACAACTGACATAATCTAATTATCTACATTTTCTGGCTGGCCAAAGAGGGGGCCTTAAGCATTAGAGCCCACAGGATGGAGGGCTGGTGTAGGCCCCAGCAGTGTTTTAATGATGTCCTTCCGGTACTAATAACCGCCCCCAGGGGGTAAGGAGGCACTAGTTTGTTTGCAGGAATTCCTGTAACCACAGTTTCTCAGAGATTTTCTTCCTTGTTTGCTTGTTCCGTAGCCATCCCAGTTCTGTGTTCCTCCCCCCTCCCCCCACTACCATTTTGTTTTTGTTTTTGTTTTTTGCCCCTTTCCCTTTCCACCCCACCACTCGCTGGTATCACTCACCACCACCGCCTCCAATCTCCCCCACTCTCTCCTCTGCTTGGCTTGCCATCTGGGAGAAAATAACAAGATCAGGTGACAGCCCAAGTCCAGATGCAAACAGTATTATGTGGAGACAAGTGGGGGGGGCAGGGGGGGCCCAGTGATGGTTTTGAACACCCACCTATGAGGCCAAAAGGAGGGATCTTTGTTATTTATATGCCCAAGGCCTTGAGTGATCCCAAGCTAGGGCCCATCTGAAATCTTTCCGATCCTTACCTGAGAGAAAGAAAATAACATTTATAGGTATTAACCAGTAGTTCAAAAGTAAACACGGAGTATTTAAAAGAAGATAAAGGGAAAAGGGGGGAATGCAGCATAACTTGGTGTGTTTGGAGGAGGAGGTTGCCTTCTTTTAAGCAGATAATTTCCGCTCTATACAATTTTTGCCCATGTTTTTTTTTAACACCAGGTCCTTGGGGTTAATAAGTTATTCTGATTGTTTTTATTTTCTTCCACTCAACCTTTTCCTAAGTAGTAATGATGTGTAAATGTCCTAAATGTCTTTTTACCCTGCTTGGACCTGCATTTTCTCAGTTTTTCTAGAACTCCCGACCTTTCTGCCTAGATATTCTGATGCTTCCTATCTGGTACATAGTAGGTGTTTAATCAACATATATGGAATGAATGGGTGAGTCATTCATATCCGGACCTTTTTCGGCTCTGTGTAACCTACATTGAACAATTACCTGGAGTATTCTGATTCTCTTTCACCTGGAATAGCCAATGAGGAGACAAGGTTGGGTTCATTCGTGTTGTGTAAAGGTCAGCCTTGATTTTCCACTTGACTGCCATGGACTGGCCAGCCAGGGGACACACCCTGAGCAGCTGGGCCTCACCTCTGACTGACCTCGCCTACCCAGCATCAATCCCAAAGATGCTGGAACTGTATCCTGGTGGGTTACCTTGGCAACCTCACAATGTCATCTGTTAGAATGTCCTAGGGCAGCAGCTTTTAATTCTATCACAGCGGTCTCATCGGGGGTCATGTAATAGTGCTGTTTTTCCTCTGCTCACACTTCCTCCCCCTATGATTTAACACTAAGTACTCGGGGAGGGAGCTGAACACGGGGAAAACCAAGCTATTACAGCACGACAGGTCACAGATGGCTCCAGAACTGGGATCCCGAGTGTTCGCAATCAATAAAACGCAAGCCCCAAGTTAATGGGGAAGCTGGTTCCCCTCACAGCCCCTGTAGAAAGGAGAGCAGTTAAGCCGGCCCAGGCAAGCGTAAGAAGCAGCCGTGGCCAGACTGTACAATTCCTAGAAGAGCTGGGTTCGAGGAGCCCCCCTGCTGGAGCAATTCTCTCCCTTGGCCTCAGCAGCATCATCCCACCCTGGAGATGATTAAGGCCATGGATACCAGCAGCCGGGGCAGTTGTGCCGCATCCCAGCTTCGCTGAGGCTTGGAGAGAGGGAGAACCCCAGCTAACCTTCTATTCTGCCCACCTCTTTCCCACCCTCACCACCACCCCACCTCACTCAACCCCTCTCTCCCAGCTTAGCTCAGAAACGCTCAGTGCCTGTTATTCTGCCGAGAGCAGTAACAACTTCTGCAGAAAACAGACCCATCAAAAGCTGCAGAACCTGGGAGCTACTGACCTTATTGTTTATTTGCAGGACCACGAAAACCAGATCATCTCCCGGGCAGCTGAACAGCAACATTTCAGGGCTGACAGGAGAGATAAGCAAACTCATATATGCCCTGGAGGTACAGGAATTATTCATCTTTATCATCACTGTTAATATTTTAAGTGGGTTTGCAGCCACAGTGAGATCACAGTTTGGCCAGCTGCTCTGTAATAAACGGCTGCAGAAAGCTGGCCCCATGTAGGGTAACATTCATTCCCATAAGAGTTCCTATAAGGTGCCCCAGAGCCAGTGGTTTCAAAGGAGCCCCCTGCCCTGCGTGCACTGTGACAGTCACAGCCTCACAGACACGCCACTGGCAAGTCCAGAATGGAGCAGGGCACCTTCATGCCAGTGTCCAAACATGCCCTGTGACCCCCTCAGCCGTGTGGGAGTGTGAATTGGGGTGGAGCAGGGAGCTTGTCAGGATATTTTGTATGTTTGCATTGATGGGCCAAGGCCAGGGAATTTTGTCCAAAGTGTAGTCAAACTAATACTTTGCATATGCCACCCATAGGCATCACCAATTTGAGGAAATGTTCGGATGATTGCCAAATGTTCCATTCACCCCAATACAAAAAAAAATAAAAAGATTGTTATTCTGTTCCTGAATCCACTCTTCATTTTACCTCTGAATTCCCAATCTGTCTGACAGGCAGTTCAGGGGAGCAGGGGCCCTCCTGTGGCTGAGATAGAATTTGCTCTCTGGAGCAAAGAGCCGCGAGACTAAATTGCAGGAATATAGTATGAAGCACACTGCTGTTGGCAGCCTGAGGAAGCCTCTGGCTTTACCAAAAGCCGTCCACGTCCATACCCCTTCACTGGTTATTCCATTCATGGGACACACCTATCAACTCGCATTTGTGAACAAACTTTATTACCAGAGATAGAAAAAAAAAAAATATATATATATATATAAAAGAATATGTAGGAATCCTGTATATTCCACAGATGTAAAACAATAAAGGGGCTTCCCTGGTGGCGCAGTGGTTGAGAGTCCGCCTGCCGATGCAGGGGACACGGGTTCGTGCCCCAGTCCGGGAGGATCCCACATGCCACGGAGCAGCTGGGCCTGTGGGCCGTGGCCACCGGGCCTGCGCGTCCAGAGCCTGTGCTCCACAACGGGAGAGGCCACAACAGTGAGAGGCCCGCCTACCACAAAAAAATAAAAAAATAAAAAATAAATAAAGGAGATTGTGGAAATAACTCACTAAATAAATGATGGGATAATATTTTGATATATGAACTGATCTGATTTCCCTTCCCCCTCTGTATTTTTTTTTCTTTTTCTTTTAAACTTTTTTTTTAATTGACTTATAGTTGACTTACAATGTCACGTTAGTTTCAGGTGTACAGCACAGTGATTCAGTTATATACATATTCTTTTTCAGATTCTTTTCCCTTATAGATTATTACAAGATGTTGAGTATAGCTCCCTGTGCTATTCAGTAGGTCCTTGTTGTTTATGTATTTTATATATAGTAGTGTGTATATGTTAATTCCAACCTCCTAATTTATCCCTCCCCCACCCCCTTTCCCCTTTGGTAACCATAAGTTTGTTTTCTATGTCTATGAATCTGTTTCTGTTTGTAAATAAATTCATTTGTATCATTTTTTTCGATTCCACATATAAGCAATAACATATGGTATTTGTTTTTCTCTGTCTGACTTACTTCACTTAGTATGATAATCTCTAGGTCGATCCATGTTGCCGCAAATGGTATTATTTCATTCTTTTTATGGCTGAGTAATATTCTATTGGGCCCCATTGTATTTCTTGTTACGCTGTAACAACCTTCTTCCCACCAATTTAGACAGCTAGAGAAGGCATCATTTGCCACCAGGGAGAGTTACCATGACAATACCAGAAAAAAAAAGACAAATTCTTGGTTTGGGGGTTTCCATAGTCAAGGTCCAAATATGAAATGAAAAAGATATGGAAAAATATGAAATCAAGTAGAAGCATTGTCTCCTATCATATCTCCTTTCCTTCCTCAACCCACCACCATCCCCCCCCCCCGCAACACACACGCACACACACACACCTCTCAGGAATAGATCGAAGTTGCCAGACTGGAACAGGGGGAGGAGGGAGGGACAGAGGGGCTGTGTCAATAGGGTGCAATTCACAGGACTCAGGGACTGATCAGAGTCAGAATTCAGAAACCCAGCTCCCTCTACTCAGATGAGAATCATCCATCCGTAACAACTTGGGAACCTTGTATACAACCAGACAACAACTCTTGGAGCTTGACATTTGGAAATGAACTCCCATCAGTAGCAGCCAGAGCACCACCTGTGGGTCATCCAGAAAGACTAACTCCTATTCCTTGAGTTCAATCCTCATTTGATAGCCTAGGATGCTGTGAAGCACCTGAGACAGAGTAAGGCCCTGCCACCCTGAGGGAAGTGAGAAGACCCAGGAGTATGAGAGATACTCCCACTTATTTCCCATCAGACCTGTCCTTAGATGAGCCTGAGTGGACCAGCTCAGGATCTTCCTTGCAAGGCAGGACCGTGGTGATCATCAGTGCTGTTCCTCCAGTATTTCTGGTCCTCTTCTTCTGGTCCCATGGTAGAATTGCTCTTTCTGGCTCCCTGTGGTTGAGAGAGGCTATATGGCTAGTTCTGGCCCACGAATTGTGAGCAGAAGTGATGTATATCAACCCACAGCAATTATTTAATTGTTAGGACAAGACCTTCCAAAGCTCTCTCTTCTCTCTAGCAAGGCCACTGGCAACATTCTATATGGTGGCTGCTCCCCAGTCTAGGTCCATGAATGGTTGTGAGAAGCTGAGCCCTCCATCAAACCTGTAATGATCACAGAACATGAACAAGAAATAACCTGTTGTAAGCCACTGAGACTACAAGTCACTTGTTTCTGCAGCACAATATCCTAATTGATTATTACATTAGAATCCATCAGATGTTCTGGAAGGCATCACAAGCATATCTTGGAGCTGGAAGAACAAAGGAGGAACCCAATTAGAGGAGCATTTCCCATGTTAACCTGGAATCCTGGTAGTTCTCAAGATGTCCTGCTAGAAAAGTCCATATTGAAAAAGCAATAAGAGTTATTATTTACTTGCTCATTTAATGTTGAAGTATTTATTGAGAACCTAATGTGTGCCAACACTATGCTAGGATACAGCGGGGAAGGAACAGGTACTGTTGGGAGAAAGCTTTCAGTCTAGCAACATTCAGCAGTTAATAATGATTCAAAATGAATGTAGGGCCCAGAGAAATTGAGAGATTGGCCCAAAGTAATACAGTTAATAAATGGTAAACTGGGTGGTGCAGTGGTTGAGAGTCCGCCTGCCGATGCAGGGGACACGGGTTCGTGCCCCGGTCCAGGAAGATCCCACATGCCGCGGAGCAGCTGGGCCCATGAGCCATGGCCTCTGAGCCTGCGCGTCCGGAGCCTGTGCTCCGCAACGGGAGAGGCCACGACAGTAAGGCAAAGAAAAGCTTTTGAGGTTTTGAAAGCTTGGACTTTTGAGTTTCAAATATCCAAGGGGACTCAAAATTTAGAAAGAAAAAAAAAGAGGCAGAAAAAAATCTCCCCAACTTCTCTGAGTGCATAACATAACCCTAGGCTGCAGACAGGGAGAAGAATGTGAGGAGAGGGACTGTATGGACATTGTAGGTCCCTGAGAAAGGGACACACAATATCCTGCCCCTACAGTTTAACCAGAAGGAAGGGCAGCAAATTCCAGTCCACATGGTACAGTAGCTTGTATTGAACCAACTCTCCTACAGATAAACTCTGGACAAACTCTAAAAAATAACTCTCTGAAGGCAGTGGAAAGCAACTAAAACTAGGCATAAGCTGGAAGGGAGTCCACATTTGAAAAATGGAAACATCGTGGGTGGGTTTTCCATTCTTTTATGGCTTTTCACCTGAGGCCAGGCCCCTTTAGTCCCTGAGAGGGCAGCCAAAACTTTGACAGAAACCCACAGTCATACCAGCTAAGGAATCAGAGGACAGAGTTCAGAGTGATCACAGCAGCTGGAGAGAGAGAGGCAGAATCCCCAAAATGAGAGAGCCACAGATGGGAAGCACCAGACCGTATAACCAGTGGCTGACCCCTGAAGTAGACACCAAGCAGTGCCCATCGCAAAGGTGACCAAGTTTGGAATTTTAGTTCAGCAAAGTTAACTGCCTGCTAACATTTAAAAAAAATAATATTCTTGAGAGTAACATAGCAGAGTCCAGAGTCTTCACAATATATCATTCACAAACGTCCACAATACAATCCAAAATTACTAGACATTTTAAAAAAGGAAAATGTAACCCATATCCAAGAGAAAAATTAATTAATGGAGGCCAACCTCAAGATGAGCCAAGTGTTGAAATAAGATTAGGATGTTAAAGCAGCTGTTATAACTATACTCAGGGATATAAAGGAAAATGTGTTTGTAATGAAGGAACAGATAGGAAATTGCAGCAGAGAGCTAGAAACTACCAAGAAAAGGAACCAAATGGAAATTCTAAAACTGAATACCTGAAATAAAAGTGAATAATATTGGTGAGTGGTATAATAGAAACCTGAGATGTGTTTGGAAGAACCCAAGTACAGAAGGGACTCATGGCTCCTTCCCCAAGTAGAGCTCAGGGTGGCACCCAGCATGGTATGTCTGGACAGATGGATCTGAAGAAGACCATGACCATACCATACTGTAGAAGAAATAAAATGACTCCTGAGGACCTGAGGGAAGCACGGAAGTCATAAAATGGTCCCACAAAGATTCCTGTAGTGAGTGAAGGCACAAAAGCAGCAAAAATGCTCCCATGTACTGAAAGAAGCTGAGAGATCTGAACCAACAGGAGCCTTGTGACAAATCTTAGGGATAATACAGCAGGGAGCAGTACAAAGCAATAGGCAACCAGAGGATGCGAAGATGTCCCAACAGAAGCCATCCTGGATGTAGATGACACCGATTGGTTTTGCTAATCCTTCTAAGGGTTTGGCACAATACGAGCCCCCCAGAACTTATACGCAAGTCTAGGGGAGCTGGGGCCAATCCTGAAACTGACTAGGAATTAGTTTCCACCACGCCTGCCCCCCTGAAATGTTGTTATAGGAACATAAGTTTTATTCTTAGTATATCTTAGTACCTACTATGCTAATAGATATGAGAGGGGAGATTAGACACTTGAAGGATGACATTGACGATTAGCAAACAAACATAAGGTCCTCCTCCCACCCCTCCCCGTGCCGTATAGAGGAAAACTCTTAACAGTTAGCATATGGCTCAGGCTCTACACTGTGAGCACAGCTTCTCAAGGTATCTGCTTTTTAAAAACATGATTCCAAACATGATTTCTTATAAAAGGGGTTTCCTTCAAGAGGTTTTGTTAACCGAGATTTAACTGCCTTGCCTGCTATGTAGCCATTTACTCCTCTCCTATTTCCCCACCTGCAGGAGGGATCTCATGGTTCTGATCTAGTTATTTCTCCATTTCCTGGGATGCTCTGGCTTATGAACTCATATGATGAATGAATGAATAAACAAGGGAATGAATAAGTGAATAAATAGGATAAACAGGTGAATATCATTTGTCTTAGTCAGTCTAGGCTCCTATAATTAAAAACCATAGACCAGGTAGATTATACACAACAAATATTGATTTCTTATAGTTCAGGAAGCTTGAGAAGTCTGTGATCATTCCCTGCCCCCCACCAGATTCATTGTCTGATGAGGGCCCACTTCCTAGATAACCAACCATCTTTTGATATATCGTCACATGGTGGAAAGGACCAGGGGCCTCTGGGCCCTCTTTTTTTTTCTACCTTTTGGCCGCATGGCATGCAGGATCTTAGTCCCCCAGCTAGGAATCGAACCCATGCCCCTGCAGTGGAAGCGTGATGTCTTAACCACTAGATCGCCAGAGAAGTCCCTGGGGCCTCTTTTATAAGGGCACTGATGCCATTGATGAAGGCTCCACCCTCATGACCTAATCACCTCCCTAAGGCCCTACCTTCTACTACCATCACCTTGGGGATTAGGGTTTCAAATATGAATTTTGAGGGGATGCACACATTAAGACCATAGCACCATTCATACCAGGAGCTAATACAGAACTTATATGTTGGATTAATAATGTCTCTTGAAAAGCCCACGCTTTCCCTCCTCCTAACTCATTCTGTTCTACCTGTCCCTTTGTGAAACACATTTAGAGGGTTTAAATGCCAGTGGCTCCAGGCCCACTTTCCTCCCTCCCAATGTCTGTTGTCTCTCTACTCAGTTGAAATGGGAATTTTGGAATAGAGCTCTCCATTAGTCACCACTGAGGCCTTTTCTCTCAGCCCTAATGTTCCCAGGCCCAAGTATCAAGAGTCAGGCTGACAGCACTGGCAGCTTGGGGAAAGAGCATGAGAGACTTTTTAACAGGCCTAAGGCCTGGTTTTGGCATGCAGCCTCTGCTAAGCAACAGCTGGACCACAATAGGCCAGCTTCAGACATCTGCCTTCTTCTCCAAGCATTAGTATAAGCTTCTTTGCTAATGCTATTATTAAGGAATTACCAATATTTTTCAAGTGTTATCAATTCCTGAAAAGACAGCTAGTAAAGTCATGCAGGACAAGACCTTGGTGGTCAAGACACCACAAGGCAAGGTCTTATTCTCGCCTCTCCTCTCTTGAGATCATTATACTGATCTGATTATCTTAAGGAGGGTAACTCTGGCTCCAAAAGCCACCTCGCTTTGCTCTAATTCCAGTTAGAGGTTCTAACCAAGAATCTATAAGTAAACTCCATTTTAAATAATTGAGAGGGTGCCAGGAAGGGTTCTTGTTGCACACCAGAGACCTGGGCTCTGATTACCTTAAAGTGTAAAGAAAATCAGAAAAAGGCTTTTGGGCAGCTCACAGAATCGATGGGAGCACTGAGGAACCAGGCTTGGGCAGTGTAGCTAATTGTATCTTCCAAAGATGGCCTGCAACAATATCACCTGCCCCGTGTTCTCTTCCAGAACCTTGCCATTCCCCCATCAAAAGGGGGAGGGGTGTCTAATTTCCCTCTCCCTAATCTGAGCAGTTTGTGATGCACTTGTAACCAGTAGAATGTGGTATAAGTGAAGCTGTGTGACTTCTGTAGCTAGAAGGTAATGAAGCCTCCACTTAGATAGCTGGAATTCACTCATGAAACATATTAATAGCTACTGTGCAAGCAGTCCAACAGCTTTGAGGTTGCCATGTTGTGGGGAAGCCCAAACTAGCACACACAGAGACCACATGGAGAGGACCTGAGAGCAGTGACATGAGGAGGAGATGCCCAGTCAGTCCCAGGCCACTACGGCCCCTCACTGACACACCGCCTGAACCACCTAGCCTTGACTTCCACAAATCCTGATTCACAAAAATCATGATAAAAAGGCTGTTGTTTTAGTCACTAGGTTTGGGGGTTATTTGTTATGCAGCAATAGCTAACCGGAACAGTCAGGAACAAAGGACTGTAAGAATAAGATCAGAAACAGTTTGTTCAAGCAGGACACTCTCACCAGGTTGATTTCCTCCACCTGCCCCAGACTTTATATTGCTGAGTTCCTGGTGTTAGAGAGCTATATGAGAAAATGAGCAATGAATGAATGGAAACCTTGAAATTTCAGTGGCATACAGATTGTTTTCTTTAGTGTAAAGCTAATAACCTGAAGCAAACCCCCCAACAGTCTCCTCATCGCCCCCATGCCTTTCCTCCTCATTCCTACTACAAAGCAAACCTAAGCCAAATATATCAGGTGTTTTGTCTGTGGAGGCACCTGTTTTTGTGACTCTATCTTCTTTTTAAAAATAGGGTTATATTTTTTAGATGCTCATTTTCCTATTTAAAAACACTGGTTAGAATATGCAAGAAAAATTCCGCTAAGCTTTTTAAAACACACACATACATGCACACCTTGTGTGGACTCATCCAATCTTCAGATCCTTTGGATAGAGAGCCCTTTGGCTCACAAGGCGACAATGAAAATAAGCATTCCTGTTACTTTTAGAGAACGCCAAGTTTACCTCACCTTTGAATTCCTATTTTTGATTCTCCTTTTAACACTCAGGAGAAACTTTCATTAGCATTTTTACTTAAGCAAAACCGAGACACAATGAACTGCTGCTTCAGGATTTTCAAACCTTGCCATCTGGGAATTTCCCAGAAAGCATTATTAATATTACAAGTAAAATGTGTTCAGGAGGGAAAGTACAGCCCCTGACTCATCTGCCTGACCACACAAGAAGTAGCGCATCATCTATTCCTGATACGTAAACCCTCCTGGGTGTTGGAATGACAACGATAACCCACAAATGACAGCATTGTCTCCCAGATGGTGGAATCCTGGAAAGCCACAGCTTTTCCAGGCGTGTTTGCCAGGAGGACTACCAGCAGATGTTTCCAGAACTTGGCTTGTCTGGGTTGCCAAACAGGACCAGGAAAGATGAGGCCATCATGCACACTTGCATAAAGGCTAAGGATTCATGATGTCTTAGGGCTCCAGACTCTGTCACTGAACAACGAATCACACCAGAACACCAGAGCTCCACCGCCTGTTATGACCTAAACTGGGAATCACAGAGTAACATTTCCACCATACTCTTTTATTCAGAACAGTCACATCCACCCAGATTCGAGGGGAGGGACATAGATGCCTTCCTCCAATGAGAGAAGTTGAGTTGTAAGAAGAGCATGTGCGGTGAGAGACATTGTGGCCGCCATGTTTGGAAATTACAAGTTGCCGCAGGTCAGGTTCTCTAGAAGCAGAAGTTGAAATAGGGATTCTCGTGTAGTCACTTATGAAGGAACAGGGAAGGAGGAGAAGCTAAGTGAGATGTGGTTTCAACTGAGCTCTAGCCTCAGCCCCATCTCGGGAGGAGCTCTGGAGCATATATTGTTATGTAGCATCTGTCCTGCATTGAGGCAAAGAAGTAGGGCTCTTGTACACTGACATTAGTCAACCACTAGCTCAAAGAAGCCCCAGGTGAGGGGTTGTAACTCCCAGGTATGTCAGAGAGTCAACTCCAGTTTCCTAAGGGCACTTCTCAGGTAAGGATTGCCACGGGAGCCATTAGCAGCAGCCAGTAGAAGAACCACTGGGAATCTGGGTGAGGTGCAAGGGCCTCTGAGGGCACATTCATGGGCTAATTTCTATAGGGACCAGCAGGTAAGGACCTGAGTCTCAGGTAAGTCCAGGAGGTCCATCCTTAGGATGGGAGATGCTAAAGTGTTGAGTGGGAGGTGCATTCATGGCACATCAAGGTGTCTAATCCAAATGGGATTTGGGGACCCACTCAGAAGACATGTAGGGTTCAGGGCAGAAAATCTACTTAAATTAGCTTAAGCTAAAAAGGAAATGTTTTGGATCATGAAATGAGAAAGTCAGTAGAAAGTGCTGACTCAGGCTGGATCCAGAGCTCAAAGAGTATCCTCAAGATCCGGTTTTCGGACTTCCCTGGTGGCACAGTGGTTAAGAATCCACCTGCCAATGCAGGGGACACGGGTTCGATCTCTAGTCCGGGAAGATCCCACATGCTGCGGAGCAACCAATCTCGTGCGCCACAACTACTGAGCCTGCGTTCTAGAGCCTGCAAGCCACAACTACTGAGCCCACATGCCCCAACTGCTGAATCCCACGTGCCTAGAGCTCATGTTCCACAAGAGAAGCCACCACAATGAGAAGCCCGCACACCGCAATGAAGAGCAGCCCCTGCTCACCGCAACTAGAGAAAGCCCGCGTGCAGCAACGAAGACCCAACGCAGCCAAAAATAAATAAACAAATAAATAAATTTACATTAAAAAATAAAGATCTAGTTTTCTCTCTCTCTTTCAGCTCTTCCTGCCTTTTTGTGGGCTCTCTTCTTGGAGGCCTCTCCTTTTAGGGGGCAAGATGGCTGCCAGGCTCATAATCTCTCCTCTCAGCAACCCCAGCAGGGAAAGAGCTTTCCTTTCTCAATCATTCTTCCAAAAAAGTCCCATCACTGAGTATCACTGGCTTTGAGCAGCCAGACTTGGTCACATGACAATCACTGAACTGATTACTGTGACCAAGATGATGTGATGCTCTGATTGGCCAGCCTGAGTCACATGCTCACCCTTGAGCTGGAGTTGGAGTTAATTTCACTAGAACCACGAAGATCAGGAGTAAAGAAGGGGCAATGCTGCAGGAAGACTAGTGAACAGGTGCCAGAAGAGGGATAAGACCAGACAGGGAAAATACCCATAACAGAGGAAATTAAAGAGCATGTGGAGAATACAGTCACTGGTGAGCTAGGACAACAAGGTTAAATGCTCATGAAAGGCCCATAGACCCCATTCAGAGTCAGGGGTCCTTCAGCCTAGGTTGCATCTGATTCCTCTACCCAGGGACAATTTTGATTCCAGAATTTGGAGCCAGAGTCACAAACATGAAGATTTAATCACGCAGGAGAGGCTATGTGGCTCCAGCATTGGGGCTGGAGGGATTTGAAAGCAGGAGGCCAAAAAGTCTTTAAAATTTTATTCTCCAGATAAACCAGAGATCCTAAGTGACCACACAAATATTTAAAAACTCTAACCCTACATTTTGTTTGATCAAATTTCACATAAAGATTAGAGGTTTGAAAAATAAGACCTATGAAGAAAGTCAAAGAAACCAAGGAAGACAAACTGAAACACGCACGTGTGCATGCATGCACACACACGCACATCACAGAGATGGGAGTGTATTTTTAATTAAGTCATCTTCCTTATTTAAAAATATGGTAACTAGCCATTCTTGAGCTCTACTGAGGATGGAATAAAAAGCAAATGGGCTTAATTGCAGCATTGGGGAATTAAACATGAGAAGGAATTCTTTGTTCAACACTGGCCTAAATTTTAAGCTCTATTTAATTGTAAGCTTCCTCTGGGTAAAAGGACTGTGTCTTCTTCATCTTCCCCAAAGTTTGAAACTGAAAACTCAGAGTGAAACAAAGAGAGACATAGACCTCTACCAGATTCTATAACTTCTAAGATTTTATGTATGGCTACAAAGGAATCTCATTTATCCGTTTTATCAGTTAGGAATATTTTGGCTATAAGTATCTGACAAACTGACTTGAGCGATTTAAACAAACAGGGGATTGTTTTCCTTATACAACAAAAAGTCTCAAGGCAACAGCTTGCTGGCCCTGGTTTGCAGCTTATGATTCTTTTGGCCTTTCCCTCATGTTTGCAAGATGGTTGCTGCAACTCCAGGTATCACACCCACCCTCCATGAGAAGAAAGAAGGAAGAAGGAAGAAACAAAACCTATTTGGGGGAAGTGTTTGCTTTTCCAAAAACCACAAAGAAAACACAAACTCATGTCTTATTGGTCAGAAGTACATAACTTGGCCACCTCCAGCTAAAAAGTAGCTATAGATAAAGGGTTGAGAATGGGAGTTAGATCAGCCAGATCCATGGTGTTGCATTATTTTTACAAATACATACCTGTGAACATGGTGTGGACAAGTAAATATTTGCTCCAGGCAAGGACTTCATTCCTGGAATTTAGGCAGACTATTTGTCTCTCGTATACGATCTCAGCTTCCTAAGTCAACTAACCATTCGTATTTGGCTCTTTATCTTGGTGTGGGGAATGCACCTCCTAGATTTAACCATCCGATTCTAGTGGGACTGTTGTTCCAAGGATAGGGATGTCCTGGCCACAGGTGTACAGGCACGTGACCTGAGCCCAGCCATGCATCATAACCCAACCACTTGGTCCCAGTGATTGGTCTACAAGTGTTCATGTGACCCTAGCAGGACCAATCAGACTTATCCCCCAGGATTGTTTATTTAGAGGTACAGAAAAAAAAAATCATCATTTTTGGTGGTAGAACTGGAAATGGGCTGCTGGCAAACATCTTCCCCACGTGGAGAAAGCATGTCTTTAGAAGGAGAGAAGGAGGCCACAACCACACAGGGATGTGCAGAATTTAGAATGCATGTGAGAGCAAGGGAAAAAGAGCTAACTACAATCTCGTTTAAGTCTCTGAATTTCATTGTGAGTGGACTTCCACTTATGTGAGCCATAAATCTGTCTTTTTATCAAACTGATTTAGTTGAATTTCTATCCACTGTACCTGAGATTCTTGATTAATCAACAACTTAGACAAACACACCCAATAAGGTAAATGCCATTTATTTGTAATTAAGGAAGAAGTTTGCCAAGGGGAAATGGGAGAAATGATTCATGAACTTATATTGAGTTTAGAAGACTTTTAAAAGCACTTAGACATATCATAGTATGCAAATACTGCGGTTAAACAATGACGGTTTCTATAATTGTTTCTTGGGGTTCTTTTTAGAGGCCATTTAAAAATCTCTCAGATGAGCTGTGTGCCATCCGCCCCTCTACTATGATTACTTTATATATTGGAAAATACTTGGAAGGGGCCTTAGGATGACAGGCTGCTCAGATGGGAATGGACTGAAATAGGGGCCTGAGTTCCCACCTGTGCTGTGTGGCCTAGTAAACGTTACTTGGCCTCTCTCGGCTTCAGTTTCTTCATCTGTTCAACCAAAAACATGAACTGAAACCTTCTGAGGCCCACTTTGCCTCTACTGTTCTGTGTCAATTCGATCACTGAGACTGACACCTGATTTTACCCATAAGGCCCAGGGGCTTGCCTAGGCTCCACAGCAAGGACATAGCCTAGAACTGAGACCTCCCGACGCCCAGACCGTCCTCAAAGTCAGACTAACCTCCTTGCCAATTATAGGAGAGCAGCGGGGGCCGGTGGGCTGGTAGAACCTACTTTCATTTGTTGGAAAGCACCTGACTATTTTAACTCCGTATCACCAAGCGTGGGGAATGAGGCCCAGATCACAGCTCAGCCCCCATGTGGACCACTTAACTTCCCTCTCTTCATGGCCCAGGGGTTACCCCAGTGACAGGCCTCCGTCGTGCAGATGCATGCACTTGGCACAGAAGAGTGCAAATGTATCCTGGGGGCCTATGGGGAATAATGGGAAAAGCCATTTCATGTCCACCACCCCTGAGTGGGTCTCTGAGTGTATGAAGAAGCTGCATACAATATTATCATCGGAGTGGGAGGTCAGATGCCAAAGGGCGAGGGTCAGCCCCCGGTCCTACTAACAAGGACAGCGTGGTGAGGAATCCATGGAGCAGGGCATGAGCTGGGTCAGCCTCTCTCCACGGTCGCATCTAGGGAGAGAGACATAGATGCTCCAGCGTGATTCAAAATAAAAGAGGGAGGAGGCATGCAGAGCTCAAACACGTTTGAAAAGTTCTACGTTCAATAGATTTGATGATGCAGATGCAGTCTTTAACATCCTTAACTCCTGTGAACCTCCAAGCAGGCTGAGGTCGCTTGAGATTTTCTCTCTGTGAGTCAGCGGTTTGCTCCCAGTCGCCCTACCAATTTGCCTAGGAAATCCCTTTCGAAAGGATCACTTGGGTTGATAAATGTGTCCTGGAGCAATGTTGAACTAGACGATGCTAGTAGGTCAGCGTTTTCTAAACATTTTTGACCATGACTCACCACCATTAGGAAATACATTTCAGCCCAGGGCCTGTTACAAACACACCTATATGTAAAAACTGAAAGCATTCAGGACACAAAACTGGCCCCTTCTTTCTGTGACAGATCCTGATACTTACACCTTGCTCTGTTCTACTCTGTTTTAGTTTCTTTTTTTTTTTTTTTTTTTTAAATGGTGGTTGAGACTCACTCAGTTGACCCAGTAATGGGTCACAGGCTACAATTTGGAAAATGGTGCTTCTAACCCTTTGAATGGCTATTTATTGAGTGCCTAGGACTTTGTTTCCTCTGTGTACAAGGTGCCTTAGGGGCTGCTTTCCCGTTCTGGAAAAGGCAGAAACTACACGAAGCACACCTGCCATTCCTTCCCCCTTCAGGAAGCTAACGGTGGAGGCAAGGCACTGAGGAAACTCGGAACCGCAACATAGAGCAACGTAAAAGTCAGCAGCTAGGAGGTGCCGTCATCATGAAGCCTTCAGGGTGTGAGTGGAGGCTGAGCCAGGGCTGGGTCCCTTCCTCACTCCTTCATTCCCTCCCTCTCTGTGACTCTGGATCTTCTGAGAAGCAGATGCCAAGACAGGATGCACCTTGCAAGGCTTCTATCAGAGGAGATTCCTGCTGGGGATGCAGGTCTGGCCGAGGTAGAGGAGTGAGGGAAGGAGGATTAGGGGGGAGCGTTCTAGACTGCTGTGAGGTCTGGCCGGTTCTGTTAGGGAGGCCTCGAGCCAAAGCTGGCCATCCAGGGGTCCCGTGTCTCCCAGGAACAGGACTGCCTCAGGGTTCTGCTGTGTTTGGTCCCTGGTTGTGGTGTAGCCTCCACCTCTGAGCACAGTCACAGGGCCCTGATCACCTGTGCTCCCCGTGCCTGGAGGTCAGCTGGGTGGGTCCTCATGGCCGCCACCCCATGGCCGCCACCCCCTCCTTCTCCTCTTTCATCCAATGCACATTGTCTCTGCCCTAAGCCAGCTACTGTGCTAGGCGCTGGGGAGATGGTGGTGAGCCAAACCTCGTCCTTGCTTCCTGGGACCCACAGTCTGATGGGGCCACAGATGGGAGGACAGAATTCCACCAGATGGGCAGAATGACCACTGTAAGAAACGCTCCCAAGTGGAGGGCCCTGGAACATTCCAGAACGTTCCCTCAAATCCCTTCTCAGTCACTCCCAGCCGCCACCCTCCAGAGGCAACCACTATTCTGTTTTTATTTCCACCGCAGATTAATTTTGCCAGAAAGATGTGGAATCATGTATTAGGTACTCTTTCGTAGCTGGCTTCTTTTCACTCAGCACAATGGTTTGGGACTCATCCCAAGTGGCTGTGGAGAGTTGCTCTTTCCTTTTGTTTGCTGAGCAGTGTGCCTTTGTAAGAACAGGCAAACTTTGTTTATCTGCTCTTAATGTTGATGCACTGGGCTGTTTCCAGTTTGGGGCTACTGTGAATAAATCTGCTATAAACAATCTTGTTGAGTACTTGCTTTTTATTATAACAAAAGCTAAAATGTCATGAACTTGAAGCCTCAGTAAAAATCTCCAACTAAGCCTGATAGTCTTTCGAATAGAAAAATAAGCAAGTAAGAGTTATCCTTTGTGGTGGGCGTACAATGTGCCAGGTGTCTGTGGAGAGTTTTTCTCCCATCAATCCTTCCATTTCATTCCCACAGTCTTGTCTTCCAGATCAGCAAACTGAGGCTTAGAGCGGGAACTGACTTGCCCAAGTACTAATAGCTTATATGTGGCAGACCTTATTCGCCTTTTGGAAAGTGGCATGAATATCAATAATGATATCAAGGCCAAGAAAAGATGAGTATGGTGCTTTACTTTTTCAGTCATCACACTTTATTATGACACTGACACCATTTTTATTTGCCTTCTGCGATGGGCCTTAATTACAATAGGGAAAATAGAGAGCAAAGGATTACAGCATTAGAAGAAAAAAAAAGAGCTTTCCTTTACTAAGAAATCATCAAGAACAGCAAGGAACTTAAAAAATTAATGGTGCATTAAAAAAAAAAACTTTCCTATAACAAAATTAGAAAAATTAGAAAAGAATAAAAGCTCCAAAAGACAAATGTTTGATTGGTTTTTTGTTCACACTAAAAGCAGATATGACCAAATTGGAATGGTTTGCAGGAATGTTTTATAGGAAACCTGTAAAGGAAGGAAAGAAAGATTCAAAACTAGTGTTTATCTAGTATACCCTAAGTGCCAGGAAGGTCCTCTGCTGGATAACTTACCTACATTTAACTCATTTCATCCTCCCAGCAACCTCAGTATCCATTTCCCCTCTTCTTAGTAATGGAACTCCTGATTTGTAGCTAGACAAGCAGCCTCACAGCTTCCTTTGCAGCTAGATTTAGCATTTGCTGAGTTCTGACCAATGGGATGTAAGCAGAAGGGGCATGTGCATCTTCCAGGAAGAGAGTGACTTAAAGAGAAGTGCTCTCCTTTGCCCCTTCCTCCTTCCCAATGAATGGAAACAGATGTGATGGTTGGAGCTAGAGCAGCCATTTAGGACTATGAAGTAGAAGAAATGCAGTGCGAATGGCAGAACAAATATATAGAAAGCCTGGGTATTTGATTACCATGGAGCCACCATGTGAGTTCTGGACTGTACATCTCCAGAATTTGTTTAGGCGAGAGAAAAATACACTTCTCTTGTTTAAGCTACTGTTAGTCTGTATTTTCTGTCATTCTAACTGAAGCTAATCCTGAAATAGGAGGTATTGCCATCCCCATTTTACAGATGAAGAGACTGAGCCTCAAGTTTACATAGCTGGGGTACACTCTGGTTCCTTGAGAATAATGCCTCACCCTTGAGGTTGGTTGATACCCTGACTCCTAGAGCTGATAACATTGAGGTGCAAAATATCCTCTTTGGGTTTCACTCACTGGAGCCAGGCTGTGTGCCCACAAATTCGGGGAACAGGCCACACCTTCCTTAAAGGTTAGCCCTGCAGAGGCTTCCAATCACTGTGGGAGTGAGGCCAGGGCTCCAAGAGCAACAGACCTGGGTATGTGACTCTGAGAAAGATACTTAACATCCCAAATCTGTTTCTTCTAAGATGAGATGATAGTAATTGTTTCCACGACAGAGTCATTGTGGGGATTAAATGAGGGATACACTGTGCCTGCCACTGACTAAGCAATCAATAAATGCTGGCTTTTATTATTAGTCCCTGGGGCTGGGCTGGAGTCACACCCTAATTATTTCTTTTTCCGTGTCTTCCTCTCTTCCATTTTGTGGCTGTCAACCTAAGTACTATAATAGCCAGAGTAATTGCAATTCAGGATGGAGAAAAACGGTGGACCATCAAATCCAGAGAACCAGGAAGGCGAACTTGTCTTTTTTTTAAAATTTATTTATTTTTGGCTGCGTTGGGTCTTCGTTGCTGCACGCAGGCTTTCTCTAGTTCCGGCGAGCGGGGACTACTCTTCGTTGCGCTGCGCTGGCTTCTTATTGTGGTGGCTTCTCTTGTTGCGGAGCACGGGCTCCGGGAAGATCCCACATGCCAGGGAGCAACTAAGCCCGTGCACCACAACTACTGAGTCCGTGTGCCACAACTACTGAAGCCCGCGGCGCCTAGAGCCCGTGCTCCGCAACAAAGAGAAGCCACCACAATGAGAAGCCCGAGCACCGCAACGAAGAGAAGCCCCTGCTCGCCGCAACTAGAGAAAGCCTGCAGGCAGCAGTGAAGACCCAGTGCAGCCAAAAATAAAATTAATTAATTAATTTAAAAAAGAAAAAAGGGGGAGTTGGCAGGGCTGTGATAACCAAAGGAGTCCATTGAAAGAGTTGGTGTTCCAAAGCACGGAGGCTTCTCATTGGTTGAGCTGCTACAGTCTCTGATTGGCTGGGCTGCCCTGTGCAGAGGACAATTTTCTTCCTGCTGGAGAGTAAATAGAGGTACCTTCTGATAGAGTCCTAGATCTAAGTCTCTTCCTGTTCAGAGTAATTGATGATGCATGGTGGGGCATGAAAACTTCCCCTCTGGGCCTGGCTCCAACTTTAGCTGAGGTTTCTTTAATCAGTTCCACAGGGTCTATCCTCAAACAAGATTAAACAAACATCCCTTTTCCCCTTGCAGACTGGGCTCCCCACCCTCCCATAACCCCTGCCCACACAAATCCCTCATACAATCAACAGCACCTTAGACTCAGCCGGAAAACACGCAGGGTATGGTTGCCAAACCCCAGCTGTGGGCCCAGGTTTTCAAGCACAAGGCAATTTTAGCAAGAAATTTGGTGTTCCTAAAATCAGGACTTGTACTTACTACATTTCCACCACTCATTCTCAAAGAGAGCTGGCTCAAAGAAACCCAAACAAGCCATAAAGCAGCAAAAATTGTCTTTAAAGCCACCCCTGCCCCCCGCCAAGTCAAACACACTCTCAAAGTTTCCTGCAGAACCCATAACCTCTACAGGTCTGTCTCGGTGCCGTTCCCTGTGACCCCTGCTCTCTGATGAATGAATCCTTCTGATGTGATAACAAATACTGCAGGGATTATTGGGCTGGTTCCCCACCTACAGGACATGAGGCTTTTGGGGATGGGGGCACACAGTTTGTGCAAGGAGACCCCCAAATCCACCTGCATGCTTTACTGTCCATGAACTCAATCTCTATGTGTCTTGCATAGGGTTATACCACTATTATTCAGATGTATACAAGAGATACTGTGATGGATAATATTTCATTCAAAAGCATTATCTAAGCTTTAGGTAATCAGTAGATACTGAATACACACCTACTATCATGTGAGAGTTAAACCCCTAGCTTAATGCTATTCAACAAGAACTTTCAGAAACAGTCCCACAGCTCGTGGTTCTCGTGGAGTTTCAGACACAGATGCAGTTTGGGGATGGATATGTGGAGGCCACCAGGCTATTTGGTCACCTTCAAATCACACTGAGGTGGGAGCTCAGCTTGTATACAGTGCAGCTGTGCTGAGAAACACAAACCCACGGCCTTGAACTGGGGCAGCTGTGCCCAGGGAGCATAGTACGCACCACCTCCTTCACTCTCCTAGTGTGGAAGAGAGGGTCAGGCCCAAATACATCATGCACCCAGTGCACGGAAATCGTAACCACAGGCAGTAAGGAGAGGAAGCAGAAAGACTGAGGCAACAAGAAGTGGGAACGTGTGCAGGCAAGCTACTGACTCGTTTCAGCCAAGACTGTCTGATTGCAAGCAACAGAAACCGACTCTGGACAACTTAGGCCAGAAAGGAAGTAATAGAGGAAAAGCTGAAGAACCAGGCTTTAGAAAGGCTAGAAGGGAGACCATGGGAGCAGATACTTTAGGAGATCTCCAACCATTTTCCATCCATGGTACTTTACCAAGACCGGTATTCTTTGGGAAGAGCATAAGATTGGCTAGAAGAGAGCAGGATACCATGGGTGGCAGCCTCCCCTCAACTCCCACCAAGACTGGGGGAGGCCTGTCCCTCAAAGAAAACCAGAAACAAAGGGGAAGGATGCTGAGCATGGAGGAAACAGCAGGTGTCTCTTCTCTTTCTAAGACTCCATCTCTTCATCTTTAAAGTGGGAATAACTTTAACTACATTATGAAATTCGGACCATCGTGTGGTTCATGGGAAGTGCCTAATAAGTAATAGTCTCCAAAGGTTTCCTCCAGAAAATAAAGGTGTTGTCATTGGCTTTCTAAAGAATGTATCCCCAGCACAGATGGAAGATTTTTCATGGCCAACCCTGCCGTTTTATAGATCTCCTAAACCTCACCCTACCGCAAGCAGTGAATCTCTGAAAGTTGATCCATCACTTCTCGCCAGGGGAATAAAAACTAGAGTTTTGCATGAGTCCTTTCTCGCAGGCAGGCTGGGGCTGCCACTGAGGAAGCCACCCAATGGCCGACCCACCTGAAGTCAGGGGCTATGAGGGCTGTTCCTTTCTGGCATTAAATATCTCCCTCTGGCTCCCCGCGTTCTTACGATACATGCGCACTGAGGAAGTTGCTGCAGCCTGAACAATTTCATTGTAAAATCTTATCGTATTGTTTTATTTCCCACTGATACACACACACACACACACACACACACATTTCCCTTAAAGAAAAGTAACACTAGGTCAAAGGTACATGGTGTCCACATATTTTTCAACTTTTGGGATTGCCTGTTCCAGTCTGGATGTGGCCACTTCCCAGGCACTGCCTGATGGATGGGCTTGCCTGTTTTCTCCACTTTTTCTTGGCTTTAATTTTTGCCAACTTAAACATTTTTGCTTAGTTTCAACATCTTCTTTCCATTGAGCCAGGCATTTCTGTTGCTTCACCATTTCAGGGTTTTTTTTTTCCTTGTCAAAAGTATGAAATTTGACACATTTAATTTACTGATAAAGGGTTATTGAAAGATGAGGCCATTGCAAGTTATGAATTTTTAAAAATCCAGCTCTGGTGAATTTGTTTGCAAATTATGAACTATAAGACCCTTTCATCTTTCTGGGTTTTTTAAAAATTTATTTATTGTTTAACTTATTTATTTTTGGCTGCACTGGGTCTTTGTCACTGCGCACAGGTTTTCTCTAGCTGCGGCGAGCAGGGGCTACTATTTGTTGCAGTGCACGGGCTTCTTGTTGTGGTGGCTTCTCTTGTGAAGCACGGGCTCTAGTCGCGCGGGCTTCAGTAGTTGTGGCACGTGGGCTCAGTAGTTGTGGTGCGCAGGCTCTGTATTTGTGGCTCACAGGCTTAGTTGTTCCACAGCACATGGGATCTTCCCGGACCAGGGATCGAACCTGTGTCGCCTGCATTGGCAGGAGGATTCTTAACCACTGCACCACCAGGGAAGCCCTCAGCATTGTTTTTCTTAATGCTAAAAATACACTGATACTGTTGGCCTTCTCAGTCTGTTAAGGATTTTGTTTTTCATCCTAAGAACAATGAGGAGAGATTGAATGATATTTGACAGAGGATAAAATGACCAGATTTGTGTGTTTAGCAGATTTCTCTAGCTCTTGAAAATGGAATGGGGATTGGAAGTGGGTGGTGAGAATAGAGGCAATGAAGGCAGATAAAAGGCATTAACATAGGTGGAAGGTGACAGCAACCTGGACCAAGATGGTGGCCGTGGAATTGGAGAGAAGTAGATAAAGAGGGAAGTGATTGAATTGGGTGATCAGGACAGACAGAGCTGAATCAAAAATGAAGAAGGTAAGGTAAATAATTCCATACACAGAAAGGCAGACTTGCATTCCTAATTAGAGTCTCTTCTTCGGAGCAAATATCTCAGCCAAAACATAGCTATTGGTGTTATATCCATTTCCTTTGAATATAACACCAACATCAAGAAAGTCAACCTCCAAACACCTAAATTCTTAATAATTTCAGATAATAAATGTTATTTAAAATAGACAATGTTGAATAACTAGCCTCTCAAAAGTTTCAGGAAAAATCCATCCTCCCCCTTCTCCACTATATACACACTTTAAATTGAACAGTAAACATATTTGAAAAGAAACATTCTCTTTTTTTCTCCCAAGGTGGATGGTGTTCTTATTCAGAGTCATAAGTGTCAGAATAAAGAATGCCCATGAGGTTTTAGTAAAGTGAGATAAACATTCTCAGAAGTACGGTTGTGGCTTTAAAAAAAAAAACAAAACAGTTTTCCATAGAGGAGTTCTCCTTTGGGAAGAGAAACTTTTCTTTATAATTTTTGCAGCCACACAGAGATGAAGAATATGAAAAAGGTATAATATATCAATTATGGAAACATGGCTACATTTTAAGAGCACACAGACTTCTTCCAGATACATCTTAAATCTTCAACTCAGGAATTCTCGATCAAAACAGGATTGAGCGCTCTTGTTTCTAAAATCACTCTGATTTCCTTCCTGTTTAACACTTAGCACCAATAACACCCTAAGTCAGCTCAAAAAGTGTTTGCGGATGAAAAACTGTTCAGAAAAAGACATTGTAGTAGTTAGGCTAACTGTATTTATCTGTATTTATTTACAAATAAAAAAAAAACGGATTCTGGCTCTCTTGGACAGAGTGGGGTGTAATTGGAAGGACATTTGGGGTTCACTGACTTGATGGTAGGTTAGGATCCCAGAACCAAGGGGGTTGTGAAAAGGACCATGTCCAAGGAATGACCTGCACATCCCTCCTTAGCCTGCGAAGAACCGGGACCACCACTGCCCCATGGTTTTCAGATTTTCAGAGCCTGGAAGGGAGGCTGAGCCCAAATGGCAAAGCCTAATCCCCTGACTGTATTCCTACCTGTAAGGCTCCACACGATGGAAAACCCCTCAGGAGGGGACAAGAGGGGACAGTCACAGAGGGGAGTGGATGCCAGACAGCCTGGCACCCCTCCCCCTCCAGGGCCACCTCTCAAATCCTTCTTTCCTGGGTTCCTTGGATCTGATTGATTTATCCCAAACTGTTATAAAATCAGGTCCTACTAATTTGATATTATAAGAACTCATACAGGGGGTGGAGTGCGGCTTAACAACGGCATTGACAAAGACAAGAAAGATTTTTAATAAATGGAAGGTATCAATAGAACAGAAGATTGCTTAACTACTTAAGAGAATTAAATGTTTTGGGACCCTGATGAATTTTATCGGTAGTCATACCACATAAATAGGTAAGCTACTGGGGCTGGAATTTTACTGTCAAGAGATAAATGATTCTTTACCTGTTAAAACTTAGCCTCTAAATGGCAGTGCTTAACTGCTTTTGAGCAAATAAATTTTGATTTAAACAAAGAAGAAGAAACTCGATTATTTAGACTCTCCACTAATTCAGGCTTTCCTTCTTATGGACAAGCCCCTTTGAAGATAATCCTTGACTCATTAGTATTTTCGTAAATGTTACAATAATTAAGGCTACTTCTATTTGTATAATACTCCTCAAAACATTTTCTTGATTATTGTCTTACCCAGCTTCCACTACCGTAATTATACAAAGTAGATCAATTATTCCCATTTTGCAGATGAGGAGCCTGACATTCAAGGAACTTACTCAAATGACCAGTGAGTATCCAATCTTCTTTCCTTTATACTTCCCTTGGCCCCTTGCTGTTTTATATATATATATATTTTTTTCATAACCCACTTCTTATTACTGTTCCATAAGCAAATCCAGAATATGAAACTATAGAGGAAATCAATGCCAAGTCTATTCACCAACAAATATCTACTGAGCATTACTGTATCAGCGAGGAAACAAGCTAAGCTGCTGTAACAAAGAGCCCCAAGTACAATGGCTCAAATAAAATAGAGTTGTTTCTCTCTCATAAGACCATCTAGGGTAGTGGGCAAGGCAGGGTGGTTCATCCAGGGGCCCAGGTTCATTTTAGCTTGCCCACCTCCTAGGGCAGAAATGCCCCAGTTTTCTTGGTTCGCGGCTCCCTTAGCATCTCAGGAATTTTTCATGGCACCTATAAGTCAAAAGAAATACCCCAAAGATTTGTTTATTAATTAGTTTCAAATAATTTAATAATTATGTCTGTCTTAATGGCTTAATACCTATGTGAAAAAAATAGATCAAAATAAGCAATAATATTTTAATTTCATTTTTAATACCACAATTTCTTTTTTTTTTTTTGCGGTATGCAGGCCTCTCACTGTTGTGGCTTCTCCCGTTGTGGAGCACAGGCTCTGGATGTGCAGGCTCAGTGGCCATGGCTCACGGGCCCAGCCGCTCCGCAGCATGTGGGATCCTCCCGGACCGGGGCACGAACCTGTGTCCCCTGCATCGGCAGGCAGACTCTCAACCACTGCGCCACCAGGGAAGCCCAGTGCATGCTTTTTATCAAAGCAATCATCTGAAACCCAGCTTCACAAAGACATGACGTCATGACCTAATGTTCAAACATAAGCTATCTTGAGCTAGTAGTTTTATTCAGTATCTGAGAAGTTAACGTGTTTCTCTCAGAAATCTAAACTACCCTGCAGTGCTCCTATGTGTTCAGTGAGGCACCTCAGGGTGCCTCGACACACAGTTTGAGAACCACTGCCCTAGAAAGTTGTCCTTGTCCCCCTGGCTCTATGAGTCACTGCACTACACCAAGATATGGCTTCTTCTGGAGGGGCAACGCCTTCCGACCTCTCTGGCAATCACTTCCTCAGCTCTTCCAAGACTCCTCACATTACATATCACACTAAGCGTCACACAAGTGTCACACCAGGAGGAGTGAGTGCTGATGAGTTTCCCAGAAATGTCCCCAGTGGGGACCAAGCTTCCCCACCCGGCCTGCCTTACCCTGGTAAGAAGCCTACAGCAAAACTCAGCCCATTTACAAAGTCGCGGTGAGGATTTGTAGACGCCTGCTTGCTCTCTGAAATGACCTAACCCTGTACTCACATGCAACACAGGGAAGACTTTGAACTGGATTGAATTGTAAGGAGAGAACGAGTTCTCCCTGCTTCGTGCATGGTCCATCAAAATACAGGAATTGGTGTGTAGGTCTGAAATGACAGGTTGTGGAGCAGAATCCATTCTAATCAGAGCCGAATGTCTTGGAAACGTCCCAGGCGCCCCCTGGAGAAGGAGATCTGAACCACTGGGCATTCCAAGAACTGCTTGGTGTCAGTGTGTGAGCAGTGTGGCCCCCAAGCAGGGGGCAGGAAATCCAAGTGTCTGTTTGACTGCCACTGAATTTGATTTCCATTTCAAACTCCCGTTCTGCTGGGTGATAGAAACTCAATTGCAGTCAGTTCTGGGGTTCCCATGACATTACGCTGAACAATATGAAATGGCTGCGGTTTGATCATTTCTAAGCAAAAATTGGCAACTGTGTATGGTTCCAGTATATTTCAGCTCCATTGCTTCCAGGGCTGTGCCTACACTTCAGGGGCTGACGTGGCGACGGGACATGCGGGGAAGGGCAGTCATGTGCGGGAGCCACCTGGTCCCTGGTCACTGCACACTCTGCCATGCCCCTGAGGTGTCCTCGCTGTCCTAGGCTTTCGTCCCTGGTCCATAAAGCGCTCCTTCTGTCTCCTTGCTCCAACTCCAAGGCTGCTGTGAGGCATGCAATCCCCACATCCCCCTTGGGTGCCTGTGAAATGTATGTGCCACGCCCCCTTTCTCAGTGAGGTGTGTGAACACCCAGACACTCCTGGTCCCCTAAGCCTCGCTCTTTTCCGCTTTCTATAGTTTCTGGCATAAACTTAGGGCTTTAATTCCTTTAGAGCTCCGATTTTTAAGCTCTTGCGTCTCTAAAGCCCTGGTGTAGAAGACAGAAAACATTTGCTTCCACTTTTATTTCTGAGCATCCGTCCTCTGAGCCAGCAGGTGCCTCCATTGTACTTTGAGTGGGAGAATGACCTTGCGATGAAATAATCATAAAAGTTAGTATCGATGTATTTATCCTGCTCTGTAGTGGGGTGCCTGGTCCCCCTCATGCCCTGCCTTATCCAGGTGCGCAGAAAGACACCTGTTGAGGGGTCAGGAGACTGGGCGAGAGTCGCGGCTTCACATTTCCAAGCTGTGCAGCCCTGGGCAAGTCACTCAACCTCTCTCTGAACATCAATTTCCTCAGGCCCTCAGAGTCAGAAAATCTACCACCAACAGACCCAAACGTCATATTATGTGGTCAAAGATATTTAGTCAGAGGGAAAAAAATTCTTTCCAGATTCATTGAAAATGGAACTACTTCCTGGTGCATTAGGAGTATCAAGACTGGATATATATATATTTTTTTAACCCAGAGCTATTATATTTGAAGCAATCTGTACATACTTTATTCCCCCTCATTTATCCCCACTGGCCAACCCAAATGAAAAGAGATACAAAGCGTGGCTTGACTATTGCCTGTTTAGTTACAAGGTGTGGTGAAACGCCCACTTTCCCAGTCTGCTGTATTCCTGTTTATTCCTGTGAACACATGATCTCTAAAATTGGCAATGACTTTCTCTTTGTTGCGTTTACCTTCCTTTCGGGGGCCAGCCCAGACTCCTGGGTGGATTCATTTCCCATTGAATTACCAGAATAGGGCAAAATCTGATAGGAAGATCAGCGTGGAAGAAAGCTCGGTTCCCAGGCCCTCACACAAGGGGATTTGTCCTCCCACCAGCCAGGGCCTGGGGGCTGCGGGGGATTGATGCGGATATCCTGTCCCCTCCCCGGCATTCTTTCCCCACCAAGCAGTGGCATTGTCCTTTGTGCTTGCACAATCCGGGCTAGGTGGAGTGGCCAGGTTGGCATGGCTGGAAAGACCCCCATGGAGCAGAAATACCCCCTCCTCCCATACTGAGGGCCGCCCTGACAGCCCCCTTCTTAGGGTGACTCTGCCCGTGGTGCTTTTAAAGAGGAAATACGCCAGGAATGGGCTGAAACACCGAGCAAGTTCAAACCCTGGGCTTCACAAACTCCACTTCTGAGGAGACAGGAAGCTCCACACTACAGTAACCGACAGAATCCATAAGAGGCCCTGAGGACACACAGATTCGCCGAGGACCAGCCTGTGGGCGTAGGAGAAAGGAATGGTCCAGACCAGATATGTCTCTGGGCCTCAGCGTGGCTGCCCAAAGTCGATGCTTCAGTGATGGGCCGGCCTCAGGCCAACCCCTTGTCCTGAGAGTGGCCATATCTCTGATCCCGATGTCCTAAGACCATCCGCTTCCCAAAAGTGTGAGTCTGGAAAAATTGCTTAACCTCTGTTTGAACCTTGATTTCTCCATCTCTAAAATGAAAATAATAAACCCACCCACGTGACAGAGTTGTTTTGAAGCTTAAATGAGATAAAACATGTATCTAAGGGCTTCATGATTTGTAAAGCACCATATGAATATAGAGTTTTTTCTGACTCATCTTAGAATCCTTTGGAAGAGATCTTAAATAAATTCTTTATGTTCAACCTCTCCAAATTCAAGAATCCTGGACAAAAGGTCAACTACCCTCTGCTTGAATCCTTCCTGTGATGGGAAACTCCCTACCTTTCTCTAAGAAGAAATTAACTCCCACAAGCTTTCCCACTTGAGTTGGCTTTTTGTGAAATCACAGCCACCTTGCAGAAGCTCCAGAGTAATTGCAGAAGGACCATCATGTAGATTCAGCGACCAGTTGCTTACAGATATTTGTCTCAGATTCTGAAGTGACTGGCATTCATTTGCCTTTTTGAAGGTTAAGTGTGTTTGTTTTTATTATCAGAAATACATTAAATTTGGCCTGGGGCAGGGTGCAGAAAAATAAAAGGAAAAGGTAAATTCACAGATGTTCCAGGCAGTGTATCCACCGTATGAACATGGAGTAAAATGATTTGTCCCAGGATTACTTCACTTTGGTCATTTGGAGAGGTAGCCTGTGACCCTTGTACACGTGGAAGAAAGCTTCGTCCATTTCTCTTTAGCCAGAGCACTTCAATGACACTTAAAATATCAGGGAGACCCCTAACTTAAATCCCTGCTATGAGGTGTTGCCCAGGACACCAGTGTCTGTCCCCAAAGCCAAGAGCTTTGCTTAGCTTTAGTTTCAGCACGAAGGTAAATCAGCTTTTGCTTCTGCATTTAGGATTTGGAAAGCATGTGAAATTAAGCACTACTTCGGGGAATTTTTACATAGGGAAGCTAGGATTTTATGAGTGTTGGTGCTTGCAGTTTAAATCTGTAACCAGCGTGAACTCACAAAGGTCAGCCTAAGGGAGCCCCTGTGGTCCACAGAGGGAAACAGAGTCAGGAAAGAAGTTGGCAAACGGGGTTTTGCAAATAGTCGTGTGACAGAATTTCAAATTCTTCCTGCATGCATTGCATCCACGGCCTACAAGGGATCAGAGAGAGGACTTAGGAGAAATCAAGGGTGAGGAATCACCAGCCCATGGAGGAAACATCACTGACCTTGAGCTTTGCAGAGGCAAACGGCAATGTGGCAGAAGTTGTTGCTCACCAACCCAATAGCCATGACCTAGTCCTTGGTTAACAGAAAAGCGATTCTGTTCAGGAGTTCAGCAGCAGGTGGTTCTGGGAGGGTGGACCCCACTGGAGTGTCAGAGTGCAAATCTTGATTTATCTCTGTCCCAAACTGTAGTTCTGCTTCCCCTTGTCAGTGGCTGGTTGAACGTGGGGCATGTGACACAATTCTGGCCAATGAGAAGCGGGCCAGAAAGACGTCTAGGAAAGTTTTCCTCATTCTTAAAGAAGAAGAAACCAAAGAGACCTTCTGCTTCTGGCATTTGGGTGTTGCTGGGAAAGAATGTGATGCTTAGAGCTGTTGTAGCCATTTTGTGACCATGAGGGAACAATCTCGAGGCCAAAGCAGCATGCTTAGGATGAACTTTTTCATGTTAGGAAGATAGAAAAATCCTGATTCATGAATTATATTTCACTCCTAACCCAATCAATGCTGGTAATGCCTCCCTAAGTACTTATTATTATGTAAGAAAATAAATCTTTCTTATTTACTGAGTAACACAGAGATGAGTCAGATATCCCAGGTTCAGATTCTTTTTTTACAATTTTACTGAAGTACAGTTGATTTACAATGTTGTGTTAATTTCTGCTGTATAGCAAAGTGATTCAGTTATACATACATATACACATATATATGTATATATATATACACATTCTTTTTCATATTCTTTTCCACTATGGTTTATCACAGGATATTGAATACAGTTCCCAGGTTCAAATTCTAATTTTACCAGTTATGTGAATTTGAACTTCTCTGTGCCTCTTGTTTCTGATTTGTGAAGTGGAGATACCGATTAGAGTACCTACCCTGTAGTGTTGTGAAATTTAAATAAATTAATATGTGGAAAGTGCTAGAACAATACCTGGCATATAGTAACCACTCAAACATTTAAAAAAATTTTTATCATTTAAGTCATTTTGTATTGCCTCTAGTTTTTGCTTTTGAAAGTATTCTATATGAAATGGCAACTTTCAATTAGCTGTTTTTTCCTGTCAAAAAGTTAGGAAATCAACAACAAAAAGATAAACAATTCCTTAAAAAATGGACAAAGGAATTCAACAGACATTTCTCCAAAGGAGATATAGAATAGACCATAAACACATGAAAAGATGCTCAGCATCATTAGTCATTAAAGAAATGCAAGTTAAAACCACAATGAGATACCACTTCAATACCCACTAAGATGGCAATTAAAAAAAAATAGCCAGCATTGGTGAGGATGTAGAGAAACTGGAACTTGTACATTGCTGGTGGGAAGGCAAAATGGTTCAGTTGCTGTGGAAAACAGTTTGGAGTTCCTCAAAAAGTAAACATAGAATTACCATATGACCCTGCAATTCCACTCCCCAGGTACACACCCAAAAGAACTGAAGGCAGGGAGTCACACGAGCACAGGTACACAGTAGCACGATTCACAAAAGGTGGAAACAGCCCAAATGTCCATCAACAACGAATGGATAAATAAATGGTGGTACATACATACAATGGAATGATGTTCAGTCATAAAAATTGGAAAATAGAATGAGAAAAATATCCCATTCACAGAAGCAACAAAAATGATCCTATACCTAGGACCAAATACAGCAGAAATATACAACCTGGACAGAAAGAAGACTGAATAGTGCAGAGAAACATCATGCATCTGAATGAGAAGGCTAGGGCTGCCAACTTTACGTTTTTTAACTTACCAAATTGATTTTTAAATTCCACTGGAAGAATATATTTGTGAGTAACTAAGATAATATTTTAATATTAAAGGGGACAGGCTCTACCAGATGGTAAGACATATTTCCAAATACTCTAATTTAGGAAGTTTGTTACCAATGTAGGAATGAAAAGATAGATTCCTGGACCAGAAATCCAGAGATCAGAATTTGTCATATATTAGATTGGCAATTGCAGTAGGTGGGGAAAAGAAAGACTAATTACATAGTCTGTGAACAACTGGTTAAAAACTAATATACCAAAATAAATTCCAAGGGGATTAAATGTTCAAATGGAAAGATGAGACCACAAAACAACTAGGAGAAAATATGAGCATATATTTATGTCATATTAGGATGGGAAAGACATGGCTAAGCATGACTCCAGGGCAGAAATTACAAAAAAAAAAAAAGATTGCTAGGTACGTTTGATGTTATAAAATATAAGATGTCTGTATGTAAAAAATTAAAAAGCAAATGAAAAACTGGGGAAATATTTGCAATATACATGATAAGAAGGAATTAATCTCCAAAATATGTAAAAGTTGTTACAAATCAACAACAAAACAGTAATACCTTAACAGAAAAACAGAACATATGAACCAAAAATTATTAGAATAAACATATGAAAAAAAGCTTTACTAGTAATTTAAAAATACAAATTATTATTGTAATTTGGTAAAACAATGAGTTTTACCAAGTTGGAAATATTTTAAGATACAATACTCGGCAGAGGAATGGGCACTTATGTTCTCTAATTTGGCAGAAACTTTCTGGAAGGCAATTTGGCACTATGTATCCAAAGTCTTTAAAGATGTGTCTTTTCATTGACCCAGAAATTCCATGTTTGGGGATTTATCTTAAGAAAATAACAAAGGAGGGACTTCCCTGGTGGTCCAGCAGTTAGGACTCCGTGCTCCAAATGCAGGGGGCCCGGGTTCGATCCCTGGTCAGGGAAATAGATCTCACATGCCGCAATGAAAGATCTCGCATGCAGCAACGAAGATCCCGTGTGCCGTAACTAAGACCCGGAGCAGCCAAAAAAATATTAAAAAAAAGAAATTAACAAAGGATACAATTCAGACAAAGATCTGGTAGATGTTTATGATATTTAACATGTATAGAAAAAATGTTTAAATGATCAAATAGTCACAGAATGAACTATTGTGTAGCCATTGAAATAGTGTTATAGAAATATGTTTACCAAAATGAAAAGATGTACTTCAATGAAAAAAATCTGATTTTAATATATATATAATGTGATATAATTTTGTAAAAATCATACTATCTTTATAGCCACACAGTAAGATATGAACCATGTTTTTCTCTGGGCATGGGGATTGTAGGCACTTTATTCCCTCTTTGGCCCATATGTATTTTCTGATTATTCTTTAATAAGTACATCATGCTTTTGAAATAAGAAAGCCATTATTAAACTTGAAGACATTTTCCTGAATAAAAGAAACAAAAATTAAATACTTACATGTATTTCATTTGTACATTTTTACCAATTCGTATAAGACAAGAGAAGAAAAATTTGAAAAGAAGAGTTATTTATCAGAAAAAAGAAGAGTGATTCCAGAACAGGAGAGAGAAATGACTTATGTTAAGCAGACGTCTTAGTTGAAAATGGCAAGCCCCAACTCAAACTAACTGATCAGAAAGGAGAGTTTATTCATGGATACTGAAGTATTTCAAATAATCGAAGGGAAGACTGTCCAAATGAGTCGTGTTCAACAAGCATTTCTTTCCCTCGACTCCTTACGGAGGGCTCAAGGCTCCAGTGATCAAAGGCACAGTCCTACCTTCTAGGATGGGACGGGTTATGCTGAAATAACAAATTAAGCTTAAATCTCAATGGTTTAACACACAAAAAAAGTATTTCACTTATTACATGTGTATTACAAATACCCCGTTCCACAATTGTAATATTTGGTTTTATAGGCAAGGCCTTGCTTTCTCATTTGATGGTCTTAGGATATCTTCAAAAGGCCAGATTGTTAACTGATACTGAAGCTGCATATTGGAATTATGTCTGCTCTCATTCTCTTTTTAATAATGAAGCTTGAATAATAGATAGGAAGCGCTAACTTTGGAGGGATTGGTTCCAGATTCCTTGCTAGTGTGAAATACAAAAGCACAAATGTCTATCGGTTTAAGAATAGATTTCACCGCAAAATATGCTGATGGTTAAAACTGACCTGGCTGCTCTGAAATTCCTCACACTTCCTTACACTTTGCAAAAAAAGGAGCAGGTGAGGAGGGGGAGGCCTTCTGGGCAGAAGCAGGTCATCCCTGCTGTGCGGGCAGATTTGCTGGAAGGCAGGTGCTAACCTCTCTCGGAGCCCAGGTCCATCGCCCTCCGTCTTTTTCCTCATTGGGGCTTTCAGCGGGGCATGCTGGGGAAGAAAATGTGCTTGTTTTATTTCTAATTGTACAGAACAGCTGAGCAGTGTCTGCACAACTTCTTGAACAAAGAATGTGTTTCAGACCTTCTTATTGCTTACTTACTTCATTTTAAAATTTAACAGATGTCAATTGTGACACATAAACACTTTCTCCCTAGGCGATGGATTAAAGCAAACTTCATTTTACGCCTGGCACGAAAGCCAAGCTCTATTTTGTGCTGAAAGACCTTTTTTTTTTCTTTTTTTTTTTTTTCTTAGAGAAAGTGGAAAAACCACTCTGGTTTAAAATTCAGTAATAATGGAAGAAAATCAATTTACACAAAGGCATTGTCCCGAAAAGCTTTGTTGGCTTAGGGCGCCACCTAATGGGCACGCGGAAGATTACACAGGGCTGTTCCGTCAGGTTGCACCCACTGTCTTACAATGGACACAAAGGCAGCTTGTGGCCGCCAAGGCAATTTATGCAGATTTCCGTGCCGGGTGAGATGTTGTCTTCAAGTTTTATGTCTGCTTCCAATTATTTATAAAGCCTTGGGTAAGGCCCTCAACCTCTGAACCCCAGGATCCTCTCCTAAACGGTCATTCTCCAAGCCTTCTTTGTGGGATTGTTGAGAGGGTGTATTTAAAAGCAGATGTAAATCAAGGCGCTCGGACTCAGATGACTACCTGTCATGATGTAATAACATCATGAGGTCCTACATGTTTTGTGTTCCTCCCTTTGTTAGCGGTATGGGTTCCAATGTATGTTTCTCAACAATAAGAATAAACAGTGTGAGGGTGAAAGTAAACAGCAGGTGATGGCTGTCCTCGAGGTTGGAGAAGTACTAGGAAATGGTGGGGACTGTGGTGACCTGGATAACACTTATCTGGTCTCAGGGGGCATCCAGAAGGGATTGTGGGCCTGGGTGGCCAGATTTCCCTCTTTGCCAAAAGAAATCAACTACCCACGTGGACTCTCCCGCTCTGTAAATTGGCCCACATTTTAAAACCCTGCAGGGACTAAATAAGCCATACATGGGGACTGAATTCAGCTTGTGGGTCTCTAGCTTTCAGTCTCTGCTGTTCATTTTTATAGACATGTAAGAAGACGCGGATGCTAGGAGTGAGCCTGCTCTCTGGGGGAAGCTGCGTCTGGGGGAGGGGGCCGTGAACATCCAGCAACAGGAATGGGGTGGGGGGTCTGATGTCACCACTGTTTTGGCCCTGAGGTGAGAGTCACAGCCTGGTAGCGGCCCAGGTAGGCCTTCCCCTGGTATCATCTGCCCCTTCCCACTCTCCATCTGTTGCCTTCCTATTCCTTGGGACAACTCTCCCTGAAGCCGCCAGCCTTCCCTGCTGAGATCCTCCCAGAGCCAGGTGGTCATGGGCAGCCCTGGGGAAGAGCCCCAAACCTGGAGTCAGACCCTGCAGATTATGTCATTTGTGGTGTGACCTGGGGTGGGCACCTCCACCTTTCTGGGTCTTTGTTTCCTCATCTGTGAAGTGGGGAGGGGAACACCTTGTCTGGCTGCTTCTCAGGATGGTGCCCAGGTTGTATGAGACGACATGTGAGGTAGTGCTTTGCAAACTTGAAAGTGCTAAACAGTATTTGGTTATTTTAAAACTATGTCATTTTCGCACACAGATGTTCATAGCAGCATTATTTACAATAGCCAAGATATAGAAACAACCTAAATATCCATTGACAGATGAATGGATAAAGAAGATGCGGTGGGGCTTCCCTGGTGGCGCAGTGGTTGAGAGTCTGCCTGCCGATGCAGGGGATGCGGGTTCATGCCCCGGTCCGGGAGGATCCCACATGCCACGGAGCGGCTGGGCCCGTGAGCCATGGCCGCTGAGCCTGCGCGTCCGGAGCCTGTGCTCCACAGCGGGAGAGGCCACAGTGGTGAGAGTTCCGCGTACCACAAAAAAAAAAAAAAAAAAGATGTGGTATATATATGCAATGGAATATTAGTCATAAAAGAGAATGAAATTTTGCCATTTGCAGCAACATGGATGGACCTGGAGGGCATTATGCTAAGTGAAACAAATCAGACAGAGAAAGACAAATACCGTATAACATCACTTATATGTGGAATCTAAAAAATACAACAGACTAGTGAATATAACAAAAAAGAAGCAGACTCATAGAGAACAAACTAGTCGTTACCAATGGGGAGAGGGAGGAGGGGCAATATAGGGGTTGGGGAGTGGGAGGTACAAACTATTGGGTGCAAGATAAGCTTAAGGATGTATTGTACAACACGGGAAATATAACCAATATTTGGTAATAACTGTAAATGGAAAGTAACATTTAAAAATTGTATAACAATGCTTTTAAAAATTAAAAAAAATATGCCATCTACTTTGAACGGTTATTAAATGCTGGAAATACAGCATTAAAAATGGGTCATTCATTCATTCAACAAATATTTACTGAGCATCTATTGTGTGTCTGACACTTCTAAGCAACGACTAAGACAAACATTTGGATCTTTCTGTCATGGAATACAAATTCTGGAGAAGGAAGGGGGCAGAGAATAAGAAAAGGGAGGGAGGAAAAAATAAAAGAGGGAGGGAGAGGAAAAAAGGAATGAAAGAGGGATGGGGAAAGAGTGCAAGGAAGGAAGGAGAGAAAGAAGGAGGAAAGAAAGAAGCTTGAAATCAGCCACCATGAGAGTATTTACACCACTGATAAACTACAAACAGGGTCCTTTCCGAGGGCTGATTGTTGAACATTTACATGAGGTATTGACAAAAGAGATCAATGAAAAGGAACAGAGAGCCCAGAAAGAGACTCACACATATGTGGACACTGATTTTTTTCCCAAAGGTACAAAAGCAAGCAATGGAGAAAGGATGGTCTTTTCAACAAATGGTGCTAGAACAACTGGATATTCAAATTAAAAAATAATAATTCATACTTTACACCATATATAAAAATGAACTGAAAATGGGTCATGGACTTAAATGTAAAACCTAAAATGTTAAAACTTCTAGAAGAAAACATAGAAGAAAATCTTTATGACCTTGGCTAGGCTAAGATTTCTTAGATATGACACCAAAAATACAATTCATAAAAGAACAAACTGATGAATTGGATTTCATCAAAATTTAAAACTTCTGGTCTTTCTGATGACACTGTTAAGAGAATGAGAAAACAAGCCAGAGTTTGGGAGAAAATATTTCCACAGAACATATTTGATAAGAGACTTGCATCTAGAATAAAGAAAGAACTCTCAAATTTCAGTGATTAAAAAAACAAATGATTTAATAACACAATGGGCAAATGATTTGAACAGACACTTCCACAAAGAAGTCATATGGATGATAAACACATGAAAAGATGTCCAAAATCATTAGTCATTAGGGAAATGCAAATTAAAACAACTACACACCTGTTTAAAAAGCAAAATCAAAAGGACTGAGTACACCAAGTGTTGGCAAAGATGTGGAGGAACTGGAACTCTCCTACACTGCTAGTGGGAATGCAAAATAGAATACAGTCTGGCATTTACTTAGAGTCAAACATCTATCTACCATATGATCCAGTCATTGCAGTCCAAGGTATCTACATGAGAAATGAAAACACATGTCCATACAAAGACTTATACAGGAATGTCTGTAGCAACGTTTAACATTTGTTTGTAAAAGTCCCAAACTGGAAACAACCCAAATGTTTATCAACAGGTGAAGAGATTAAGAAATTTTGATATGGGGGACCTTCAAGATGTCGGAGGAGTAAGACGTGGAGATCACCTTCCTCCCCACAAATACATCAAAAATACATCTACATGTGGAACAACTCCTACAGGACACCTACTGAACACTGGCAGAAGACCTCAGACCTCCCAAAAGGCAAGAAACTCCCCACGTACCTGGGTAGGGCAAAAGAAAAAAGAATAAACAGAGACAAAAGAATAGGGACGGGACCTGCACCAGTGGGAGGGAGCCATGAAGGAGGAAAGGTTGCCACACACTAGAAGCCCCTTCGCGGGCGGAGACTGCAGGTGGCGGAGGGGGAAGCTTCGGAGCTGCGGAGGAGAGCACAGCAACAGGGGTGCGGAGAGATTCCCGCACAGAGAATGGGTGCCGACCGGCACTCACCAGCCCGAGAGGCTTGTCTGCTCACTCGCCAGGGCGGGCAGGCCTGGGAGCTGAGGCTCGGGCTTCGGAGGTCAGACCCCAGGGAGAGGACTGGGGTTGGCTGCATGAAGACAGCCTAAAGGGGGCTAATGCGCCACAGCTAGCTGGGAGGGAGTCCGGGAAAAAGTCTGGACCTGCCTAAGAGGCAGGAGACCATTGTCTTAACCGCTCCTTTAACCCCATCCCGTCTGAGCAAAGAACAGACACCCTCAGGCAACCTACACGCAGAGGCAGGGCCAAATCCAAAGCTGAACCCCGGGAACTGTGCAAACAAAGAAGAGAAAGGGAAATCTCTCCCAGCAGCCTCAGGAGCAGAGGATTAAACCTCCAAAATCAACTTGATGTACCTGCATCTGTGGAATACATGAACAGACAACGAATCATCCCAAATTGAAACGATGGACTTTGGGAGCAGCTGTAGACTTGGAGTTTGCTTTCTGCATCTAATTTTTATCTTAGTTTAGTACTTTGAGATTATTATAATTGGTAGATTTGTTTATTGATTTGGTTGCTCTCTTCCATATATATATATATATATATATATTTTTTTTTTTTTCCTTTTTCTCTTTTCGTGAGTGTCTATGTGTATGCTTCCTTGTGTGAGTTTCTCTGTATAGCTTTGCTTTTTGTCTTAGGGTTCTGTCTGTCCAGTTTTTTTGTTTTTTCTTTAGTATAGTTTTTAGCACTTGTTATCATTGGTGGATTTGTTTATTGATTTGGTTGCTCTCTTCTTTCTTTTTTATTACTTTTTTCTTTGTTTTATTTTAAACAATTTTTAATAACTTTATTTTATTTATTTTTCTTTCTTTCTTTCTTTTCTCCCTTTTCTTCTGAGCCATGTGGCTGACAGGGTCTTGGAGCTCCGGCTGGTGTCAGGCCTGAGCCTCTTAGGTGGGAGAGCCGTGTTCAGGACATTGGTCCACAAGAGACCTCCCGGTCCCACGCAATATCAAACAGCAAAAGCTCTCCCATAGATCTCCATCTCAATGCTAAGACCCAGCTCCACTCAATGACCAGCAAGCTATAGTGCTGGGTGCCCCATGCCAGACAACTAGAAAGACAGGAACACAACCCCACCCATTAGCAGGGAGGCTGCCTAAAACCATAATAGGTTCACAGATACCCCAAAACACACCACCGGACGTGGTCCTGCCCATCAGAAAGACAAGATCCAGCCTCATCCACCAGCACACAGGCACCAGTCCCCTCCACCAGGAAGCCTACACAACCCACTAAACCAACCTTACCAACTGGGGGCAGACACCAAAAACAATGGGAACTACGAACCTGCAGCTTGTGAAAAGGAGACCCCAAACACATTAAGTTAAGCAAAATGAGAAGACAGAGAAACACACAGCAGATGAAGGAGCAAAGTAAAAACCCACCAGACCTAACAAATGAAGAGGAATTAGGCAGTCTACCTGAAAAAGAATTTAGAGTAATGATAGAAAAGACAATCCAAAATCTTGGAAATAGAATGGAGAAAATACAAGAAACATTTAACAAGGACCTAGAAGAACTAAAGAGCAAACAAATAATGATGAACAACATAATAAAGGAAATTAAAAATTCTCTAGAAGGAAACAATAGCAGAATAACTGAGGCAGAAGAATAGATAAGTGACCTGGAAGATAAAATAGTGGAAATAACTACTGCAGAGCAGAATAAAGAAAAAAAGAATGAAAAGAACTGAGGACAGTCTCAGAGACCTCTGGGACAAAATTAAATGCACCAACATTCGAATTATAGGGGTTCCAGAAGAAGAAGAGAAAAAGAAAGGGACTGAGAAAATATTTGAAGAGATTATAGTTGAAAGCTTCCCTATTATGGGAGAGGAAATAGTCAGTCAAGGCCAGGAAGCACAGAGAGTCCCATAAGGGATAAATCCAAGGAGAAATATGCCAAGACACATTTAATCAAACTACCAAAAATTAAATACAAATAAAAAATATTAAAACAACAAGGGAAAAACAACAAATAACATACAAGATAATCCCCATAAGGTTAACAGCTGATCTTTCAGCAGAAATTCTGCAAGCCAGAAGGGAGTGACAGGACATATTTAAAGTGATGGGAGGAACACTCCCAAATTCATTCTATGAAGCCACCATGACCCTGATACCAAATGAAAGGGAAGAACCTACAACCAAGATTACTCTACCCAGCAAAGGTCTCATTCATATTTGATGGAGAAATTAAAACCTTTACACACAAGCAAAAGCTAAGAGAATTTAGCACCACCAAACCAGCTTTACAACAAATGCTAAAGGAACTTATCTAGGCAGGAAACACAAGAGAAGGAAAAGACTTACAATAACAAACCCAAAACAATTAAGAAAATGGTAATAGGAGCATACATATTGATAATTACCTTAAATGTAAATGGATTAAATGCTCCAACCAAAAGACAAAGACTGGCTGAATGGATATGAAAACAAGACCCGTATATATGCTGTCTACAAGAGACCCACTTCATACCTAGGGACACATACAGACTGAAAGTGAGGGGTTGGAAAAAGATATTCCATGCAAATGGAAATCAAAAGAAAGCTGGAGTAGCAATACTTGTATCAGATAAAATAGACTTTAAAATAAAGACTGTTAAAAGAGATAAGGAAGAACACTACATAATGATCAAGGGATCAATCCAAGAAGATCTAACAATTATAAATATTTATGCACCCAACATAGGAGCACCTCAATACATAAGGCAAATGCTAACAGCCATGAAAGGGGAAATCGAGAGTAACACAATAATAGCAGGGGACCTTAACACCCCACTTTCACCAATGGACAGGTCATCAAAACAGAAAATAAATATGGAAACACAAGCTCTAAATGATATAATAGACTAGATAGATTTAACTGATACTTATAGAACATTCCACCCAAAAGTGGCAGAATACACTTTCTTCTCAAGTGCACATGGAAATTTCTCCAGGATAGACCACATCTTGGGTCACAAATCAAACCCCAGAAAATTTAAGAAAATAGAAATCATATCAAGCATCTTTTCTGACCACAATGTTATGAGATTGGAAATCAGTTGCAGGAAAAATACCTGTAAAAAACACAAATACATGGAGGCTAAACAGTGCGCTACTAAATAACCAAGAGATCACTGAAGAGATCAAAGAAAAAATTTAAAAATACATAGAAACATGACAATGAAAACACAACAACCGAAAACCTATGGGACGCACCAAAAGCAGTTCTAAGAGGGAAGTTTATAGCAATTCAATCTCACTCAAGAAACAAGAAAAATATCAGATAAACAATCTAGCCCTACACCTAAAGCAACTAGAGAAAGAAGAACAAAGAAAACGCAAAGTCAGTAGAAGGAAAGAAATCATAAAGATCAGAGCAGAAATAAATGAAATAGAAATGAAGAAAACAATAGCAAAGATAAATAAAACTAAAAGCTGGTTCTTTGAGAAGATAAATAAACAAAATTGATAAAGCCTTAGCCAGCCTCATCAAGAAAAAATGGGAGAGGATGCAAATCAATAAACTCAGAAATGAAAAAGGAGAAATAACAGCTGACACTGCAGAAATACAATGGATTATGAGAGTATTACAAACAACTATATGCCAATAAAATGGACAACCATGAAGAAATGGATAAATTCTTGGAAAGGTACAATTTTCCAGACTGAACCAGGAAGAATTAGAAAATATAAACAGACTGATCACAAGTAATGAAATTCACACTGTAATTAAAAATCTTTCAACAAAGTCCAGTACCACATGGCTTCACAGGTGAATTGTATCAAACATTTAGAGAAGATCTAACACCAATCCTCCTCAAACTCCTCCAGAAAATTGCAGAGGGAGGAACACTCCCAAATTCATTCTACGAAGGCACCATGACCCTGATACCAAAACCAGAAAAAAATATCACAAAAAAAGAAAATTATAGACCAATACCACTGATGAACATACATGCAAAAATCCTGAACAAAATACTGGCAAACAGAATCCAACAACATATTAACAGGATTATACACCATGATCAAGTAGGATTTATCCCAGGGATGCAAGGATTCCTCAATATATGCAAATCAATCTATGTGATACACCACATTAACAAATTAAGGAATAAAGACCATATGATCATCTCAATAGTTGCTGAAAAAGCTTTTGACAAAATTCAACACCCATTTATGATAAAAACTCTCCAGAAAATGGGCATAGAGGGAATCTACCTCAAAATAATAAAGGCCATATATGACAAACCCACAGCAAATATCATACTCAATGGTGAAAAACTGAAAGCATTTCCACTAAGATCAGGAACAAGACAAGGATGCCCACTCTTGCCACTCTTATTCAACATAGTTTTGGAAGTTCTAGTGATGGCAATCAGAGAAGAAAAAGAAATACAAATTGGAAAAGAAGAAGTAAAACTGTCACTGTTGGCAGTTGACATGATACTATACATAGGGAATCCTAAAGATGCCACCAGAAAACTACTAGAACTAATCAATGAATTTGGTAAGGTTGTAGGATACAGAATTAATGCATAGGAATCTCTGGCATTCCTATACACTAACAAGGAAAAATTAGAAAGAGAAATTAAGGAAACACTCAAATTTACCATTGCAACAAAAAGAATAAAATACCTAGGAATAAATCTACCTAAGGAGACGAAAGACCTATACTCAGAAAACTATAAAGCACTGATGAAAGAAATCAAAGATGACATAAACAGATGGAGAAATATACCATGTTCTTGGATTGGAAGAATCAATATTGTGAAAATGACTATACTACCAAAAGCAACCCACAGATTCAATTCAATCCCTATCAAATTACCAATGGCATTCTTCACAGAATTAGAACAAAGAATTTTACAATTCGTATGGAAACACAAAAGATCCTGAATAGCCAAAGAAATCTTGAGAAAGAAAAACGGAGGAATCAGGCTCCCCAACCTCAAACTATACTACAAAGCTACAGTAATCAAGACAGTATGGTACTGGCACAAAAACAGAATTATAGATCAGTGGTACAAGATAGAAAGCCCAGAGATAAACCCACGCACATATGGTCACCTAATTTATGACAAAGGAGGAAAGAACATACAGTGGAGGAAAGACAGCCTCTTCAATAAGTGGTGCTGTGAAAACTGGAAGGTACATGTAAAAGAATGAAATTAGAACATTCCCTAACACCATACACAAAAATAAACTCCAAATGGATTAAAGACCTAAATGTAAGGCCAGACACTATAAAACTTTTAGAGGAAAGCATAGGCAGAGCACTCTTTGATGTAAATCACAGCAAGATCTTTTTTGAGCCACCTCCTAGAGTAATGAAAATAAAAACAAAAATTAACAAATTGAACCTAATTAAACTTAAATGCTTTTGCACAGCAAAGGAAACCATAAGCAAAATGAAAAGACAATCCTCAGAATGGGAGAAAATATTTGCAAATGAAGCAACCAACAAGGGATTAATCTCCAAAATATACAAACAGCTCATGCAGCTCAATATCAAAAAAACAAACAACCCAATCCAAAAATGGGCAGAAGACCTAAATAGACATGTCTCTGTAGAAGATATACAGATGGCTAAAAAGCACATGAAAATAATGCTCAGCATCACTAATAATTAGAGAAATGCAAATTAAAACTACAATGAGGTCTCACCTCACACCAGTCAGAATGGCCATCATCAAAAAGTCTAGAAACAATAAATGTTGGAATGAGTGTGGTGAAAAGGGAACCCTCCTGCCCTGTTGGTGGGAAAGTAAATTGATACAACCGCTATGGAGAACATTATGGAGGTTCCTTAAAAAACTAAAAATAGAACTACCATATGACCCAGCAATGCCACTACTGGGCATATACCCTGAGAAAACCATAATTCAAAAAGAGACATGTACCACAATGTTCACTGCAGCACTATTTACAATAGCCAGGACATGGAACCAACCTAAATGTCCATTGACAGAAGAATGGATAAAGAATATGTGAAGTAAAGCAATTATACTCCAATAAAGATGTTAAGAAAAAAAAAAGAAAGAAGATGTGGCACATATATACAATGGAATATTACTCAGGCATAAAAAGAAATGAAACTGAGTTATTTGTAGTGAGGTGGATGGACCTAGAGTCTGTCATACTGAGTGAAGTAAGTCAGAAAAACAAATACCATATGCTAACACATATACGTGGAATCAAAAAAAAAAAAAGTACTGATAAACCTAGTGTCAGGGCAGGAATAAAGATGTAGACATAGAGGATGGAACTGAGGACATGGTGGGAGGGGGGGAAGGTGGGATGAAGTGAGAGTAGCATCAACATATATACACTACCAAATGTAAACTGGATAGCTAGTGGGAAGCAGCAGTTGCACAGGGAGATTAGCTCGCTGCTTTGCAATGATCTAGAAGGGTGGGATAGGGAGGGTGTGAGGGAGGCTCAAGAGGGAAGGGATATGTGTATGCACATGGCTGATTCACTTTGCTGTACAATAGAAACTAACATAGTAATGTGAAGCAATTATACTCCAATAAAGATGTATTAAAAATTTTTTTAATTAAAAAAATTAAAAAATAAAAGAAGGCTTTCCTGGGAATTCCCTGGTTGTCCAATGGTTAGGGCTTGGCACTTTCACTGCCATGGGCCTGGGTTCAATCCCTAGTCCAAGAACTAAGATCCTGCAAGGCACCACATCACAGCCAGAAAATTTTAAAAAATAAAACTAAAAGAAGGCTTTTCTGAGAATGATGTAACCCAACAGAGACGGCAACTGTCATTAAAACCCAAAAGCTAGATTGAAATACGATCAGAGTAAACGTTGCCACATCACTGATTCTTTACTAAAACTCTTCCATTTAAAAACTTAAGGGACTCCCTGGTGGTGCAATGGTTAACAATCCGCCTGCCAATGCAGGGGACATGAGTTTGATCCCTGGTCTGGGAAGATCCCACATCCCAGGGAGCAACTAAGCCCGTGAACCACAACTACTGAGCCTGTACTCTGGAGTCTGAGAGCCACAACTACTGAGCCCACACGCCACAACTACTGAAACCCATGAACTCTAGGGCAGGCGTGTCACAACTACTAAGCCCGTGAGCCTAGAGCCCGTGCTCCGCAACAGCAGAAGCCACTGCAATGAGAAGCCCGCACACCTCAATGAAGAGTAGCTCCCACTTGCATAGAGAAAGCCTGCGCACAGCAATGAAGATGCAATGCAGCCAAAAAAAGAAAAAAGAAAAACTTAATTTTTGCAGAGTGTGAAGGTGGGACCTGAGACCAGGCATCACAAATCTGTAAATTTACCATTTAGGCTTCTTACAAGGATTTCTGGTCTCCTGAGTGCCAGGGCCATGCCAATCAGGAAAGAGATGCAACTCCTTCCATGTAAAACAGAAAACTATAGGATATTGATGAAAGAAATCAAAGAAGACACAAACAGATGGAGAAATATACCATGTTCTTGGAATGGAAGAATCAAAATTGTGAAAATAACTATACTACCCAAAGCAATCTACAGATTCAATGCAATCCCTAACAAATTACCAATGGCGTTTTTCACTGAATTAGAACAAAAATTTTATGATTCATATGGAAGCACACAAGAACCCGCATAGCCAAAGCAATCTTGAGAAAGAAAAATGGAGCTGGAGGAATCAGGCTCCCTGACTTCAGACTATACTACAAAACTACAGTAATCAAGACAGTATGGTACTGGCACAAAAACAGAAATATAGATCAATGGAAGAGGATAGAAAGCCCAGAGATAAACCCACGCACATATGGTCACCTAATCTATGACACAGGAGGCAAGAATATATTACAATGGAGAAAAGACAGTCTCTTCAATAAGTGGTGCTGGGAAAACTGGACAGCTACATGTAAAAGAATGAAATTAGAACATTCCATAACACCATACACAAAAATAAACTCCAAATGGATTAAAGACCTAAATGTAAGGCCAGACACTATAAAACTCTTAGAGGAAAGTGTAGGCAGAACACTCTTTGACATGAATCACAGCAAGATCTTTTTTGACCCACCTGCTAGAGTAATGAAAATAAAAACAAAAATTAACAAATGGAACCTAATTAAACTTAAAAGCTTTTGCACAGCAAAGGAAACCATAAGCAAAATGAAAAGACAACCCTCAGAATGGGAGAAAATATTTGCAAATGAAGCAACCAACAAGGGATTAATCTCCAAAATATACAAACAGCTCATGCAGCTCAATATCAAAAAAACAACCTAATCCAAAAATGGGCAAAAGACCTAAATAGACATTTCTCCAGAGAAGACATACAGATGGCCAAAAAGCACATGAAAAAATGCTCAGCATCACTAATAATTAGAGAAATGCAAATCAAAACTACAATGAGGTCTCACCTCACACCAGTTCGAATGGCCATCATCAAAAAATCTACAAACAATAAATGCTGGAGAGGATGTGGAGAAAAGGAAACCTTCCTACACCGTTGGTGGGAATGTAATTTGATACAGCCACTTTGGAGAACAGTATGGAGCTTCCTCAAAAAACTAAAAATAAAACTACCATATGACCCAGCAATCCCACTACTGGGCATACACCCTGAGAAACCCATAAGTCAAAAAAATACATGCACTCCAATGTTCATTGCAGCACTATTTATAATAGCCAGGACATGGAAGCAATCTAAATGTCCATCAACAGAGGAATGGATAAAGAAGATGTGGCATATATATACAATGGAATATTACTCAGCCATAAAAAGGAATGAAATAGTGCCATTTGCAGAGACATGGATAGACCTAGAGACTGTCATACAGAGTGAAGTAAGTCAGAAAGTGAAAAACAAATATCGTATAATATTATTTATATGTGGAATCTAGAAAAATGGTACAAACGAACTTATTTGCAAAGCAGAAATAGAGACAGAGATGTAGAGAACTTGTGGATGCCAAGTGGGAAGGGGGGGTGGGATGAACTGGGAGATTGGGATTGACATATATATACTACTATGTATGAAATAGATAACTAATGAGAACATACTGTATATCACAGGGAACACTATTCAGTGCTCTGTGGTGACCTAAATGGGAAGGAAATCTAAAAAAGAGGGAATATATGTATATGTATAACTGATTCACTTTGCTGTATAGCAGAAACTAATACGACACTGTAAAGCAACTATACTCTAATAAAAATTAAAAAAAAAAAAAACAAAAACCTGTGTTCATGTCATTCCTGAGCCCCTCCGCCTCCCAGGGGTCTACTGAAGATTATATGAACTACAGTTCCCAGAGGCATTTTGATTCATTCCACATGCCCTACTGAACACCTATTTGTGGCAGGCTTTGCACTCCAGGCATCCAACACCAAATAAAACCGTGCCTGCCCTGGAAGAATTTACAAAGGAACATGCGTAACAAAGGTGCTGTGAAACTGCAAAGTGCATGTAAATATTGGCTTAGTGATATCTTTTTAACATCAAACATTTTAAGTTGATTTCTTCTGTCTTACGTTCTTATTGTAGAAAATTCAAACAATTGAGAAAAGAATAAAGAAGAAAATAAAAACTCCCTTGAAATCCTACCCTCAGGAAATAAGCATCACTAACATCTGGTGAACATCCTTCCTCTTATGCGTTCACGTATTAGATACATGGTAATTAAACTCTATTTTTAAAAATAAATTTATTTATTTACTTTTTATTTTTTGCTGCGCTGGGTCTTTGTTGCTGCGCGTGGGCTTTCTCTAGTTGCAGCCAGTGGGGGCTACTATTCATTGCGGTGCGCGGGCTTCTCACTGCAGTGGCTTCTCTTGTTTCGGATCACAGGCTCTAGGCACGCAGGCTTCAGTAGTTGTGGCACGTGGGCTCAGTAGTTGTGGTTCACGGGCTCTAGAGCACAGGCTCAGTAGTTGTGACGCAGGGGCTTAGTTACTCTGCGGCATGTGGGATCTTCCCAGACCAGGGCTTGATCCCGTGTCCCCTGCATTGGCAGGCAGATTCTTAACCACTGCCACACTAGGGAAGTCCCTAAACTCTAAACGCTATTTTTCAACCTGCCTTTTCAAATCAGCAATGTGCAGTGGATCTCCTACCAGGTAAGTTATACATACTCTTTTTTTAATATGTTAGCTATTACCATTATCACTGTATGAAATCAAAATGCCTTGGCTTCTCATAAAAGTCTGCAGAATCTAACTCAGGACTTCTTTTCACCAACTCCACTGAATGTTTTTTTTTTTTTTGGCTGCACCAGAGGTTCGCGGGACCTTAGTTCCCTGACCAGGGGACCAGGGATCGAACTCGTGCCGCCTGCAGTGGAAGCTCAACTCCACTGAATCTTGTAGGTATGTCTGTCTTTTGTCCCAAGTTCTCAAGAACCCTGACCTTGGACTCAAAAGGGCCTTGGTTCTGGTGCTGACTCTGTTTTGACTCTGGGCAATCACTTAAACTTCCTTAAGTTCCAATTTTTCCCTTCTGTAGAACAAGAGTAGTAAGTATGTGTCCTACCTGCCTTATTTCACTTAGTAAAGGAGCCTCAGGGCCTTTGCACTAGTTATTCCCTCTGCCAGAAACTGCTAGGAACAGGAGACCACAAACCACTGCTTGACCTCCAGGATTCCACAGGCCACTGGGGAGGAGAGAGAGAAAAAAGGAATTGCCAAACACTGTGTCAAGGGCTACCTCTACCCTGGTATCCTGACAATCTATTCTCAACCCAGCATTCAGAGTGGCCCTGTAAATGCATCAATTAAATCATGTCACTGCTCTACTCAAAAACACATAAGTGGCTCTGACCTACAGGGGCTTCTGTGAACTGGCCACCCATTACCAATCTGTCCTCATCCCCTACTGCTCCCTGCCCCTCCCTTCACCACAGCAACACTGGCCTCCTTGCTGTTCCTCACACCTCCAGGCACGCTTTTCCCTCAGGGCCTTTGCACTGGCTTGTCCCCTCCATCTAGAATGCTCTCTCCAAGATAGCAACACGGCTTCCTCCTTGACCTCTTTCGAGTCTGCTCAATTGCGACTTCCTGAGTAAGGTCTGTTCTGACCATCCTATTGTGGATGAAGAAGGTCACCTGCCATGTCAGTAAGCAAAGGATATTGGGGCCATCGAGCCAGCAGTCACTGCAGCCACCCCCAACTGTGCACCCTGGGGGGATTCATGATGGAGAGAAGCAGGATACTGGCCCTAGACAGCTCAGGTGCATATCAAAGGAATAATTTCAGTAAGCTCAGACTCTTGCGTCTTCCCATACGTAGAGAAGCAAGCTCAATTCATGAACTTGAGATGTCTGATTTTCTTTAATTAACAGTAATCGTCTGAAGTTCCAACTACTTGGGTTTTGTTGCAAAAAATCTTATATATCCCGGCTCCTTCCTTACCTCTTTGGGCTTATCTGAGACTCTCTCTTCCAGGCTTAAGTGCTCAGTTTTGTCCGCCAAATAAAGCATAATTCCCAACTTTTAGGTTATGCATTTTTTTTCAGTTGAAACTATCTAAAATTGAAACCCCATTCCTGCTGCAGCATCCTGGGTGCCCCTTATCACTCTGCTTTATCGCTGCTTCTAACATACTTCAATCTTTATTCTGCTTATTACCTTTCTCCCCCACTAGAGTGTAAGCACTGCAAGGGCAGAATTTTTTGTCTACTTTTTGTTTTTATTTCCGTAGTGCCTAGAACGATATCTGGCATAGTAGATGCCAAGTAAATGTTTGTTGAAATAACTGGACAGGGCTGAACAGAGAATGGGAGATAGGAGGGCTGCTCCATAACACAACTCCAGGGGGCATCCTTCACACTGTAGTCAATGTGAATGGCATCTTCTAAAATTGTGCGGTGCACAGGCTGCACAGCTGTATGTGGTGACCCTAACAACAACCATGGAATTATTTTGTCAGAGTATACATTACTAAATGAAAGTATTTTTCTGATAATAAAAATATATAAAAACAGGGCTTCCCTGGTGGCGCAGTGGTTGAGAGTCCGCCTGCCGATGCAGGGGACACGGGTTCGTACCCCGGTCCGGGAAGATCCCACATGCTGCGGAGCAGCTGGGCCCGTGAGCCATGGCCGCTGAGCCTGCGCGTCCGGAGGCTGTGCTCTGCAACAGGAGAGGCCACAACGGTGAGAGGTCCGCGTGCCCCACCGCCCCCCCCAAAATATATATAAACATAAAGAAGAAACCTAGAGATAATATTTAACATTTGCTCATCGTCCTTTTAGATCCTTCTCTAGGCATATGTACACAAACAAACCTTCATTTTACACGAGTGGCATCACAATAACAAAATCTGTTTTTTTTTTTAACCCAGTAGTATATTATGATGAACTTTCCACGTCAATAAATGCAAATCCATATTTTCTCTTTAAACCAGGAGTCTGTAAATTAAGGCCCATAAACCAAATCTACCCTCCCCCCCCTTTTTTTTTTTTAATAAATAGAGTTTTACTGGAACACAGCCACGTCCATTCCTTTACATATTGTCTATGGCTGCTTTCATGCTTCAGTGGCAGAGTTGATTATTTGTGACAGAAACCATATAGCCCACAAAGCCTTCAGTTATTTACTATCTATTCTTTTAACAGAGGAATTTGCCAACCCTTGCTTTGTGGCTGAGTACTAAATAGTATGAAAATACCTTGAGTGAATTATTCCCCTATTGGCACATATTTAGTTTACTGCCAATTTTTGTTGATGAACAAGTTTATATATACATCTTGGGACATGGGTCCAATATATCAGCTTAGGATAAACTCGTAGAAGTGGATTGGCTGGGTCAGCACAAGCTCTGTAAAGTTTCACGTGTACCTGTAAAGCATACGCATGATTAAAATGTCCAAAGCGCAGCTGTTCTGGAGTGAATGAACAGGCCCCTGACCTCATCCACTTATATGCTGTTGTATTTTCTTCGTGTAGCTTGGTTGTGTTTAGTTGACTCAAGTAAAATTAGTTCCTTTTGAAAAAGTTCAACTTTTTATCAGCTCAGTTAAGGGGATTAGGAGTTTCTGTCCACATCCAGGTCAGTGGCTTCTCAGCCAGGAGAGCTCATGGCCAGGCAGCCCCAAAGAGAAGAAGACAGGGATCCAGTGGGGAATGGAGAAGAATGAAGGTGACTTCAGAGAGAGTGGCCAGGAGCTCAAGTAGGGTACTTGGACTCTGCCCTTGGAGCTGCCCTTTTAACTGTGGATATTTCCACTATGCACTTTAAAAAAAACTTTTTTATTGGAGTATAGTCGATTTATAATGCTGTGTTAGTTTCTGCTGTACAGTAAAGTGAATCAGTTATACATATAGATGTATCCACTCTTTTTTAGATTCTTTTCCCATACAGGTCATTACAGGGTATTGAGTAGAGTTCCCTGTGCTATACAGTAGGTCATTATCAGTTACCTATTTTATATGTAGTAGTGTATATATGTCAATCCCAATTTCCCAATTTATCCCTTCCCCCCTTCCCACCTGGTAACCATAAGTTTGTTTTCTACCTCTGTGATTGTTTTTGTTTTGTAAATAAGTTCATTTGTACCATTTTTTTTTAGATTCCACATATAAGGGATATCATATGATATTTGTCTTTCTCTGTCTGACTTACTTCATTCTGTATGACAATCTCTAGGTCCATCCATGTTGCTGCAAATGGCATTATTTCATTCTTTTTTATGGCTGAGTAATATTCCATGGTATATATGTACGATATTTTCTTTACCCATTCATCTGTCAACGGACATTTAGGTTGCTTCCACGTCTTGGCTATTGTAAATAGTGCTGCAATGAATATTGGGGTGCATGCATCTTCTCAAATTGTGGTTTTCACTGGAGAAAACTAAATATAGAACTCCTGTATGATCTAGCAATCCCACTCCACTCTGTACTTTGATCCCACCCAGTAACTGAGAGTTCAGCCATTTATACACAGCTGTAGCCCTTCCTCTCTTTCTGTGCATCTATATCTCTGTCTCACTAAATGACCCCGAATTTTCTCATTGATTATCTAGGAAATAAATACAATCAATTTTTGCTTAATTCCTAATTGTTACTACTGGCAGAAATAATCAACACAAAATCAAACTGACAACAAATGAAACCGCACATGGCAAAAAAATGCTATTGACTAAAACTGGACAGAAGGATTACATTTTCTTGACAAAATTTAGATACACAAAATTTGACCTTGGGGAATTCTGGATTTGGAAAAGCAAAACAAAAATCACAATGGTTGAAACTAAATGAGGAAAAATTGATGTGGTTCAAGAAACTAATCTATTCCCAAAAAGACAAGAGATAACACGTGTTGGCGAGGATGTGGAGAAAAGGGAACCCTGGTACACTGTTGGTGGGAATGTAAAGTGGTGCAGCCACTAATGGAAAATAGTACAGAGGTTCCTGAAAAAATTAAAAATAGATCTACCATATGATCCAGCAATTCCACGTCTGGGTATTTATCCAAAGGAAATGAAATCAATACCTTAAAGAGTTATCTGCTCTCCCATGTTCACTGCAGCATTATTCATAATAGCTGAGATATGGAAACAATGTAAGTGTACACTGATGGATGAATGAATAAAAAACACGTGGGGTATATGTATATACACACACTCAATGGAATATTATTCAACCATAAAAAGAAGAAAATTCTACCATTTGTGACAACATGGAAGAACCTAGAGGACATTATGCTAAGTGAAATACGCCAGACACAGAAAGACAAATACTGCATAATCTCACTTACATATGGAATCTAAAAAAGTCAAACTCATAGTACCAGAGAGTAGACTGGTGGTTGCCAGGGGACGGGGGCAGAGGAAATGGGGAGATGTTGGTCAAAGGCTATAAACTCTCAGTTATAAGATGAGTAAGTTCTGGAGATCCAATATACACCATGGTGACTATAGTTAATGATACCATATTGTGTGTTTGAAATATGCTAAGGGAATAGATCTTAACTGTTCTGACCACACACACAAAAAGTAACTATGTGAGGTGATGGATGTGTTCATTAACTTGATTGTGGTAATCATCACAATATATATGTATAGTAAATCATCACATTGTATACTTAAAAAAATCACATTGTACAACCTAAATATATACAATTTTTATTTGTCAATCATACCTTAATAATCTGGAAAAAACTGATAATGAATCCAATTTGTGTAAAAACAATACACATAGAAAGAGAACACAACAAGGTCCTACTGTATAGCACAGGGAACTATACTCAATATCATGTAATAACCTATAATGGAAAAGAATCTGAAAAAGGATAGATATGTATAACTGAACCACTCTGCTGTACACCTGAAACACAACTTTGTAAATCAACTGTATTTCAATAAAAAAATTTTAAAAAGAATGGAATTTTCCATGGCTGAAAAAAAAGAACAATTGCAGTGAAAAGTTTCAATGAAATAAAAAGAAACACAGCAAATATTGAAAATGGTTTTATTCCATTGTATAGAATATCAATCAAGGGATTAAACTGGCTTGAGATTGCTCCAGATAATATTTTCTTGATGAAAATTTATCCATGTTAGAGATGAGGTTTCTTTAGACCCAAAGCTAGACTAATAGCTTTCTATTCTTTGTCAGAATTTTTTCATTAGCCACGTTTCCATAAGATTTCTGGGGTCTCTGGAACCACTAAGGCCCCAAGGAAAAGGAAAATGGAATCTATTTTATATCAGTTTCTCTTGCAAGAAGGGGCAATATTAACAATCCTGACACTGATCTCTACCCTAGAAGATAAAACAATTTCTGCGTAGACTCTGCTTCAGTTTTATACTTCTTTCTAACAGTTCCAGGGAGGCAGACTTTGTTGTACCATTTCAAAATCTTTGTATAGTGTAAGTTTAATAGCAAATAAGAGAATAGTTTACTATTTAATGACACAATTTTACATGTGAGTCTTGTTCGGTTTACATGCCACCTTATTTTCACCCATCTACTATATTTCTTTACTAGGTTTTTGGTGACAGTTTTATAATATTATGCCAATTGGTCTTATTTTTAATAGAATATTCTGTTAATTGAAGATTTTCTGTATTAAAGAAACAAACCAGGGAGAGGAATAAAATACAAAGATCAGAAACCAGCCGTGATACTCTGTGCAGGCACCAATGTGATTACCAGGGGTAAAATATGTCCATTTAATATTTATTGTTATAACCTCCTGCCACCTCATTTAAAGACATTGTTCCAGTGGTTGACTCTCCGCGCTTCCACTGCTGGGGGTGCGGGTTTGTTCCCTGGTCAGGGAATTAGGATCCCATAGGCCATGCAGTTTGGCCAAAAAAAAAAAAAAAGGTCCCCAAAGTTAAATATGTACATAAGAAAGTACTGGTGGTAAGGAAGCAGGGAAGGAAAAGTGAAAAACCAACAAAGCAACATCTCAAACACCATGAATGACCCCTTTGCCTCCCCTCACCAGGACTGAACATAGGCCAGAGCTGCAAAGTTCCAAGATCAGTAAAAAAAAAAAAAAAAATTAAACTCTGAAATGAGTGTGGTCATACATGTGAAACTGGTTTTCTTACAAGAGAAAAAGAAAATTATTTGACACTGAGCTTCTGGAGGGCAGACAGAGGTGTTGTGTTATCTCTACATTCTCTATGCTTAGTAAAGAGCTGGTGCAGCTCTTTTTGGGTAAATAAGTGGGTGAGTGGGGAAAAAAACCAACCTTGAATGCATAATTAAAGATATTTGGAACTTGTCTAGTCTGGCTTGGCAGTTCTCAACCTAGAATCATTTAGGGAGTTGGTTTTTTCTTAACCTTTTATTGATGTATACAGAAAAGTATATATATCTTGGGGAGCTTTTAAAAACTGCTATGCTCGAGAATGGTTGAAATTAAGAACACTGACAATACCTAGTGCTGTGGACAAAATGCAGTACAAGTGAGCACTCACAGATTGCTAGTGGGGATGCAAATAATACAACTACTTTGGGAAACAGTTTGGAAGTTTCTTATACAGTTAAACAGACACTCAGCATAGGAACAGAAATTCCACTCCTAGGTATTTCCCCAAGAGAATGAAAACACATATCCACACAAAAACCTTTTACATGAATGTTGATAGAAGCATTATTCATAATGCTCGGTAACTGGAAACAGCCCAGATGTCCATCAACAACAGGTGAGTGTAAAGAAAACGTGGTGAGGGACTTCCCTGGTGGTCCAGTGGTTAAAATGCCATGCTTGCAATGCAGGGGGCCTGGGTTCAATCCCTGGTGGGGGAACTAAGAGCCCACATGCCCAGTGCCCTGGCCAAAAAAAAAAAAAAAGACAAACCAAAACATGGTGCCTCCACACAATGGAATACTAATCAGCAGTTAAAAAAAAAAAAAAAATGGGGGCGAAGTCAAGATGGCGGACTAGGAGGACGCGGAAATCGCGTCTTATCACAACTAGGGCACCTACCAGGCACCAGTGGGGGACCACGGACACCTAAGTGGACGGGAGGAATGCCCAGTGACCAGGTAGGACGTGGGGCATGGGGGGGAGTGAGGGGGGAGGAGAAGTGGAGACGGGAGGGGACTGGCGCCCCTGAGGGGCAGCTGGGGCGGGGAAGGGATCCCATGCCAGAAGGGGGAAGTTGGGGAACCATTGGGAGGGCAGAGGGTCAAAAGGGAGTGTGGCCACGTTTCCCCTGCCCACTTGGGCCCCCAGGAGCCTGCTGAGATCCCGGGCCTGATCTCTACCCACCTAGGCCCCCTCCAGCTGCGCAGGTCCTGAGGGAGTGGGAGGGAGGGAAGGGGGAGCAAAAGTAAAGGCCGGACCTCCAGGACTGGCACCCCTGAGGGGCGGCTGGGGGAGGGGAGGAGTTCCTACGCCCAGGGGGACCCACCCAGGGTTAGGGGTCCAGCGACAACTGGGGAGACCCTGAGGAAGATGGGGGGAGGGGTGCAGAGGAATGGAAGGGAACCGGGCCAGCGCTTTCCCTGCCCACTTAGACACTGGAGACCCTGTTGGGCTCCCAGGCCTAATCCTCTGCCCTCAGACCCTCCCTTCTGCTGTGCAGAACCCAAGTCCCGCCCCTACACCCCCACCCAGGGCCCCACCTCGGCACTCAGAGAACCCCTCCCTTCAGCTGCGCTGCGCCTAAGCCCCACCCACACACCCTCACTCAGGGCCCTACCTCCAAACTCCAGAACTCCACACTCCAGAAGCCCTCCTTTCCACTTGCTGCCTCTCCCCTTCTGCACAGGTCCTAAGCAGAGGCCCCGCCCCATGCTTGAATGTAGCCCTGCCTAGGCCCCGCCCCATGCTCAAACATCACCCCCACCACCCGCCTAGGTCCCGCCCCCCCCCCAACCCCCCCCCCCCCAAAGTTCCCCCCCCCCACCTAACCCCCCCCCCCACACCCAAGGCTTTTTTTTTTTTTTTTTTTTTACTTTTTTCCTTTTAGATTGGGGTTCTGTTTTACCTTGTTGATTCATTGTTGTTGATTCTTTTATATTTTTATTTTTCCTAATAAATCTTTTATTTTTCTAATTTTATTTTATTCTTTATACTTTGTTAGTGATCACTCCTTTTGGCTTGTTTCCCCCCCCCTTTTTTTTTCTTTTTTATGTTGTGGTTTTATTTCACGTTGTTGCAGTTGTTTCAATTATAGTCTTGTTTCTAATGTATTTTTTATCTTTCTAATTTTATTTTGTTTTTTATTCTTTGATATTGTACTGCTCCTTTTTCTTTCCTTCTTTTTTTTTTTTTCCACGCCATGAAGCTTGCAGGATCTTGGTTCCCAGGCCAGAGGTCAGTACCGAGCTCCTGTGGTGGGAGCTCCAAGCCCAAACTGCTGGACTAACGGAGAACCTCACACCCCAGGGAATATCAATTGGAGTGAGGCCTCCTGGAGGTCCTCATCTCAGCACCAAGACCCAGCTCTATCCAACTGACTGCACACTCCAGTGCTGGACGTCTCAGGCCAAACAACCAGTAAGACAGGAATACAGCACCACCCACCAAAAAAAAAAAGAAACGACCAAAAAATATGGTACAGACGAAGGAGCAAGGTAAAAACCTACAAGACCAAATAAATGAAGAAAATAGGCAACCTCCCTGAAAAAGAATTCAGAGTAATGATAGTAAAGATGATCCAAAATCTCGGAAAAAGAATGGATGAAATACAAGAAACATTTAACAAGGATCTAGAAGAACTAAAGAGCAAACAAACAGTGAACAATACAATTACTGAAATTAAAAATACTCTAGAAGGAAACAATAACAGAACAACTGAGGCAGAAGAACAGATAAGTGACCTGGAAGATAAAATGGTGGAAATAACTGCCAGGGAGCAGAATAAAGAAAAAACAATGAAAAGAATTGAGGACAGTCTCAGAGACCTCTGGGACAACATTAAATGCACCAACATTCAAGTTATAGGGGTTCCAGAAGGAGAGAAAAAGAAAGGGTCTGAGAAAATATTTGAAGAGATTATAGTTGAAAACTTCCCTAATATGAAAAAGGAAATAGTCAATCAAGTCTAGGAAGCACAGAGAGTGCCATACAGGATAAACCCAAGGAGAAACACACTGAGACACATATTAATCGAACTATCAAAAATTAAATACAAAGAAAAAATATTACAACAACAAGGGAAAAGCAACAAATAACATACAAGGGAATCCCCATAAGATTAACAGCTGATCTTTCAGCAGAAACTCTAGCCAGAAGGGAGTGGCAGGACATATTTGAAGTGATGAAAGGGAAGAACCTACAACCAAGATTACCCAGCAAGGATCTCATTCAGATTTGATGGAGAAATTAAAACCTTTACAGACAAGCAAAAGCTAGGAGAATTCAGCACCACCAAACCAGCTTTACAACAAATGCTAAAGGAACTTCTCTAGGAAGGAAACACAAGAGAAGGAAAAGACCTACAATAACAAACCCAAAACAATTAAGAAAATGGTAATAGGAGAATGGACTTGAGGACACAGGGAGGGGGAAGGGTAAACTGGGACAAAGTGAGAGAGAAGCATTGACACATATACACTACCAAATGTAAAATAGCTAGTGGGAAGCAGCTGCATGGCACAGGGAGATCAGCTCGGTGCTTTGAGACCACCTAGAGGGGTGGGATAAGGAGGGTGGGAGGGAGATGCAAGAGGGAGGGGTATGGGAATATATGTATGCATATAGCTGATTCACTTTGTTATACAGCAAAAACTAATACAACACTGTAAAGCAATTATACTCCAATAAAGATGTTAAAAAATTTATATGAAAGAAATAAAATGAACTGCTGAAACATGTAGCGACATGATGACTCTCATAAACATGATGCAGTGACAGAAGCCAGACTGCTTGATTCTGTTTACACGAAATTCTAGTGCTTACAGAGTCCCAATTACAGTGACCAGCTAGATCAGTGGTTACCTGGTGATGGAACAGGGATTATTCTGGGGATGATAGAAATGGTCTATACTTGATTATAGTGTTTATAAGGGGATATACATTTGCCAAAACTGGATCTGTTCACCTAAAATAGATGCATTTTTATTGTATGTAAATTACACCTCGAAAAAAGTTGATTGAAAACTGTTGACACTCAGACTCTACCTTAGACCAATTAAATTAGAATCTCTGGGATGGGACCCAGACGTTGGACCTACCCAGATAAGAGATCTCTCTTATCTGTTTGGGCAGCTATAACAAAATACAATAGACCAGTTGACTTATAAACTTATAAACAGAAATTTATTTCTCACAGTTCTGCAGGATGGGAAGTCTGAGGTCAAGTCCTGGCAGATTCAGGTGTCTGGTGAGGGCCCTCTTCCTAGATGGCCAGGCCATCTTTTTGCTGTAACCTCACATGGCAGAAGGGGCAAGAGAACTCTCTCAGACCCTTCGTAGAGGAATTAATCCCACTCATGAGGGCTTCAGTCCATTGCAAGCTCCCTGGGTGATTTTATGTGTAGCCAGAGTTGAGAACCACTGGCCCTAACTTTAATAAGAGTATATTGGGGGGAAAACAGAACAGCAATAAAATATTTTTTTAAAGAGGGAATGGGAAGGATCACAGGTGACTTATTTTCTCCTTTAATCTATTTTGTATTTTCTAATTTTTCCATAATGAATTACTTGCATAATTTTTAAAAGACAGTGTTATTTATTTACCTATTTTATTTTACCTATTTTATTTATTTTACCTATTTCTCGATCTCTCAAATTTTGCTCTGTCATTCATTTTGGTGCTTAAATCATCATCACATTTGTTCAGATAAACCATTACCTGATATTCGTTCATCCAAGGTGGATTAAACATCTGCCTTATACAAAGCACTGTTTTAGGAACTACAGGAGCAAAACAAGAAGAAATCTCCAGGCAATCAGAGACACAGGTGAAACAGATGCTCTCATTTAATTTTATAAGAACCTTCAAACATCATTGTAGCACAAACGTAACAGGAGAGATGATGATGCTACCTTATCCTTGCCTGTTTCCGGAAAACGGTCTGGAAGTTTCCTTACGAATTTAAAATGAACCTATCACGAGACCCAGCTCTTCAATTCCTAGGTGTTTACAGAAAAGAAATGAAAGCATATGTCCATACAAAGACTTGTACACAAAAGTTCATAGCAGCTTTATTGCAATAACCAAAGACTGGAAACAATCCAATTGTCCATCAACAGAAGAGTAAACAAATGGTGGTAAATTTATATTATGGAATACAACACAGCAATAAATAGGAAGAAATTATTGATACATGCAACAACATGGATGAATCTAAAAATAATTCTGCTGAGTGAAAGAGCCAAACATAAAAGAATATATACACTGTATGATTCCATTATATAAAATTCTAGAAAGTGCAAAACAAATCTATAGTGACCAAAAGAAGGTTAGTAGTTGAAGGTGAGTTGCGAATGAATTACAAAGAGGTGATGGAAATGCTACTTGTCTTGACTGTTGTGATGGTTGTGTATATATATATTATATATATGTTTATGTCAAAACTCATCAAATTGTTCAATTTAAATATATGTAGTTTAATGTACACCAATTATACAACTTTAATGTAGCTGTTAAAATGGAAGGAAGGAAGGAAGGAAGGAAGGAAGGAAGGAAGGAAGGAAGGAAGGAAGGAAGAAAAGAAAAACTAGAAGAGGAAAAACGAAATCATGGAACAAAACATAGAGCCCAGACACAGACTCATGTAAGTATGTAGTCAACTGATTTTTAACAAAGGTGCAAAGACAACGCAATGGAGCAAAGATGGTCTTTTCAACAAATGGTGCTGGAACAACTAGAAATCCACATGCAAAAAAAAAAGAATCTAGACACCCTTCACAAAAATTAACTCAAAATGGATCATGTAACTAAATGTAGAATGCAAAACTATAAAAATTCTATAAGATGACATAGGAGAAAACCTAGGTGACCTTAGGTATGGGGATGACTTTTTATATGCAACACCATGATCCATGAAAGAAATAATCAGTAAGCTAGACTTTGCTAAAAAATTTCTGCTCTGCAAAAGACAATTTCAAGAGAATGAGAAGACAAGCCACAGACTTGTAGAAAATATTTTCAAAAGGTACATCTGAAACATCCTGGAGGAGAAAGTAAAAATAAACGATACATCTGATAAACAACTGTTTTCCAAAATATATGAGGAACTCTTAAAACTCAGAAATAAGAAAACAAACAATTCAATTAAAAAATAGGCCAAAGACCTTAAAAGACAATTCTCCAAAGAAAATACACAGATGGCAAATAAGCATATGAAAAGACGCTCCATATCATATATCATCAAGGAAATGCAAACTAAAACAATAAGATACCACTACACACCTACTAGAATGGCCAGAATCTGGAACGTTGACACCACCAAATGCTGGCGAGGATGTGGAGCAGCAGGAACTCTCATTCATTGCTGGTGGGAATGAATGCAAAATAGTGCAGCCACTTTGGAAGACACTTTAGTGGTTCCTTACAAAACTAAGCATACTCCTACCATATGATTCAGCAACTGTATCCTGGGAATTTACCCAAACGATTTGAAAACTGTCTGCCCAAAAACCTGTACATGGGGGCTTCCCTGGTGGCACAGTGGTTAAGAATCCGCCTGCCAAGGCAGGGGACAGGGTTCAAGCCCTGGTCCGGGAAGATCCCACAGGCCACAGAGCAACTAAGCCCATGCACCACCAACTACTGAGCCTGTGCTCTATAGCCCATGAGCCACAACTATTGAGCCCATGTGCCACAACTACTGAAGCCACGAGTCTAGAGCCAGTGCTCCACAACAAGAGAAGCCACCGCAATGAGAAGCCCACGCACTGCAACTAAGAGTAGCCCCTGCTCGCCGCAACTAGAGAAAGCCTGCGTGCGGCAACAAAGACCCAATGCAGCCAAAAATAAATAAATTTATTAAAAAAAAAACCCAAAAACCTGCACATGGATGTTTAGAGCAGCTTTATTGCCAAAACTTGGAAGCAACTAAGATGCCTTCAGTAGTGAAAGGATAAACAAACTGTGGTACATCCAGACAATGAAATCATTCATCAGAAATGCGCTATCAAGACAAAAAGACGTGAAGGAAACATATTCCTAAGTGAAAGAAGCCAATCTGAAAAGTCTACATACTATAAAATTCCAACTATATGAAATTCTGGAAAAGGCAAAACTATGCAGACAGTAAGATGATCAGTGGTTGCCAGGGCTTGGGACTGGGAGTAAGGTTGAAGGGGTAAATAGGCAACAGAAGATCTATAGGGCAGTGAAAATACTCTGTATGGTGAATTCACATCATACATTTGTCCAAACCCATAGAACGTACACCACCAAGAGTGAACCCTAAAGCTATGGATTTTGGGTGATTATGATGTGTCGATGTAGGTCCATCCATCGTAACAACTGTCCCACCCTGTTGGGGGATGTGGATGATAGCTGAGGCTGTGCATGTGTGGGGTGAGGGGGCATAAGGGAAATCTCTGTACCTTCCTCTCAGTTTTTCTATGAACCTAAAACTACTCTGAAAAAATGAAGTCTTTAAATAAAATCCTCAAAAAAGTGAAATAAAAATTTAAAACCATCTAAAAGAACATGTGAAAAGAAACAACCAACAATTTAGTGGATAATTAAATCAAAATTCAATTTAGTGGTTACTTCTTGTTGAGGAAGAGGGTGTGATGAGGGAAGGCATATAGGGAACTTCTAAATTAATGGAATATTCTTTTTTTTTTGAGGAGGGAATTGCTATTTACTGGTAAATTCTTATGCTAACTTGGGTATTTTATTATTCTTTAAAGGTATACTTATTTCTATACTCATTTTCACATGAATTATGGGTGAATTTTTTAAATACACAAACACAATTCAGATTTCAGTATGCTCAAGACTGTCTCTGGAACTTGATTTAACATATTATTTCCAATGTTGATGTGTTATTAATATTCTTGTTAAGGATGAGACATACTAGTTAATTCCAAGGCAGGAATAGGAGAAATGACAGACCATGCTTTTCTAAAATCCAGGTAATGTTCTTAAAATTAGCCAAGTGGGCCAAAGAGCCTCCAGGAAGGAAGTATGGCATCTCAGCCTCCATAAAGTCCACTCTGCCCTCCAAGCTGAGCCTAGTCCCTCACACTCGGCCTACACTTGGCCTCTACATTCGGCTTTTCTCCTGCAGTCACTCTCTCTTACCATTCATTTTTGGTCACAAGTCTTGGCTTTCAGACTTCATTCAATCCACTTTTCAGCCTGTTCACGAGTCAACCTGGTCTGAGGACAAATGGCACTCCTGGGCACAGGCTTGTCAGGGAAAGATTAAGCCAACAAAATCCCTTATGAAGGAGTCAAAATGGACTTGACAGCACTGTTCTCCAAATTCAGCTATCCTCAATCTAGGGGTAGCCTGAGATGCTGAGATCTCCATCTGGGGCAGTACTTCTCAAAGTGAATGTCACAGAGGTAAGAATCCCAAGGGACTTTTAAAAAAATGCATGTTACTGAGCCCACTCATTTCTACAGAGTAAGTATATCTGAGCATAGGGGCCAGGAGTCTAAATCTCTGAGAAACACCCCAGGTGATGGTTCCGATGTATTTTGACTTCCCTGTGAGACTGGGATCACTGAAACTTGACCTGTTAAATATGAGGTTGACCTAATCATTGGTAAAACCTTGGATACTGTGTGTACGGGTTTTTACTTTGTCAAAGACAGACACACCACCAATCAGAATAATGACCAGCAACCATGCCCTGTTTCAGAAAGAAAGAAAGAAAGTGCAGTTAAACTTTTCTCATTTACCAGGTATACTATTTTAATGTTGTTCAGACTTGACTGTGAAGGGGGTCTAGCTTAGGCAAAAACAAAGAGAAAATGGCCTCTGTAATTTAAATTACCCCTCCCCATTCTCACTGGTCCAGCCAGATTTATTCTGGAGGATGGGGCTAAGTTGCTAATATTAAAAATGTTTAACATGTGTGCATGGGCAGAGGGGACCAGCCCACTGGAAACAGCTGATCTGGCTTTACCAGCACAGATCAGTTGAGTGCCAGCCCTGCCTTTCTTCTACAGTAAATAGTTTCACCCAACACTGAGCCAGAATACAGCATGTCTCTATTCATTTTCTTTTGGAGAAAGATAACAGATGTGACTAGAGCCTTAATGTACTTTTGCTAGATTTGCTTTTTGTAAAGAACTGATTAAGGATTAAAACCTTCAACTTTCTGAACTGCTTGAAATGTTACTATTGCTTCAAATTTATAGAGCTTTCATGACTTCAATATCCCAGTAATGCAAGCATTTGTTCTATTGTTAAAGGTATAGTGAACTGGTATCTGGGAATTTCATATGAGAAAAGGCAATTCCTGGCACGCAGCCTTAATAGACGTGCATGTATGATACAAAGCCCCGTGTGCCTTGGGAAAGTGAACTAGAGACTCAACTGGAAAGCTTTCAGACCAGTTAAAAACATAAAATATAGCTACCACAGAGCTTAATTGTACAGTGGCAGTTTCAGTTTCTGTATTGAGAGACAATTTTTTGCATTTTCTTTAGGATTGGCCCACAGCTACAGCCATACTGGACACGTTTTTAACTCTAAATGCAATGCAGAATTGCCTATCATTTCTTTGCTATACAGACTGAATATTCTGCATGAGCATTCAAAAACGCATGTTTATAGTTTGAACTTATGTTTGTGTTCTACTACCAAATGTACTGTCTACAGAGTCTTCGATGATGGGTGGTGAGGAAGATTCAAAAAGATTCAGTTACACACAGAGAAAACATATTACACATAATGTTGGGAAGGGCTAGATTACATAGTTATCGAAATATGTACAGGAGCAATCTTCATCTAGAAGTGTTTCAGGGATTCCAAATGATCACACTCAACAGCTGGGCCTATTTGTAAGATTTGGTCAATGGGAAGCTTTTCTCTGCCTTATGGTCCCCCACCCTAATACTTCTTTTTGAAAGCAGAGTGGCATGCTGCCTTATCGCTGTTGCTAATTACCCTCAAACAATGGCAATGAAAGCAGGCAAACCGATTAAGCAATGTGGCAGCCCATTTTTATGAATTTACCTTTGAAGACAAGCAAGAGAATTTTAGAGAAGTAGGTACAGGGCTTTATAAACTACAGGGAACTGCAATGGAGTATTTATTTTTGAAACTCAATGACTTCCTTGCAATTTAAGGGTGCTAATCAATAATGAATAGTTATTTTGAACAATTACAAAGATAACATGCTCTTACTAGGAAAAGAAAAGAAAGCATGCAGAATAAAGTTACAGAGGGGACCAAACTTTTTGGAGTTCCTTTATTTTGCCGTAACTTGCAACTTTTTACAAAAAGGTGTTCTATGAAATTTTTTTCAATCCCAAAGACTTGGCTTTGTGTTGAGAATTTTGTGGTAATCCTCAACTGCAAATATGCTTAAATTATCAAGTAGATTTAAAGCCACTGTTTTAAAATATGTAGTCTAGTTTTAGGGTCTCAAAATGTTAAAAACTGTAATTTACCTTGATCAGAACTAATCAAATAATCTGGATAATGCTTAGTATATATGTATGAGTATACAAACATTTAAGTACTGCTAATCGTCAGCAAATTATACTTTAAACATCAAAATTTAATCTTTGGTGATTCAGAAGGCACTCTTTTTCATGGAGTACATGCAATATGAAAAATCTAGGTTCTATTATCAACAACTGCAATTCCCCAAAATAATAGTGTCACAGAGATTAGACCAAAAGTGTGCAACAAAGTGTTTATAAAGTCCAAGTTGTTTACAGAGAGGGACCTTGGCCATGGGACTGCAGTCATATACATGACTCTCCAGCATTCGTACTAGGCACTGCTCTGCTGATGCACTGCATTGGAACCCACTGTAAACTATCTCCAACTCAACTAAGAGAAATTATTTTCTCATGAAAATCTCTTAATTTCATGAGAGAGCAGCAAAAATACAATGTACCAAAATGTGCTTTTATAAACGAACTCGGCTAGATTAAGAAACTGAACAATATTTACACTCCTGAATTTCAAGGATCTAAATCTTGTCACATACTACCCACCCAAATCCCCACCATTTTTTTAAGATGACATGAATAAGTAGGTTAAAACACTTTTGAAAAAAGGTTTTATTTCTATTTATTCATTTATGCAAGACAGTATCAGCATAGGTAATAGGAACACACTTTTAAGTTTAAAATTAATTTTCCATTTTGAAAGGTTCAGGATTTTGTCTCTTCTTTCTACCTTACTCTTTTAAATACTTCAGTCCAACAAAACAGCAGACAAAAATTTATTTCCTTCCTTTACTTAAGGTCATATTGGGATAATCAGAATTGGCTCTTTAGAATATGGGTATCATTTACAGTAACCTGGAGATTTAATCACAGAATAATATGTGTAAGAATGTTATAGCACACACACAAAAAAGTACAAAGAATTTTAAAAAGAACAAATTTCAGGGCACTTTCAAATTTTGAGGCCTAAGAAAGCTCTCTTGGGGATCCTCAAGTTAAAAGACTCCTCCCTTCAGATTCAGAATGAAAATTATTAGGGATTATAAAACAATGGGCACTGATGATATGGCCCATGGAAGCTTCATTAGGATAAGGATAAATGGAGTTTCCATGTTTTAGTGAAGGGGCAGGCCAATGAAAGAAAAGCCAGGAAGCCACTTTAAACTCATGTCCACGGCAGGTCAAATGATGCTGATACAAGTGTTTCCCTTAGAAAGGTATTATCCCATTGCTACCTTTCCAAGGCTTAGCCCACATACTGCTTATACTGCTACTTCTCTTCTTTACATCACCTATCCTAAAAGCAAACCTCCTGGAAGAATGGTGCTACAGACTGGAAAAGCAAGACTGTGGGTAGAGCAAAGGGGCTCTGGATCTCTAGTTGTTTGTCACGATTTACAATGTCTAACCAGGAGCCTAGCTAATCTAAAAATGGATTGTTAACACAACGCTAGTATATTTTTGGGCTATGCGTATTACTCAACAACTTTTGTGGTTTAGAAACGCCAAAACTAATTCGATTCTCCTGGACGTATTTTACTTTAAAAAAGAAAATATAATAAGCTAAAAAACAAAAATAAAAATCGACCTGCTCTTTAACAAATAACTAATATTTTAATGTTTTTTATAAAAACTATTCCTTTCAGATACTCTGATTAGCTTTTAAGTGACATAAAAGAAGTTTCAGCCTTCTTTAATACCAACATTTTGCACAATTTAAGATACAGCCATTGAATTTATCATTTCAAGGAAAAAAAAAGTAAAAGAAAAAAAGGAGAATGGTAACTCACTGAGAAGCTTATGTACCTAGTAAAGTTTAGTTTGTTTTGGATTCTTTAAAAATAAAAATTAGGCCCAGAATTTTAGTTATCCTAGTTACCATCCCAATCGGATATCTCTATGTGTGGATTCTAGATAAGATTAAATATTTTGAACTAATAAATGTAAGACCCACTGATTGGACTATTTGTTTAGAATCTGTTTTACTGGGTTTAGATAAGGAAAACTTCAATAAAGCCAACTATATACTGAGTTCCACTGATTAAAAATGCAGTTTTGAAAACTCTGCTTTTGTGGTAAATTTCTAGGCAAATCATAAAAGCACAATATTGTAGATATTGTACTGGTTCATAGGTACTTGTTGGAGAAGTGAAGTGCTTGTAGTTAAACAATCAAAATTCTGACCTTTCAAAATAGGTTTTCTAAAACAATTTTTCTGGAAATCAGCATTTGCTTTTAAACTCTTAAAATGTCAATTAAAAAAATCCTTACAGATAAATCTTAAAGTTATTCCTTTCAGTCTCACTTTTTTTTACTTTTAACCATATATTCAACACAGAACCAGTTTCTAAGTAAATGTCTAATGAAAAACAGTTCTAATGTAAAATAAAACTAGGCAATCTAATATAACTTGTATAGAAAATCTAAGTGTGATTTATCAAAACTCAGAATTAAATCTCTAAAATAGTGGGAAAAACTTTCAGTCTCTTCTTACTATTCAAAACCTCCAACTTCCTGTGAGACTAGAAAGTTAGCAGAGGATCAAACAGACTTAAGCACTGCCCGACTTCTTCTGAAGTGATGAACTCGTTTATCCTAGAAAAGACAGAAATAATGCTCCATTTTACTTCACTGAAAATTCCTATTACCATTATCACCTAAGACAGTTGAAAAATATTGTACTTAAAAAAGCATTTATTTTGGGTTTAAACGCTATAAATAATGAAAGAAAAGTGATCCTTTTGGGGAAGCATTCCTGAACTTTGCGATAACCAATGTACCAATGACCAGTTTTATTCAACAATTTAGTTAAAAAAGAAGTATGAGTAACTCAGAAAAAGAGGACTTAGAATCAATACCCTCTTATGTACATTAACTCATGATTTGGCAGTGATGTCCCCAAAAGACAGCTGGTGAAAAGCACATGAGAATTTTAAAAGTCCTATTTTTACTAAAATACATCTGACAGAAATCATGGCTCTAGAAGAGTAATCCACTTCAATCTGAAACCCTATGCTTTCAGGTTAAAAGATAGAAGTTTTGGCATATTTAAAGGCATATTCTTAACCTGTAATGAAGATATATAATTTTTTTTTTTTCTTTTTGCGGTACGCGGGCCTCTCACTGTTGTGGCCTCGCCCGTTGCGGAGCACAGGCTCCAGACGCGCAGGCTCCGGACGCGCAGGCTCAGCAGCCGTGGCTCATGGGCCCAGCCGCTCCACAGCATGTGGGGATCTTCCCGGACTGGGGCACAAACCCGTGTCCCCTGCATCGGCAGGCAGACTCTCAACCACTGCGCCACCAGGGAAGCCCGATATATAATGTTTTAGGAAATGAATAGAAAAATAAAAATATATGCAAAAATTTCCTTTCACTTTATGTTGCTTGCAGATGTGCAGACAGAAGAAATGAGGCCTTACAAAGAGGAATGGAGCTGAGTAAACCAGCAATAACATAATAATAGTATTTCTTCTCTACACTTTTAGCTTAACTGTGCCCTGTTCCTAGGGATTAAATTCCATTGTCACATAAAGAAGGGTGACTTCTGGAAATTATGTAATCTGTTAACAGGGTAATATCCTATTTAGGTTAAAGCCCAGAAAACTGGTCACAAACTCAACTATCTTCAGAGATCAGGCAGGATATGAAAGATTATGAAGGAGCTGGAATTTATCATGGCAACAGTGTATATCCCGCCTCAGTGCATTCTAATTCAATTAAAACAACAATAACATTTAGCTAATCAAAGTAGGTCTAGATATGCTATACAACTTCTAACTCTTAGCTCAGAGAAGCAGAAAATTCTGGAAGGTTCAAAGAGAAACTTTTAATACCAGGTAAAAATTCAAGTTTAAAGACTTGCTGGTTAAAGATTTTCTGCTTTGCAAACAAATCCTTTAGTACTACCCATTTAACCTGCAGAACCTTGGGCAAAAGTAAGCTGTCCTACAGCTCCCAGTTCTTTCCTTTTAAATTGTCCTATGCAGAATGAAACAAGAGAACAAAGATCAACTTTAAATGAATGGGTTTACTCCCCAATGAGAAGGGGGTTAAGAACTTAACTCTGCTACAGCTCTAGCCTTCTGCATTAAAGGAACTCCTAAGTATTCCTTTTAAAAACACTTTAAGCTTTATCCAATTTCCATTCATAGATGGAAAAAGCTATTCTCCTTTCCCTGTTTTAAGATACAAAGCAATGGCTTACAAATGGTTCCAAAATGGTGCATTTTAGAAAAATTCTGGCAGCTCCTTGGAAAGTTAAACATAGTTACTATGTGACTCAGCAATTCCATTCTTAGGTATATACCCAAGAGAAATAAAAACGTATATCCACACAATAACTTGTACACGAATGTTCACAGCGTTACTCATCAGAGCCCAAAAGTGGAAACAACCCAAATGTCTATCAAATAAGTGATGAATGGATACACGCAAAGTGGCAGATCCATAAATAAAAAGAAATGAAGTCCTGATACATGCTGTAACACTGATGAACCTTGAAAACATTTCGCTAAGTTTAAGTCACTCACAAAAGGTCACATATTATACTATTTATATGAAATATCCAGAACAGGCAAATTCTTAAAGAAAGGAGGTTAGTGGTTGCCTAAGGCTAGAGAGTTTGAGAGAATAGAGAGTGACTGCTAATGGGCAGGGGCTTTATTTTGGGGGTGATTAAAATATTCTAAAATTGATTGTCGTTATGGTTGCGCAACTCTGTTAATATTCTAAAAAGTACTGAATTGCACACTTTAAAATGGGTGAACTGTGGGGTATGAAAATCGTTATCTCGATAAACCTGTTACAAAAAACAACAAAAACCTTCCCTTTACTAAAAAGCACAGTATTCTTCCCCCATTGAAGCAACCGGTTCCTTTCCATATTCAGAGACTCACAACTTAAAGGGATCTTAGAGACTCATTTCAGACTTGTAAAAACTGGAGCCTTAACAAGATTTAAATGATTTGTCCAAGGTGACAGAACCAGGATCAGAAACCAGAACTTTCTTAAATTCAAACACGCATATTCTTCTCCACTTCACCAACTCTGAGTCAACTTCCATTTCTTTCTACTCAGCTCTTTTTACTACTTCATTTTACCTCTTTTCTCCCCCTCAAAACACTGTTGGTTCAAGCATCATCTGAGTGATCAATTTCTTTTCTTCTCTTTAGTCCAATACCTACGTACTCTTAAGTTTTGCTTTCTCTTTCTAAAATTTTCTCTTTTCCTATTTGGTCAAGCCAATATTCTCATTCAACTCTCATGAACCCTATCAATTACAGTATAGGCTTCTGCTAAAGATTATCTTCCCTAAGGGCAAACTACACTATATCAAGATTTGAGCAGCTAGAATACACTGCCACTTAAAACTCACTCACAGATTTACTGGGTTACAGTCAAAAGCTAACAGTTCAATTACTGATATATGCTCTATGTAGTATCAAAATATATAGACCACAGAAAAAAGATACTTTATGGCTGACAAGTGTGCTTTTTATCCTGTACACTATTCCTTTCATACCTTGAAGTACTCTTCTTGAGTAACAAAGGAGCTTCTCAATCTGTTCTCTGGATTAAACAGACAAGATACCACTGTCTGTATGCTTCGGTCCACAGACTTCTGAAACACAGAAGTTTTCGGTAAAGACTATTCCTCCTTTTACTCACTGGGAACAAGCTTTTTGAAAAAGTTTAATGAACACATACACTTATTTCTAAAGAATTCTCAGGTAATTTTGTAATACGTGCCACATGTCACTTAGTGTGTAACTTTTGTACCAAATTTAAGAATTATTTCAGAAACTTAGTGATAGAGTACTGATTTAAAAAGCTCAATTAGTCAAGCCCTAAGATACTTGCTTAAGCCTCTTTAATTTTTCCTGTTAGATAAAAAACAGTGAACTTCAACGTTTCAAGAAACATTTAGGTTAAACTTTGGTAATATAATTATACTGTAAGTTATTTCGATATTTTTTCAAATTTTAAGTTGTGTAACAAATCTGGGAATTTTTTCACCCCACAGTTCAGTAGTTCTCAACATCTTTCCACTGAGAAACACATGAACGAAGTACACATACTCCAAGGGGAATCATCCTATGTTATTATGCACATTCCAATCACATCGATTACTTCCATATTCTCACCCATACGAGAAAACACAGAATTCAAGAGTGAGGGCACTGTTATTATAGGGATCTGCTCTAATGATAAAAAAGAAACAACTCTGCCTGTTTTAATATTTCAATTACTAGTGGCTCCACCACTCTTGAGAGCTGCTACCATATATAATGTTACGGAGAGAATACCGTAAATAACTGTATATTATTATTTAGCTAAATAAATGTTTAAATTGGCAAAAGACAAAGTAGATATAATTCGTACTAATTCCTCTTTTGAAGAGTAGGATTCTTGAGGAAACCAACCCACTCCACCAAATCATGTTAATACAATATTAAACTACGGTTAAAAAACAACAACAAAAAAACCCCAATGAAAACAGAACAGAGGGAAGGACTACTGAATCAGCAACTATATATACACACTGAAAGTTTGGGGATGCCTAAAATTTCATTAACTTTTATGTAAATTGCAAAGTTATTAGTCAATGACTCAAGCTCTGTAACGTATTTAAATTTGGGCAAAGATGCTTGCTTCTCAAATGGCCATTATTAAAACCTGAAAAACAATAAAAATATAAATATTAATAAGCAAAATTAGATGTTTGCCTTTTGTGGGCCATTTCCAGAGGATGCAGTAGCTTCATGAACTGAGCATTCACTTGGCAAAACTTCAACTCCTGGATCAACTTCATTACAGTGGTAGTTAACGGCTGTATAAGTCTACATTTAAAATGATAAAAGTGTAATTAAAGAGATGTACATTAGATACATTTCTAAATCTATTCTTCAAAATGGTGAGCTGACACTGAAAGTCTAAATGTGGATTGTGAAGTTCAATTACATTACTTCAGAAACTATTTCAAACTGTAGAGTTGAAATGCAATAAGGCAATTTTTTATTTTGAAATGTCAACACAATCAGAATTAGGACAATTTCCCTAAGAAAAAGAAACTCCAACATATAGTAAGGGAATGAGAAGGGAATTTCCTAGTGCCTGAGAATTTCAGCTCATACTATATCCTTCGAATATCCAATCTTGATGAAAGACAGAAGGTAACAAAGGCTCAGGTGTTTTAGAGGTAGCACCCTCTCTTGTTTTTTTTTCCTTTTCTTATATAACATATAACAGTACTGACAGCAAAACATTTTTGCTTCTCTTCATCACATTTTTTATGGCAAGAAAACTAGAGGCAGATTCAATACTAATTCTAAATCCCTGGAGTTAGAATTAGCATAGTTATTAAATAACTACCTTTCTTGATTACATATTCTATCAACAAGTAACTGAGCACTTGTTGTATGCAGGGCAGCCATTGCTTAAGTACACACACAACAACCTGAGAAACAAAAAGCACAGTTTCTCCCATGGGAGTATATACTTGGGTTGACAAGAAATAAAACATAACACATAATGTAAAAGAGCATTTAAAATATTTCTAGGCATACTTGATATTGCAAAAGGTCAAGAAATATATAATAACTGAACAGTAAAATACTTTAAAATATATAATAAACAGTAAAAAACTTTAAAATAGGAAGTACATGTTTTGCTAATTCACCTTACCGGAGAAATAACATAACTCCTTTGTTCCCCAACAGGCCACTGCGGTGGCATCTTAGAAAAAAAAAGGAAATAATTATTTAAATATACCTTCACATTTTCACAAAGATATGAGATAGACAATGTTGAGGTATCTGTCATGCTGGCTCCTTGACCTTGTTGTAATAAAAGAAACAAAATGGAAGAATAAAGTACTTTCTGTTTCTGATACCTAAGGATTTTATTGTTACTTTCATATATAAACTCCATCTTTTTCTCAATTTTCTGGAGTTGGTCTACAGGAAAACTCAAACATACAGTTCTTTGAATATATTACCATAGATATCGTCATATCCATGGGCAGAAATTCAGAGAACTACTATTGTAGCAGCCAGCTAAAATAAACACTATCAAACATAATTGGAGTTCAATGCTCTAAGAACTGAGTAATCATTTTATTTCAACCTATGCCATTAGAAAAACTCATAAAAGTCAGCCTCGATGTTTCAGCTATTTGACAGAAAAGATGAAGAACACATGTTGAAATATGTAAGGGGACACCAAATCTTGTACAAGAGGAAGCTTCTTCCTAAACTCATTCCTGTCAAAAGCTTCTTTCTAAGTTCATTCCCTTATTTCTAAGTAATAGAGAAGCCCTAATTCTAGACTAATTCCAACTTTTTTCTTAAATTTTAAGCACACTCAACTACTTTAAATGACAAACTATTAGGGAAATTTACATAAATAAAGGCCTCAATAATATTCCAATGTAAATCATTTTGATCCCTCTTAAATTACCTGATAATTATAAACAGGCAGCTGATATCCAGTGATAACCTGAACTGGTGAACTTGGATAAGGAGGATAAGCCTGAAAATAAATTTTACAGAAAGAATGAATGAACGAGATATATTTTTAAAAATCAGAAAGAAGGAATATTATTCCCAATGTAACAAAAATATGAAAATAAGGAAATCTTAGTTTTTTCATATACAATGCAAGATTCTATTTGAGTGACTGGCTTCATGAAGAAATAAGCATTCTCTGTCAAATGTTAGTCTTTTGGGCTGGGAGAAGGAAGAGATAAATAAGGTGAGTGACTGATTTTGCCAGCCTAAGTTTACCTTATCTGTATATTTATTCCCATCCAGAAGTTCTTTCTTACATGATGATAAGACTCTATCAGAATAGATTTCCATGTTAGAGTTGTATTAATGTATGTGTTTTCTTTTTTTGTAAAAATACTTTCAAGCAGTTTTGTATTCCTTTGACAGTATTTCGGGGTAACGTGGGATCCTCCTACAGACTTTCTGGCTCTTTCTGTATTTCACTTCTAAAAGTTAAGGGCAGTTTATTACCCCAAACTAGAAAAAAGACAATACAATGTCTTGTATCTTTCAAAAGGTATTTATTGATTGAAAATATCTAGGTAGTAGCATACATAAATATACCAGAATAGGTAATAATACCTCATGGTAAATGTTAGGAACAAGTAGGGCTTTTCTTCTATCTGTGTTTTAAGTAAGAAAAGTATAAAAAGATATATCCTACACTTCAGGTAGATGGAAAATGTAAACAAATGAGAGACACTGCAGAACTACTTCACTATTATTTTCTTTCTTTTCCTAAAAATAAAATGTCTTTTAAACTGAAGAAAGTAAACTGAACTAAGAAGAAAATAAATATTATCAATGGGAGATAAGTATTCCAAATCCCACTTCAAATATTAAAGTAACCAAGACAAGACAAATTATATGCCAGAAACTCATAGAGTTTACAAATATAGTTAAGTCACCAGAAATTTATCCATTCTAGAACCATAATACATCCAGAAATCAACAATCTATATGAGAAGGCATCTGGAAATCATTGCAAATAAAGAATAGCTGACCCTAGAAAAGAACAAACCAAACAAACACATGAGGAAAGCTGCCTTCAAATATTCTAGGAGTTATCTGGGAAAAAAAAAAAGATATATTCTATGTGGCTACAGCCATTAGTTCTAAGATAAAGGCTTACAAACTATATAGAAGCAGATTTTAGCTTAGTATAAGAAGTAACACTGGGCTTCCCTGGTGGCGCAGTGGTTGAGAGTCCGCCTGCCGATGCGGGGGACACGGGCTCGTGCCCCGGTCCGGGAGGATCCCACATGCCGCAGAGCGGCTGGGCCCGTGAGCCGTGGCCGCTGAGCCTGCGCGTCCGGAGCCTGTGCTCCGCAACGGGAGAGGCCGCAACAGTGAGAGGCCCTCGTACCGCCAAAAAAAAAAAAAAGTAACACTAAGAATGACAGATTTCTAACAGGAGTAACAGATGTCCCGTCACTCAAAAATATTCAAACAGGAATAATATTGTCACTTATTATGGAAATTGTTGACGTAATTCCACAGAGAGTAAGAAGTGAGACTGGCTTAATTTTTAAGGTGCCCCCATCTCATTGTATAAGATTTCTAATAGCATACACACAACAAACAGGAATGTAGGTAATTCTTACCTGAACATACTGAGTAATAGGGCTCATCATGGTTGGAGGCTGCATGTAAGCTTCCGTGTGTGGATTACTCCAGACACTCTGAAACTGTGGTGGAGGAGGAGGATTAAAAACCAAAGGACGTGGCTGCACATGATAAGCACCTTTTTAAAGAAAAGAAAACAAAGCCTATTTTTAGTTCTCTGAAAAGCTACACATGTCAACGAGAACAATTCCTTTCTTTACTCACATAAAGTTTGTTTCCTAATTGCAGGGCCCAGTTTCAGCTTTTTACCATGGAAATTTATCTGTGACTGAAAATAAAACAGTAACAAAACTAGAATCAATGTCTAAATCTTTACTTCCAAGACTTTGGTAAACACGCAAGTTCTCTAAAATTACTACTATCGGAGAAGATCAGTGCTAAAAACATACCAAATCAAAATTTATCAGCCTGAAGCTACCTTACTTACCTTCACTACTCTAATCAAATGTTGAGAGGTGTTGTGGAATTTGATCAAAAACCTTTACTATCTTTCCTGTCTCTGGATCATGAGGCTGGATGCCCAATCAAAAATAAACAGGTTCTCACAAGTTATGTAAGATTATTCTAAGTCTGGATTTCAAACAGAAAGTATATTTATTTCTATACATTATACAAGACTAAGTAAATATTCAGGACTCAAAAACAATACTGAACACTGCATCCATAAGGTAATTAAGAGAGTTTTTCCCAAAAGAAGATTACTTACTTCTACTATCTTCTGCACATCCACGTCATTATAAAATGAAACAAATCCATAGCTAGAAAGGCAAATAAATGAGTATAAAATCACTACCGTAACAGTACATGGTTTGAAACTTCATTATTCCATGAAATAACTGACAGAAGTAATAATGATAAAGGATGAAGAATATACTGAGATAAATAATTGTAAGACGTACATGATAGATCCTCTATAAATACTACTGTTTTATTTTCCTACGGTCATTTGTATTAGAATGCACAAAGATTAACAGAAAATTCATACCTATGAACCTGAATTTAACTTACTATCTATGGTAAGATAGTTAAAATTTAAGATACTGTGAAATGTGTGAAGAAAACAATTCTTCAATATAACTGATTAATCCACTTAAGTGAAACAAATGAAGATGGGAAACATTTAAATACAAACACTAGGCAAATGATTAAATAAAAGAGCTGGCAACAAACTTTTATCTTCTACATGAAAGGAATTACAAAGTAACAAATTACATTTATACAAATGTTATAATACCAGATTTGAAATTTTATTTTCTGAAACTCTATAGATGCTATAGTTCAGATATTTATTATAATTTATATTGAACATATGTTTCACTTACCCTTTGGACACACCACTTCGATCAGTGATTATCTTCACTTCTTTTACTGAACCATATTTAGCAAAGAAGTTTTTAATTTCGGTTTCATCCATCTATGAAGAAAAATTTGACTTCAAGATTAAAAATTCAACATTCAAAATTTTCAATTATACTATAAAGAAGATTTGATGATGTGCAAGTATCTCCTCCACGTATCCCCAAACCACCTGTAGTTCTTTGTCAAAGATATTTTTAGTCCCTATTAGGTTAAACATAAAGACAATCCCCCCAAAAAGCCTTATGTTTACAACAGGGCCCAAATCCCACTATTCACAAAATACTTTTTAAAATAAATGAAACATGAATACAATACCCTAACATCAATCCCACCAACGAAAACAGTGTTCGGCATGATTCTGCCTTCTGGTAAAACATAGCCTTGGCTGGTGGCAGCTGATGAAGACTGGGTGCTGGCCTCTCTGGAGATGGTTGAGTTTGGAGTGTCAGGATCTGCAGCAGACTGTAATTTGGAAAGCAGATATCACCACTAGACATACAGGCTAAAATGACGGATGATATGAAATATAATTTATGTTTTTAAAATACAAAATATTTTCATATAAATTACTTTCATTGTAAGTTAGTCATCAATATAGCTTAGTTCAGGCTCAAGGTCTAGGGTAATCAGCATGAAATTTTAACAGAAGGGTATATAGTACTTTCTCAAACCCAGTGTCACTCACCACTGCCCTGGTACAGTGCTGTGGCAGAATACTGATTTTATATTGAGTTTGTGAAATCCTACGTGAACTGGTTAAGTAATTAGAAAGTTCAGCTTTGTAAAAAGTAAAGTTACTAAAATCATCCTGTTGTATGTCAATAAGCAAATTCTCATTTTTCTGAGTACCTTATTCAAAAGTATGGTTTTAAAGATACCATTTTTTTTTAAAGTTGCATCAAAAAGGAAACAAGAAAGTTTTAAACCAATTTGTTTTGCCTCATCTTCCTATTCACCAAAACTAACACGGACTTTATAATTTTAACACTCCTTGTGTTAGTATGCCTGCTTTACTTTGGAAATGGATCATGAAAACATCATTTGCTCACATATCATAGCTCCTGCTTAAAAAAAAAGGGTTTATAATCCTCTTCCCTAATGGTAGGGTGTTCATAGCATCTTTAAAATAATGTTTTTCTTCTTGAATAATACCAAGTAAGTCCTACTGATAATTCTAATTTTCACAAGGGGCTGATAGATACAAATGATATCATCTTTATTTTCAGAGACCCACACAAGAAACTTATTATTTTTCTGAATTCTGGTCAGAACTCTGTCTTTAGGCTTCCCACACTGAGATTAATGTAGATTTTTCTGAATCAGAATTTACTGGTAATACATATTTCGGAAACAAAAACTGATTTAGCCAGGAGATCTAAAAATTGATTTAGTCAGACATTTGTGTCCCTTACTAAGTTATAAATCACTTACTTGGCAGTTATTTATCTCTTGGAAAACTTCTTTGAGAATGAAGTGAGATAACATCTGTGAATTCGTTTTGTAAACTATAAAGTGGTATGCCAATACGGTTAGCATCCTGGTATCTGAATTTATTTTCAATAGGTTAAAGAAAGGTTTCTTTCCTGGTTTTACGATTTATGTACTTATTTTGTAGATACTCTATTAATTAACAACTAACTTGAGTTGGAACCTCAGAAAACTAGTTTATGGCACATTTGCTCATTTGAAATTCATTTATGAAGTGCCTATTGATTATAAGTAGTAAATATAAAAGGCTGCAAGAGAGAGATATAGCTATTACACTTCAGCTTATAAAGGAAAACAAAAGCAAGGACAAAAGAAACCAACCGATACATATTTTTTAAAAGATAAGCAAAATAATTTTTACAGAAATTAGTTACAATAATGAAAAGCAGGTAGAGTTCCTACTTTGTTAAGTGTTAGAAATTACTGATAAATTTAAGATTCTACAAGCTGCTGTACTAATTAGCTATGAAATCAAAATTGTTAAATTACCAAATTTGAGTGTTTGGGCTTTTCTCTATTAATTTGTGTTCTTACTTGCTATTCAGTGTTTCTGTTTGAATAGTTCCTGATTCTTTCCTTTAACTATGGTACAGTGATATTCCAAGACAATAAAATCAGAGAAAGTAAAAACTATTTCTAAAGCTTTTCCATTTTTAAATGTTTTATAATTTTATTTTTTTTCTAAATGGGACTATATTACATAAGTCACATACCTTGAACTATCGAGAAATTTGACTAGATTTCCCTTCGTGACAGACAATTTACCAATCTCTTTCAATTAGCTCACATTCAAAAACCCAAAACAGGAATAAAACAAAATAGCGGTTCTGAAATTCTTATAGACTTTTCTCCTTCTCAATTTTCCGTTCGTTTGTGGATGAACTTTGGATACCTTTTTATCTGACAAACTATTTATAATATTAGCTGTCTGTGAACCACAATGGATAAATGTATTTTAAATTAGAGGTATAACATTAGGCCAGAAAACTGTGCCAGATTATAAAGAGTTATGATAATATACTGATTTTCAACCGGGGAAGATTTTGTGGCCCGGGGGCATTTTTGGTTGTCACAATTGAGGGGTGTACCTGGTATCTGGGTGGCAGAGGCCAGAGATACAGTAAGCATCCTATAACGCAAAGGAGAGCCTCCCACAACAAAGAATTATCTGGCCCCAAATTTGCACAGGGTCACAGCTGAGAAACCTGTGATAGTGTTGCCAGAATCGAAGAGGGAAGTTCTAATTCCTTTTTTTATGCGGTACACGGGCCTCTCACTGTTGTGGCCTCTCCCGTTGCGGAGCACAGGCTCCGTACGACGCGCAGGCTCAGTGGCCATGGCTCATGGGCCCCGCCACTCCGTGGCACGTGGGATCTTCCCGGACCGGGACACGAACCCATGTCCCCTGCATCGGCAGGCAGACTCTCAACCACCTCGCCACCAGGGAAGCCCGGAAGTTCTAATTCTTATATCCTATTTACAAAAGTAAAATGGATGTCTGAGACAACTAAACAGTAATTTGCGAAAAAGAAAAAAGCCATTAGATATTATAGAAAGTTTGGTTTCGGGTTGGGTTGTACAAATTGACTGTCTGCTTAATTGAGGTATTAAGTATAAAACTGATCAAATCATTTCACTAGTGTCATAATGTCTTAAGGAAGGCATCGTTATGTCCGTCCTAGTCCTGAGCCAGCAGATGGTGCTCAAAGCTAAAGTAAGGAAAGTACTCCATTTTAAGACGCCTGAACAATAGGGATTTTAAAACTTTGCCTGTGTGTGTATTTACATACAGTTATAACTTATATATACAAATCCAGAACCATACACAACCTTTGGTTACTTCTAAACTATTGCTAAAAATACTTCACAAATGAATTCTTAGGCTAAAGCAAAAAGTTTGGTGAAGAATTCATCTTACCTACCAACAGCATGTAGAAAATAAACTGCATGTAAATTAAATGAAAGAAATAACTATTTTTCTTAATTACACCTTCAAGTGAGTTGATGGGTTCTGAAATGAGTAATTCTGGAATATTAAGTAGGGGTGAACTTGGAGGCCATCATATACACAATTCTCGTCACTGCTATTCACAGTAATTCCCTTTTATATCTGGATGACCAAATGACAAAGATAACTAAAAGCTGGAAAAAAAACCTTTATCATTACTAAAGCTTCTGGGATGTCCGCTCTTTGACATTTTATTCAACTATTATATCTTCATGCAAGCAAACTGAAATAATTTGCAATCATCAGTGTCATATCCACAGAAGGAAGTAGTTATTAAAGAGAAAAGGAAATTCTATTAAGGAAATAGTAAATGAAAATCAGAATAAAACCCTTTAAGTAAATCAAATAATGGACTCTGGGGGGCAGGGGGAATCCAAACAATAAACAAACAATCCTGGGAAAGCTAAGGAAGAAAAGGCAAGAATAAAAAAATACACATTAGTCCTGAAAAAACGGAATATGAGTACGGATTAGAATGCTCTGTAGGAGTAAGTTTGGAAATCTTGATGATATGACTAACCTTCCAGAGAAATGAACTTTTAAAGACAATCTTAAGAAAAGAAAGAGCACTCAATTCCTGGGTCAGTTTCACTGGGAGTTTTCTCAAACTGTGAAGAAACAGGTAATTTGTGTGTGGAGGGCAAGTGGGGTGCTAAGAGGGGGGCGCACCTAGACAGAAACAACAGTAGACAGGAGAGAGAGTGGAAGAGAAGGAAAATTCAAATGTTTTAAAAATTTTTTCAGAGAAAAGAAAAAGAATATTTCTCAATGCATTTAATAAAACTAATACCATCTAAATAGCAAAATCTGGTTAAGATGGTCCACCCCTGCCCCCAACACTGAGATGCAAAATTCTAGCAGCATACAAAAAAATATACAATTAAGAACAGTTTACATTGTAAATTCAAGGATGGTTCATTCTTAGGAAATCTGTTACTGTAATTCACCACTGCAAAAGCATTTGATAAAATACAGCATCCATTTCTTAATTTTTAAAAAACCCAAGTAAAATAAAAACATCTTATTTTCTATTGATCTAAATCTAGGCTATCATCAAGCTTAAAGTGAAACATGGTAGTAATTTACATTAAAATTAGAAATAAGGGTCTCTCCTTATCACACCTATAAATTTTTTCCTATATGACTAATGTATTACTATAGAGTTGTTATAAATCACCAAGAAAAGATAAATATGCAAATAGAAAGGTGGATTAAGAATTAAAAAAAAAAGAAATGGAAAAAGCTAATGACAAACTTCAACTTCACTAATGATAAAAGAAAAAGTACATCAACACAGTGAAATATTTTCCAGTTATTAGACTGGCAACTTTAAAAACTGCAATACCTTTCATTGGAAAGTGTGTGGAGAAGGGGTCACACTACACACCACCAGTGGGAATACATACTGGTACGTGCTTTATCAAGAGTTACTAAGAAAAATGTATCATAATTCAAAATCGTTATAAAATGGGCATAACCTTTTCACCCAGTGATTCCACTCCTGGCAATTTATTTCAAGTTATTAAGAGAATAAACATGCCAAAACATTTGCACAAACATACTCATTATGGTATTGTTTTAACGTAAACAAATTATTCATTATAAGGGAATTAGTAAAATTAAGTAATGGTAATATAGAAATATATAATTTTTGGTAAAATAACTAAGTATATATTCAAAATTATTTTAAATTTCTCTTTGGAATAAGGCCCACTACACTAAGTGAAGAATATAGGTTGTAAGATAGTATTATATAGCACGGGAAAATTTTTATAAAATAAAATGTACCTGTATATATGCAATACATGCTTGAAAACAATCTGAAAGGGCATGCATACGTACATCAAAACTTCAATAGTGGTTAAATGTTGGGATTAAGATGGACCTCTACTCCCTTACATTGATTACCTTCCAATGAGTTAACGTATTAATTTTTTTTTTTTTTTTGCGGTACGCGGGCCTTTCACTGTTGTGGCCTCTCCCGTCGCGGAGCACAGGCTCCGGACGCGCAGGCTCAGCGGCCATGGCTCACGGGCCCAGCCGCTCCGCGGCATGTGGGATCTTCCCGGACCGGGGCACGAACCTGTGTCCCCTGCATCGGCAGGCGGACTCTCAACCACTGTGCCACCAGGGAAGCCCAACGTATTAGTTTTGTATCAGAAAAAAAATCAATGAAGTTATTAGCATTTCCCCCCTTTTCCTCTAAAAAGAGGAGAGAACAAAGTTGGAAATAATTACAGTAACTCAGATTATTAATTATTGATATGGATACGTACATGACATAATTATTACAAAGTTACATACAATCACAAATTTTTACTTTAAAATTTATATGTTCTAATAAATTGTATATAAAGTTCCTCCCTTTGCCTCTAAAAATACAGAAAATAATAGTTATTACACTACCGACAACTACACATATATAATACACCTGTGACTTGATGGTTGGTCAAGTGTTCTCAGAGCTGTACCTTGAGGTGGTGAAATCAACTAAATGCACTTAACAAAACTCACATAAATGTCACCCAACAGAGCATGTAATACTCTAGGGACATTTTGTTGAAGGTTTCTGGTTTCTCTTTGGGAAAAGTGTTCCCCGGGGTTAAAAACTGCTAGACTTCCCCAACCTGCGGCCGCTCAGAGGCGTGGACAGCGCCGACCTCGTAGGGAAATGATGGCGTCAGGTGAGCTTCCGCCCCGCGGTCCCCGCTGCCGCCACCGCGCAGGCACAAGGCTGCCCCAGGAGCACCGTGGGATCGAGCTCTCCAGGTCTCGACACGCCCCCAAAGTCCCGCCAGGAAGCCCGACCCCAGCCCCGAGCCGGACCCGTGGGGCCCCGCCTCCCGAGGTGGCTTGGGCCCGGCTTCCGCATCTGCACGGAGGCACCCCTGAGGCCACGACACGCGGTGCTCGGCAGGCACGACGCCATCTCGCGGAGGCCTCACCGCCTAGCTCCTCAGAATAAGCGCGGGAAGAGAGACTTCTAGGGTGGGGTGGGGGTGGGGCGGAGCGGGGTCCCCGCCCCCCAGTCCACGGCGGAGGCCGAAAGCCCCTCCACACCCTGGCTGCGGTGGCGGCGGGATGGCCGCGGGGCTTGCACGTGCTGGGCGGGGCCCCGGGCACTCCCTTCCCACAGCCAGGCCTCCTGCCCCTCCGCCAGCCCTCAACGCCCTGTAGACCGTGCTGGACCGCCTCCCCCTTGCCCTCAGGCCGGGCCCAAGTACAGGAAAGCCGGGTGGCCCCGCTCTCGGCTCCCGTTCCCCCGCCCCCTTCAGCGCCCCAGCCGCCCTGAGGACCCCCTCAGGCCTCGTCCACTCACCATGATGGCGGCAGCCCGTGTTCCCACAGAGGGGCTCGAGAAGGAGCTGAGGCTGGCTTCAGGCACCGGGGCTGCTGTTAGGCCTGCTCGTACCCACCGCCCAGCTTGACTGGGCAGAGGAAGCAGAGGTGGACAAGCGAGGAGAAGCTGAGGCTGCTGGTTAGACCGAGGGGCGCAGGGGGACTGAGGCGTGGCCGGAGCGCCGGACGTGGCTCCTGCGTAGGGTGAGGGGGGCTCGTCGGAAAGACGCGTCAGCCAATGGGCGGCCGCGCCGCCGTCCCCAATGGCGGGGGGCGGGGGGACTCGCGGGGCACGACTGCGCCGGCCGGGGGGCACGCAGGGGTCGCGCGCGGGCCGGCATCGTGCCCCTCCCCCCCCTCCGCCCCAGGCACCGGCCCCAGACGAAGGGGCCCACCGACCCACAGAGACAGGCATCACCCCAAAAGTGCCTTAGAGGCATAAGTATGCATTCTCAAATATGTGTTAAAATTAAAAACAAACTTTTAATGTGTCCAGGCGCTGGGATCAAAATGGCGTCCTGAAGTCACAGGATTAGCCCGATCGATGGCGATTATTGCTATCATCGGCTGCAGAATCAATTGAAATGCCAACAGAAATAGAAAATAGAAACACCTATATGGAGAACAAGGAGGGAGACATCAGAAGTCCAGAAACTTGGACTACTTTCTGTCAAGTCTGAGGGAGATGGGGTTGGATTGGAAGGAACACCAGTTAGGGCAGGCCAACTTGGTGTTCAAGACGTTCATGTTTTCAAGAAATAGTTATCTAGGTCAGCGATTTGCCGGATACCCAAGGTGTAGGAGTGAACAAAACAGCCAAACATTCCTTCGCTCCGGGAGTTCAAGTTGTGAGGGGGAGAATTTTTCTTCTAGGCCTTACAGGAAGCTAGGCCTGCCTAGAGAATTCTAGAACTTTCTCAAGGTCGGAGAAACAGGGCCTAGAGCAAGGGAGAGCTGTGGGGCAGTTGGTGGAGAAAGTCACATAACTTTGGGAAACACTGCAGCACCCTGTATCCACAGGGGGTAACTGACTGTGACTTTTATCCTCCAACTTCACTTTGGTACTGATGAAAAGTTAGAAAATGTTACTTTGTGAGCTGGCAAAATGGTGGTCATCTGTAACCGGAAAACTGACCACAAACAGCTAGCATTACTGGATAATAACTTCATGTCTTGAGTTCAATGTGCAGTTAAACTCAAGAAATGAAGGGAAATCCCAAGAGGCCAGAAATCAAAATAAACTGAAAATCAGAGAGCAGTGATTTGTTGAACAGATTCTTCTCCGCCCCTGGGTGTCAGGGCTGGAGTGTAGGGTGACTAATCAACTGGTTTGCCCGGGACCTTCCTGGTTTTAGCCCTGAAAACCCCCAAATTCTTGGAGACCAGGTCCAAGGCAAACCAGGAGAGTTGGTTATCTTCGGTGTGGGCAAAACGTTAGTTTCTGTAACTTGAGGCCTGAAAGTATAGGGACAGGAGGTAAGGGTCTGGAATAGCTCAGGGTGGGAGCTGGTACTGAATATGCTACAAAAAGCCATTGTCCCAGAGAGACATCAGCTCACGAAAAGAGTGGACTAGGGACAATGTAAAACACCCAGTGGACAAGCAAGTGAGGAAGCTTATCCCATTTCTGAGTGAAAATGAAAATTATTTAACTCCAATGAAATTTTAAAATCCTAGACCTGCATTTCATGAGTTTGGAGTTTGGAGTTTAAATCTGGAGCACTTATTTGACGTTGGGATTTCAAAAACTAGAAATTGATTCCCCTTAACCTTCGCCTCCTCCCCAAGAAAAGATCCCAGACAGGGTGCAACTGGAATGCCTAGCAGAAAAAAATGTAAAACCAACCTGGAGGGATGCTTCCGTAAAAGGCTGAAAGGGATTCTTATGAGAAAAGAACTCTTTAAAGTTAAACTCAGAATGAAAAGTTATAACATACTGTTTACCATGAATAAGAATGGCAAAGGATGAAGATTAAAATGTCAAAAACTTAACAAAAGAAACTTCTTTTGGAGTGTGTGTGAATACACCTGGGCACATGTCTTTTTCTCTTATTTGGAGTCATACATTCTATGTACATCGTAAGGTGATTTTTCTACTATATTATAACTTGTAAACAAAGTCTCAAACAAGTAAATATCTTTGCTCTCCTCTCGAATAATTCAAAGACCTTAGGATGTTTTAAGTTGGCACACCCCTCCCAATTTATAAGCTATTATTAATCACTACTTTAGTTCTATCCTGTTTTCCTTCTATGAATTAGACATCATGTTTTTTAAAGCCACCTGCATGTGTAAAAATATTTTGCTCACCATTTCTTTGCATATCTCAGATCTTCCTTCTGCATTGTTTTCCTTGTGCCTGAAGTAAACTCTATAAATTTCCTTTAATAAGTGTGATGTGTGGTAAACTCAGGTTTTTTCTCACCCGAAATGCTTTTATTTTGCCCTTGTTCTTTGAAGATAATTCTACTGGATATAATTCTAGGTTAGCAGTTGTCTTTTTTCCTCAGAATATTGAACATATTATTCTGTTATCTTCTGGTTTCTGTTGCTACTGAGAAATCTGCTATCAATCTAATCGCTGGTTAAGATCTGTTTTTCTTTGGTGTTCTGAAATTTTACAGTAATGTGACAAGGTGTACAGTTTAAAAAATTTTTTCTCCTTAGGAGTTTTTGGGCTCTCTGGATTTGTAGATTAGCTTTCAAGAATTCTAAAAAATTTCACCCATTTTCTTGTCAAAGATTAACTGGTTAGGGAATTTAACCTATTTTTCATATTCCATAAGCAATTCTTATGGTGATTTTTGTTTAGCTCATGACTTTTTCAAAGGTTGATAGTATTTTCTTAAAACCTTATGAAATCGTCACGTAACGTAGAGAAAAAGAATTGATTTAAGTTGAAGATTGACTGTAACTATTTCTATGTGTTAAGATTGGTAGCATAATTCACATAAATTCAGAAATAAATCTCTATATTGCTTCCTTATCCTCCAAGACTGATAGGGAAGGGAGAAGAAAAAAGACTGATATTTTTAAACTCCTCTGCCAGTTCTTTTGTGCTCTTAAAGCCTGTGACTTTGGATAGAAGGCTTACAATTAGCAGTATAAACACTCTCAAACGTCATTCATTTGCAAACCATTTTCATAACTTAAGTTGTATCTGCTCTGAATCTCTATTTCATTATTTACCTAACTTTTAAAAAACTGACTTGTCATAAGCAAAAATATTTATGAAATCACATTTATTGTGTTAGTTACATTTTTCTTTTAGCAATGCATGTTAAAATATATAATTATTAACATTTAAAACAATATTGGTCTGTGGATCACTTCAGATCACACTTTCCCAGAGCAATAGAAAAAATACTGGATTAGGAGAACTTTTTACCCAGTCTTTGGATATGCAAAGTTAGGTCCCAGGAACTAGGGGGTGGAGTGTCATATCGTTCTTCATAATAAATGAGAGTAATTCGATCTGAAGAGGGAAACCAAGCAAGGCTGGAAAAGTGGAAATCTGGGAATTTGGAAAAAAGGAATAAGCTTGCAAAGTGAAAAGTTGGAGCCTGCAATGAAAGATGTTATCTGAGTACATTGGAGTCATCTGGAGGCTTTTAAAAGTTCACATTCCCAGGCCTTACCCCAGACCAAATAACTCAGGATGAGACCCAGACATTAGTATTTCTTAAAAAAAAATGTTTCTCGAGTTAATCTAATATGCAACTAAATTTGAAAATCTTTGGTATAGAGCTTTACTACTCAAAGTGTGGTCCTCAGACCAGCAGGTTTGCATCATCTGGGTGCTGTGGAATCTCAGGCCCCACCCTAGACTTACTGAATCAGAATCTGCAGTTTGATAAGATCTCCAGATGGCTCACAAACACATTAAAGTTCAGGAAGCACTGACATAGAGAATATTTGCCATAAACAACTTGCATTCTTGGTTTTGAGAATCCCTCACTTTACAGGGAGAGACTGCTTTCCCAGCCTCTCTTTCAGCTAGACCTGGGCATGTGACCTAAACAACACCAATGAGATGCACCTACTCTAAATTTTGAATAGGGGACTAATTATGCCACAAGGCAGTGACAGCAGCAGCAGCCCAGGCATCAGTCAGAGCAGCGATATCCACTGAGGTCAGTTGTGCAAGCTGTGATGCCATTCAGTACCCAGCAGTAGCAGCTGAAGCTCCTTCACTGGACCAGTTCTGCAGCATGATTCCACGTGTTGTTCCTGGAGACACAGACTTCCAACCTGGTTCTTCAGTCCTGTATGAGATTCCTTTTCTATTTAAATCAGCCGAAAGTACTGTGGCTATTGCTTGCAACAAAAAACCTTGACTGAAATAGGTGGAGAGTGAGGTCAGCCAAAGTACTTTTAAGTGGATGGTTAACAGCCAAAAGATTTATGGCTCTTTGCTCTAACTCCATAACACAATACCCCTCTATTGCTTCCAACCTTTAGTAAGCTTCTACTACATACACAAAGGCCTTGTGCCAGTGGCGTTTTGTGAGGGTTGTCAAGAAAGTGTCTCTTTTCCCTCTCCGGAGCAACATAGTATAGACAGGGACTGCACAGTCTGCAGCAGGATGATCCACAGATGAAATAATTCATCAGGAACAGAAGCTTAGAGCCAGAAGTGACCTGGAAACCATAAATCATACTTTCAGAATCCCCAGATATATAGAAAGAGATGTGTGCTATACCAACTGCGCACTGAAGTCTGAGCCAATGCCATTTAAATATCAAGGTATGGTACCTTAGCTTCTATTGGGCCTATGTTCACATGGCCCAGCATAGCAACACACATCTCAAGGGCACTTACGTGTACTTGCAGAGATGTCTGTCCACTGAGCAATGTTGCTTAAGCCCCATTTATTCACCTTTAACCCTAGTACCTGCATAATAGTTTGTTCATTTAACACTTAATCTCATAAGCAGGTTGCCTGAATTTGGCGGTTGGCCTGAGCCACGCTGACCTAATCTTCACAGTGGCTTCAAAAGACCTGCCTAAACAGATGACCGTGAAAGTGATTGACTTATTAAAAGCAACAGTAATGACAAAAATCACTGATGCTGATATGGTGCTTACTACGTACCAGGCACTATTCTAACCGTCTTACTTCTGTTAATTCATCCAATCTTTATAATAATAATAGGTACTATTATTATCATCACCATTTTATACAGAAGGAGGCAGAGGCACAGACAGGTCAAATAACTTGCCCAAGATCACACAGCTGGTAAATATCAGAGTGGCAGTTTTGATCCAGTCTGTCTTCTGAGTCTGAGTTCTTAACCATCATGCTGTATTAGCAAGCTTCGTGGAAGATGAAAGGGCTGATGTAGTGGGACAAATTAAATCCCTGACTTCCGTGAGAGTAGCCAAGTAAAGAGGAAGGTTGGGAGTGTTTTCTCACTTTAAAAAAGGTTTTTTAGTCATTTCTGATATATTCACATTAATAAGTAGGGCCAGGACCAGGACTTCAGTGGTTCCATCAAAATGAGGGAAAACCCCCAAATCTACGTTCAAACCAACCTACACCATTGAATTGCTCCAACACAATTGGCCCTTGAGGAGGCTACCCGATTAACAGAAATTTCCCTCTGAACTTTGCCAGTCAGAAAATCTTCTATTCCTTTTTCCAAGTGTTGGGGTCACAACTATACTGTTTGACAATCTCATCTCTAGCCCTGGCTCACACTGCTGGTTCCCTACTCATGCTTATACTCCTCGCAATCGCTTTGAAACTGCTTTTTTCTGAGTCAAGAGGCATCACTGAGCAGACATTTGCAAATCAGAGAAGCAGAGGCTGTTTTACACCGTGGAGGAGCAGGGAGAAAAGGCTGGTAGAACTCACTCGTCTCATTTTCCTCAGGCCTAGTCAACTTCACCTTCATTTCCATAGTTTTTCTGTATTTAAATGTTTTCTTTTCCTTATCCATTTTTTTGAGAATACAAGAATACGTTTCCCTTTCTAAAGAAATGTAAAACATTAAAGGTAAGGTTTAAATTCCCTTTGACCACCAACTCTCTATCCCAGATCCTTCCCCAGAGGTAATAACCACTGTTGGTAGTTTGGTGTGAATACTTGCACACCTTTTTCTAGGCTTTCCCTTTTGTATACCTATATGCAATATTTTCTGTTTGTATTTATAGAAAGTACTTATGCTAATGGAAATATGTACTTCTTTTAGTATACTTGTAGAAAATATACACTACTTATGCTACTTATGCTGTATATACTATATATAGTTTATATAGGACAGGTACTATATGCTATAGTATATACTTATAGACTATATATGTATATTTATAATATGTAGTACTTTATTGTATGTTGTTAACACAAATGGTATCATACTGTACACATCTTGCAACTTGATTTTTTTCCTTTAACAGTATGACTAAGAGACTTCTAATGTCAGTATATAGATCTACCTAATACCTTTTAACTGTGGCATAATCTTACATAATATGGATATACCATAGTTACTTAGCCATTCCCTGGTCAATGGACCTTTAGGTTGTTTTCACTTTTTCATTGCTACAAATATACACAATGAGCCTGTCTAATTGGAGCCACATGAGTATTCTTCTGCAGTGAACACCAAAAAGTGTAACTGCTGGGTCATGGGATATGCACGTTTCAAATTTTAACAGGTAGCAGGAAACTGCCCTTTAAAGTGCTGTGCCAGTATATACCAGCTTACAGCTGTGAGTGTGAGTCAATTCATTTGCCAATATTGATACCATTACACTTGAATTTGTCGGCCCAATGGCACAGAAACAGCATCTAATTTTCATTTTACTTTGCATTTCTTTGATTGTTCATGGGATTAATTGAGCCTCTTTTTTGCTGTCTGTTCAGTTTCTTCTTCTGGCCTGTTCTTAGCCATTGGCCATTTTTCTTTTGGGTTGCTTGTCTTTTGTATATTGTTTCGTGGGAGCCTGGCTTCTTTCTTTTCCTCCTCAGCCCCTTGGGCAAAGGTTGCAGTGGTATTGGTGCTTCCTTGAAATTCTAGTCCAGTGTAATGCATTAGAGTTACCTTCATTTCCAAGAGTTTCTTTCCCTAAATCAAAGAGATGTAAGCCACAAACAAGAGAGGAAAGGAAATCTGTGGTGTAAACGTCAACTGTTGAAGCTTTCAGTGCCTTTGAACATCAACCCGTTCCTGGACATCCTCCTAAAAACCCGATAAGAGCTCTTATTTAAATAAGTTAGTCCCTCACTTTCAAAGAAAGTGCCTAAAAAACCCCAGAGAGGGCTTCCCTGGTGGCGCAGTGGTTGAGAGTCCGCCTGCCGATGCAGGGGACACGGATTCGTGCCCCGGTCCGGGAAGATCCCACATGCCGCAGAGCGGCTGGGCCCGTGAGCCATGGCCGCTGAGCCTGCGCGTCCAGAGCCTGTGCTCCGCAAGTGGAGAGGCCACAACAGTGAGAGGCCCGCGTACCGTAAAAAAAAAAAAAAAAATCTTCCCCAGAGAAATCTGCTCAGGGCAACAATGTACTAAGATCCAACAACTTTGGAAGTCCTGTTCTTGCCCCTGGTCCCCTCTGTTTAGAGTGAGAGTACCTGTAGAGAAAAGAGGCGAGACTTCAGATGAATAAATACATCGTTCACAGGACCAGCATTTAGAGCCTAGCAGGAAAGGCTCAGAAAGCAACTTGATTAACACAAACATAAATTAATCTCTGATCACCCTAAAAAGGAGAAACTGTTTCCTTTTCCCTACTAAGGATTTTTCCTGTGTCCTATGTGGAATTGACTGAAAAAAAAAAAATCTGTCTTTAATTTTAGAGCTCCCTTTTGGCAAACATTTTGTGTTTTGTAGCTGTAGCTAGCATTTCAGCCAACGTAGACAGAGAAACGGAAGTGAAAGGGCAGAATAGAACCCAAACTGAAAGAAAATCAGAGAGTAAAGAAAGAAAAGACATAGAAAAGGAGAAAATGCACATACTTAAAAAAAGAATGGAAATAGTTAAGGGAAACATTCTTTTGTCATTTTCCATATCTGGTCAGTCAACAAGTTCTGTCAGTTTTCCTTCAAATTGATTCTCTAACAGAGCTTCCTTTCTGTTCCTACCACTTTCTTTTAGACCATGGGACATACTCTTGGTTAAAAAAAAAAAAATCAGGTCATGTTCTCTTCTTTTTGTGCCTGGATGATTCCAATAGCTCTGTGACTGGAATCCATGCCACCTAAATTTCCATCAGAAGCTACTGTCAGTGTATTGCTCTCTTGCTCTGCTCACAAACCTTCCAGCATTCCCTAGTGCTAGCTTTATTATATTAAATTTTACCTTTTCAGCCTGGCTCTTAGATCTCTTTACTATACGACCTCGCCCTATATAGCCCTAATCAGACTGTCTCACCAACTCCCTTCTCATTCTGCCTTCTGTATTCCTTCCTTTTATTTTTTTAATAAATTTATTTACTTTATTTATTTATTTTTGACTGCATGGTGTCTTCGTTGCTGTGCGCGGGCTTCTCATTGCAATGGCTTCTTCTCTTGTTGCACAGCACAGGCTCTAGGCGCGTGGGCTTCAGTTGTTGTGGCTCGTGGGCTCTAGAGCACAGGCTAGTAGTTGTAGCTAACGGGCTTTGTTGCTCTGCAGCATATGGGATCTTCCCGGACCAGGGCTTGAACCCGTGTCCCCTGCATTGACAGGCGGATTGGAGTTTAATTACTTTACAATGGTGTGTTAGTTTCTACTTTATAACAAAATGAATCAGCTATACATATACGTATATCCCCATATTCCATCCCACTTGCCGTCTCCCTCCCACCCTCCCTCTCCCACCCATCTAGGTGGTCACAAAGCACCGAGCTGATCTCCCTGTGCTATGCGGCTGCTTCCCACTAGCTATCTGTTGTACATTTGGTAGTGTATATATGTCAGTGCCGCTCTCTCACTTTGTCCCAGCTTACCCTTCCCCCTCCGCATGTCCTCAAGTCCATTCTCTACATCTGCATCTTTATTCCTGTCCTGCCTCTAGGTTCTTCAGAACCTTTTTTTTTTTTAGATTCCATATATATGTGTTAGCATACAGTATTTGTTTTTCTCTTTCTGACTTACTTCACTCTGTATGACAGGCTCTAGGTCCATCCACCTCACTACAAGTAACTCAATTTCATTTCTTTTCATGGCTGAGTAATATTCCATTGTATACATGTGCCACATCTTCTTTATCCATTCATCTGTCGACGGACACTTAGGTTGCTTCCATGTCCTGGCTATTGTAACTAGTGCTGCAGTGAACATTTTGGCACATGACTCTTTTTGAATTATGGTTTTCTCAGGGTATATGCCCAGTAGTGGGATTGCTGGGTCATATGGTAATTCTATTTGTAGTTTTTTAAGGAACCTCCATACTGTTCTCCATAGTGGCTGAACCAATTCACATTCCCACCAGCAGTGCAAGAGTGTTCCCTTTTCTCCACACCCTCTCCAGCATTTATTGTTTCTAGATTTTTTGATGATGGCCATTCTGACTGGTGTGAGATGATATCTCATTGTAGTTTTGATTTGCATTTCTCTAATGATTAATGATGTTCAGCATTCTTTCATGTGTTTGTTGGCATTCTGTATATCTTCTTTGGAGAAATGTCTGTTTAGGTCTTCTGCCCATTTTTGGATTGGGTTGTTTGCTTTTTGTTATTGAGCTGCATGAGCTGCTTGTAAATTTTGGAGATTAATCCTTTGTCAGTTGCTTCATTTGCAAATATTTTCTCCCATTCTGAGGGTTGTCTTTTCGTGTTGTTTATGGTTTCCTTTGCTGTGGAAAAGCTTTTAAGTTTCATTGGGTCCCATTTGTTTATTTCTGTTTTTATTTCCATTTCTCTAGGAGGCGGGTCAAAAAGGATCTTGCTGTGATTTATGTCATAGAGTGTTCTGCCTGTGTTTTTCTCTAAGAGTTTTATAGTGTCTGGCCTTACATTTAGGACTTTAATCCATTTTGAGTTTATTTTTGTGTGTGGTGTTAGGAAGTGTTCTAATTTCATTCTTTTACATGTAGCTGTCCAGTTTTCCCAGCACCACTTATTGAAGAGGCTCTCTTTTCTCCATTGTATATTCTTGCCTCCTTTATCAAAAATAAGGTGACCATATGTGCATGGGTTTATCTCTGGGCTTTCTCTCCTGTTCTGTTGATCTATACTTCAGTTTTTGTGCCAGTACCATACTGTCTTTATTACTGTAGCTTTGTAGTATAGTCTAAAGTCAGGGAGCCTGATTCCTCCAGGTCCATTTTTCTTTCTCAAGATTGCTTTGGCTCTTCAGGGTCTTTTGTGTTTCCATACACATTGTGAAATTTTTTGTTCTAGTTCTGTGAAAAATGCCATTGGTAGTTTGATAGGGATTGCATTGAATCTGTAGATTGCTTTGTGTAGTAGAGTCATTTTCACAGTGTTGATTCTTGCAATCCAAGAACATGGTATATCTCTCCATCTGTTTGTGTCATCTTTAATTTCTTTCATCAGTGTCTTATAGTTTTCTGCTATAGAGAGATGTTTCTTTCTTACATCTCTCTTTTATCTGGGAGGAAAATCTTTCCTAATAGACTTCCTTTTGTACCTTATTGGCCAGAACTGTGTGATGTATGTACTTCCAGCTCAAAGGGAGTCTGGGTAAGTGCATATATGGCCAAAGGGAAATGCATTTATAATAATTGACCTGAACTAGTCATGATTCATCCTCTGGGCTTGGGCACATTCCTGCTTGATACCAGAAGTGGGTTCTATTGTCAAGGAAGAAGAGGGGATGGCTACATTTTAGGTGTCAACCATTACTGTCCTTTGGGCAACTCAAGATGCCACCTGAGTTCTTCCGGCCACGACTGTATGGAAATGAACATTGATCTAACCTGGGTCAATCAGATTCTCTCCCATTAGCATTTGAATTAAGAACTCAAGAATCAGTATTTCCTGATCCCAGCACCTTACATTCTATGATAGAGCTCGGCATCTTTCCAATAAGTCTCCTTTTAGTGGGTTTCTGTTTCTTGAAATCAGAGAGCCTGATTAAGCCAGAGGCTCAATTTAATGGTCTCAATTACTAAGATAATTATTATAACATTTACTTCCTATTTTGTTTTTTAATGGTTCCATGCATGTTAGTCTCATCTTGCACATAGCCTATAAATCCCTCAAGGCCGAAATCAATTGTGTATTTTAGTTCCCGTAGTATTAACCACAAGGGGTGATGAGCTCCCTTAACACTTGTTGAATAATTGTTTGGTTGGTTTCTACTCTTTCTTAGTTAATATTTTTAACTGTTCCAGAAGTAGATAAAAAGAAAAACATGGTGATGTATAATCCATCAGATTAGCAAAATGCAGTTCCAGATTGCTGGTTTGATGAATTTAAAATCTCTTAAAATATAGCAAATTGACCAAAGAACAAAGAGACATAAACCAATACAAACAGGAGTTGTTATCTCTGAGAGGTAGTATTATGGATGTGTCATCATCATACTAATCTAAATCTTTCAGATTTTCCACACTGGCCATGAATCGCTTTCAGAATCTGAAAAGAAATAAGTTAATTTCAAAAGAGGCAATCAGGAAAAAATATATTTGGCCACTTAGTACGTGTTTTTTAATTTCCTTCTTTTGTCTAAGGGTATGCTACAAATAAACTGTAACATTAGAGACACTTTGACCTTCATTGAATAGTGTAAAATTTGGATTTTGACTTCCTTTTAACTCAGAATAACATTAATCTCATAGAAAAGTTTAACACAATTTAAAGCACACGATACCAAATCATAAGTTTTCCCTTAAAGTACTTTAAAAAATTCCTATTTAATTGAAAGCAATTTTAAAAATGAACAAAAGTCTGCTTGGCTATGTTTTAAGTCTAAAATCATTTGAGTTTTCTTGACATCTCTGCTCATTGTTTAAAAGGAATGCTACTTTGTTATCAGAACATCCAAATGTTTAATGGGCATTTGTGCAAAAGTCTGACAAGTAAAAACAAAATTTCTCCAGAATTCAGTATCACAAGAGCTTTTGTTTCAAGCCACAAATTAGACAAATCTGTTTTTCTCCTAACACTCTGAACATTTTATATCATACAGACCCCATGTAAGTAAATATCCATGTTTTTAAAAAACAAAATTAATATTAGACTTCTTTTTGTTTGTAAAAAGAGCTGGATTCAACACGTTCCAGATGTCGCAACTGGACCACAGATGTATCCACAATAACAATAAGGGTAATACATTTTTTTGGTTCTGATTCCAGGCAGAAACAATCTCCACTTATGAATTCACATTAGGGCCACAAAAAAAGTACTCTTTCACCCAGTAAATAAACGCTATTGTTTTAGCAAAGTGCTTCAAGACGTGATGTTATATGAGGACCACACCTTCCTGTCACAGGGTTGGCAACAGATACACAGGCTCCTCATCTTTAAAAATCCACTGTTGTTGATGTTACAAGAGTCACCAGGGTCCAGTGTTCACCCAGGCTACATTCAGAGGTGCAGAGAAAAGGCAGCTTCTTTAACTTTCTTCGGTAGAGCCCTCAGAATGGGACAAAATATTTGCAAATGAAGGAACCGACAAAGGATTAATCTCCAAAATTTACAAGCAGCCCATGTAGCTCAATATCAAAAAAAAACCAAACACCCCAATCCAAAAATGGGCAGAAGACCTAAACAGACATTTCTCCAAAGAAAATATACAGATAGCCAACAAACATATGAAAGGATGCTCAACATCACTAATCAGTAGAGAAATGCAAATCAAAACCACAATGAGGTCTCACCTCACACCAGTCAGAATGGCCATCATCAATAAATCAACAAACAATAAATGCTGGAGAGGGTGTGGTGAAAGGGAACCCTCCTGCCCTGTTGGTAGGAATGTAAACTGATACAGCCACTATGGAGAACAGGATGGAGGTTCCTTAGAAAACTAAAAATAGAACTACCATACGACCCAGCAATCCCACTACTGGGCATATACCCGGAGAAAACCATAATTCAAAAAGAGACATGTACCACAATGTTCATTCCAGCACTATTTACAGTACAGGACATGGAACCAACCTAAATGTCCATCAACAGATGAATGGATAAAGAAGATGTGGCACATATATACAATGGACTATTACTCAGCCATAAAAAGAAACAAAATTGAGTTATTTGTAGTGAGGTGGATGGACCTAGAGTCTGTCATACTGAGTGAGGTAAGTCAGAAAGAGAAAAACAAATACCGTATGCTAACGCATACATATGGAATCTAAAAAAAAAAAAAAATGGTACTGATGAACCTAGTTGCAGGGCAGGAATAAAGAGGTAGACATAGACGATGGACTTAAGGACACGGGGTGGGAGGGGGAAGCTGGGGCGAAGTGAGAGTAGCATCGACATATATACACTACTGAATGCAAAATAGCTGGCTGTTGGGAAGCATCAGCATAGCACAGGGAGATCAGCTCAGTGATTTGCGATGACCTAGAGGGGTGGGATAGGAAGGATGGGAGGGAGGCCTAAGAGGGAGGGGATATGGGGACATGTGTATGCATGTGGCTGATTTGCTTTGTTGTGCAACAGAAACTAACACAGTATTGTGAAGCAATTATACTCCAATAAAGATCTATTAAAAAAACATAAGGACAGTGAAAATCAGGTCATATTAATACCAACTAACATCTCTAATGTATAACAGAAAGCAAGCTTCTATTTCTTTGTATAATTTTGATCACCCAAGATTAATATGGTTATACACACTTGGATGAAAACCAACTGGCATTAGGGTATTTACCAAGGAAGGACTGCAGAGGCATCAAACAAGGAAGCTGGGGACACCAGCCACTCCCAGGAGTATAATCATGTGGTTTCTCAGGAGATAAATGTAATCTAACCAAATGCCTAATTTGGGCACAGAAGTAGGTGGCATTGTGGAAATTGTGCAGCCCGGACGCAGCAGACGTTGCTGACTGGCTGACTCAAACTCATCCTCCAACCCCCTTCTCCCTTACCTGTCTCAACTACAGAGGCTGTAAAAGGTGAAATTTTTCTTTTCTAGCCTCTATTATGGCCAGTGGAGCAAATGACACACTTCAGGTCAGTGAGATACAGGCAGAAGCTCTTGAGAGGGAGCCCCTATTGTGTCACTTCCTGCATAAAAAGGCACAGCCTCCTGAAGAGAAAGCCCCTGGCCCATCATTCTTGCTCTTTTCCCTCTTGGACACGGTTGCGTGGCTTGGAGGGGCTGCAACCATCAGAGGACCATGAATTGACAAACACGACGTGAAAATCATTATATTAAAGATGAAGGAGTAGAGAAAGAAAATGCCTGGGTCTCTGATAGCATCATGGAACTTCAGTACCACCTCTGCTTAACGTAGAAGGTCATGTTAAATGAAAAAAAACATACTCCCTTAAGGGAGTTATTTAAGTCACCAGTGCGTGCGGGGGGAGGGGGGATCTGTTATTTGCAGTGAATGCAATCTTAATTGATACAGTGATCAGAGAAAGGGAGGGTTTTAGATTTAGGATAGTAAAAACGTGCACGTTTGAGAGAACTTGTTGAGTGCTTTCGACTTGTTACGTCTCCTGCTGACTTTAGTTAATTCATTGTATGGTTTTATATCCAAGATGTGGTACTTATTCTATAATGAGTCAATGTGACTCTATGAAGGAAATCACGAACAGGGAAAATCGGTGGCTCAAACTACTAGAGCCCTCCACAACTTGGCCTGGGATTGGAGCTCGCTATGTAGCCCATTCCTGAGATGGCTCCCCTGCCCCTGACATTGCCTCTGAGCAGGGAGTAGAACAGACAGTCAGCAGAATGCTGTGCCCATTGCCAAGGAGGAAGGAGTCAAGGGCCTGCTCAGTGGGAAGAGTCTGAGACCCCAACCCCTACTTTCTGAGATTTGAAGTTAGAGGCAGATATAGAGATGGGGTAGAATGAGATGGCTTCGACCAGGAGGTGTGATCCCAGTACAGAAGGACCCAAACGATCTCAAAGAACTCACTGAGGGGAATGGAAGGTGTGGCTTGGTGACTTAGGCCCTACACGAGCGTCCAGATTTTGTGGGGCTTTCTGGTTCTGGTCCCATAGTTGACTTATTTATTGTTCACTGAAATTCAGGTCCCCTCACTGTAGTGCCCCTCCCCATGAGAGGGTTGTACATCCTCACCCCATGAATTTGGTCATGGCTGTGGGACTTGATTTGCTCTGGCCAATGAAATGCAGGAGGAAGTGATGTGTGTCACTTCTGGGCAAGGCAGAGAGCCAGGGTCTGGTTCAGCCTGCTCTCTCTTTCCTCTTGCTGGCAATGTTCCAAGAGAGTGGCTGCTTTCCATGGGGATCCTGGAGTGAGGATGACACAGAACAGAGCCACAGCAGACCCACGTGGGCATATAACTATGTGAGAAATAAACCTTTGTTATTGTAAGCCAGTTCAAGTTTGGGGTCTTTTGTTTCTGCAACATACCTAGCTATTCTAACTCCTCATTTGGGACTAGTTGAGGACATCTAGGCTCAAAATAGATCCTTTGTGTGGCCGCACGCTCCGGGGCGCTTCATTTCCAAAACTGGGTTCCATAAAGGGCTAAGGTTGTGCCAGGTGGGGGAAATTCACAGGGATACTAGTGAATGTCTTTCTTCTTAAATGTCTAAGAAAAATATCAAATCTATAGTTATTCTTAGTCTCCTGGGATAATTTATCGTTAAGAAACGGTACGGCATTACTGAGCGCACTGCTATGTGGGATAATGTTGAAAATGATCACTTCTTCTTCCTCCTTCTACTCTGAAGTTGTATATAAAAATCAGTTTCCTTTACTTGGGCTTTTCACCTCCTCCTTCCCCCAACCCAGGTAGCCAGACATGGTTACCCTCTCCTCTGGGTAGAGAGAGGCCCCGAAGACAGGAAAATACAGGTGGCATATTTGAGTCTTCAATTCAACATATGTTGGTGAAAGGTAGACAGTTGCAGAGGTGGTGAAAGGCAGGATAGTTTAAAAGAACCCAGAGGGGCTTCCCTGGTGGCGCAGTGGTTGAGAGTCCGCCTGCAGATGCAGGGGATGCGGGTTCGTGCCCCGGTCAGGGAAGATCCCACATGCCGCGGAGCGGCTGGACCCGTGAGCCATGGCCGCTGAGCCTGCACGTCCGGAGCCTGTGCTCCGCAAGGGGAGAGGCCACAACAGTGAGAGGCCCGCGTACCGAAAAAAAAAAAAAAACCCACAGCGGGTGGGAAGAAATATACTGGGAAGGATTGGGAGGAAGCACCTGAAAGGGGTGCAGCATACAAGTGAAGGACCATGAGCTCCCACCAAAATCGGCGTGGTGTGTTTCCCATGCCAGGAGGCCCTCTCAAAGCCGAGCACGGGTCCATCCGTGCCTCCTATTGAGGTGCAGAGAGGAGTGCACAATGCTCATCAATCATCCGACGTGAATGATGCCATCTGTGCTCTGAGATTTTGTTCAGGGCCCCCTCCCCAACTCATCACAAGTGGATGACAGCCAGGATGCTCAGGAGCCCCCTGGAATACAGAGTGGGGTGTGGATACCTAGTAGAGGGTGGTGGTGGTAATGGGGGCTTGAAGACAAAGCTCCTGTCTGTACCAGCTGGGTCCAAAACAGGCCAGCCGGCCGTCTCCCAGCATGCCTCTATTCCCCAGGAAGTCACCTGGCCTGATGCACAGATGCAGGACATTTAATCTGTACTTTGCTATAAGGACACCCAAATCTATGCTATGCATTTTGTCTTAAAAATTATTTTTTGTCTCAAAATTTTAATTTGACCCAAGATAATTAAAAACATATTTTCACATAAAAGCCTGTATAGGGATGCTCCTAACAGTATTATTCGTAAGTCCAAAGTGGAGGCAACCCAAATGTCCATCAACTAATGAATGGATAAACAAAATGTGATAATTCTCCATACAATGGAATATAATTCATCCATGAAAAGGAATGAAGTACTGATTCATGCTACAGCATGGATGAATCTTGAAAACATTATGCTAAGTGAAGGAGCCAGACAGAAGACCACATCTTGTATAATTTCATTTGTAAGAAATGTCCAGGAAAGGCAAATCCATGGAGACAAAAAGTAGATTAGTGGTGGCCAGGAGCTGGGGGGAGAGGGGAAGTACTGAGTGACTGCTCATGGGAATGGGGTTGCTTTTTGGGGTGATAAAAATATTCTGAAATTAGCCGTGACGGTGGCATGACTTGTGAATATACTAAAAACCACTTTAAGAGATTGTGATACATTATATCTCAATAAAAAATTAATTTGTAATAATATTTAGTACTGATTTCATGTAAAAATATTTATACTACATAAATTTGCTCCCTGTGGATCTGAGATTGAAAGAAGAAAGTTTTAAACAAAAAGCAGTCTTGATAGTTAGCGAATTGTATCAATCTAAAAGAAGCAAAAAGTGAATCCTTCAAAGTAAAAATGAAAAATCACAGACTTTGTTTTCTAAAAAAAGAAGGAAGTGAGCTATTCGGGATGAAATAATTGAATTTTGGAGAAGCCCGTTTCAGTAGTCCCCAAATATAGCAGAGCACACTGATCATATTGTTCTTCATTTTCTGGAAAAATGTTATTTTTTCAGATCATAATGTAGTAAAGACAAAATTTAGGAAACAGACTAGGTGCTAATCCTTAATCAGCAATCGTGTTTCTGATGTTGACCAGGCTCACAATTTTTAAAAAGTCACAAAATATTATTCTTATAAAAAAGTTTTGATGAAATGTAATGTATTTTTAAAGTAAAATAAATGATTTTGATTTGTTCATTCTTAACATAAAAATGATTAATTTTTGGTTTTATTCTAAGACTAGTAAGACATGCAAGTCAGATTTTGATCATTGGCTGAATTAATTGATCTGTGTGGTCGATTTTTGCTGTCTTCACAAATCTGAGTGTGCATTCTATCTCATGAACTCTAATTACTATCCTGTCAATAAATCACACCTTCAAAGTGCTCTGTGGTTAAGCAAGTTTGGGAGAACGCTGCCGTGGCATAGTTCTCTGTACACCTTTACACTAGAAAGTTATATTTAAGAATATGTTAGCTGATGCTACAGGAATGAACGATCCCCAAATCTCAATGCTGATTTTAAAAAGTTGATTTTGAGCTCACATTCCATAGCTCAGGCGAGTCAGTGGGAGCCTCAGCTCACCACAGTTTGACTGCGATTAGTCTCCACATTCACGTCCACGATTTCCTTGGAAGGCGTTACAGTGTCCTGCATGGGCAGTTAAAGGCGCTGCCCATAAAAACGCGTGTCTTCCACTCACATTTCATTGACCAAAGCCAACTACATGACCACACCTCATTGCATAGGGGGCAGGGACCTGCAATCCTAGTGTGTGCCTGGAAGGAAGAGAACTTGACTATTGAGCAACCCTAATATCCACCCTCTACCAGCCACAGTCCAATGGAAGGATAATGTACGCCCCAAATGTAATTTCCTGTTTACTAAACAACATTAAAAAAAGGAAAAAAGCAGGTGAAATTACTTTTAATAATGTATTTTATTTAAACCAATTCATCTAAAATGTTATCATTTCAACATGTAACCATAAGAAATTATTGAGACATTTTATTCTTTTTTGGACCTACGTCTTTGAAGTCAGGTGTGTATTTTACACTTACAGCCTCTCTCAACTTGTACCAGCCCTATTCCAAGTGCTCAATAGCCACAGGTGGCTAGTGGCTACCATATCGACAGAGTATCTGTAGTGTTTATGGCTTGGGAACATAGCCTTAAACAACCACCACAAGCATGGAATTTCCTTGAAGAGACTTGTTTTAATTTTTAAAAAATTAACATGCACCTTTTAGTATAAAAAATCATGCGTTAATGAATTATTATTGCATGAAAATTGCTCCAGCAGGATGGGCCGTGTTAAGCCCATTGCTCTGCTTCTTGCCAGCATGTCACCTTCAACCCCAGAAGGACCAGACCAGGACCTGGAGATTTCTGTTCCAGTTTTAGGGAATACTAATTCGTTGGAGGGCCTTGAGTAAGTCATGTGGACTGACCGAGCTCAGTTTCCTCATCTGTAAGCTGGTATGCTTAGGTGAGATCATCTCGAAAGCACTTTATAAAATCTCAATGTCTAAGATTCTAGTTAGGATAACATGGGCTATCATGACAAGGGCTGGATTATTTTTTAAAGAGAAATCAGCCTTTTGTAGTGCTTGTAGAGTAACCTGTTTGGGGCCACTTAAAAAAATTATTTTATTGGTGCGTAGTTGATTGACGATGTGTTTATTTCTGCTGTACAGGAAAGAGATTCAGCTATACATATATATACACATTCTTTTTCATATTCTTCTCCATTATGGTTTATTACAGGGTACTGAATATAGTTCCCTGTGCCATACAGTAGGACCTTCTTGTTTATCCTGGGGCCACTTTTTCCAAGGAGGAAATGGCTGTGTTCTACCCCCACTGGTTAGCCGTCTAAACTTTATCATTATTGAGCGGCCCTTGGCAAAAGGGAGTCCTGCAGTCCCCCAGGCTGTGTGGCACAGGCAACTTCTGAGAGTTGCTTTAGGTTTAGGGATTTGAAATCAAGACCTTGTTGGCAGTGGGTACCCATAAAGAATTCCCTCTTCTGGCATTGCCACTGGAGTCCCACTGGCCATTTCAACTCAAGACAGGGAAAAAGTTCAGTGTCCATAACTGATTAATGATCCATAGGGTGTTTGCAGGCCCGAGTACTTATTTGAACAGTAAAGGGGAGGAGAGTGAAACCTTCCTGCTTTGCCTGCGGGCAGTGAACTAGTCTGACTGAGGACAAAGGGGCCTGTACTTCCCAGGGGCTCTTGCCTGTGCTGGCTTCAGGTACACTGTGGACAGATCTCAGTGCAGGGAGATAATGCTGGGACGGGCCTTGGGCACAGACTTTGCACATCCTTCCGTTGCCGCCCGAGGTGGTCTTCAGCCCCTTGCCTTTACTCCTACAAATTTTGAGAGCAGCAACGGAAACAGAAGCGTCTTTCTGTGGTCTGCTCTGAATTCACTCACAAAGCAAATTTTAGTTCCTGTATTCTAAATCTCATCTCAGACAAGGCACTGGGATTAATTAGCAGAATTCACTTACTGTCACGCGTGCACTTGGGAATAAAGAATTTAGAACCAGGTGACTGGTGAGTACAATTCATTACTAGCGTGCCAGGAAAAATCATTTATTTAGAAATATTAATAATGGTTCTTTATCATATGTAATTGAATACATACGGTATTTTCTAGTTTCTTCAAGTCCATGTAAAAATATACATTGTTTTTATGAGAATCTCCGATTTAAACTGTTGGGCCCCCTTCTGCTCAAGGAGGTAAGAAATTAGGAACTGAAAACTGCCTGCTTAAATAGGAATATTTAGACTCCAAAATTTGGGCTAGGATATTGATTTCTGACGCTTTATGCAGAAGCTAACCTTCAACATTTTTCTTACCCCTTTGTGTTTCCCCTTAAGAAACGGTGCCGCTTAGCTTTCCTTCCAACTGAGACATCTTATCAGTAAATTCCTACATTCCTGGATCAGTTTCCAGCGGGCAGGACAAAATGAGAGTTCATGTGAGTTCAGGTGAGGTGAAGTGAGGCGGTTTACTTGAAAAAAATACCCGTGTTTTGGTGCTGTGACAGCTGGATATTTATTTCTGGCTCTCTCTGCCAAGCAGTACTGTTGAGTGGGCTGGTGCTGGGCTGAGCATCTGTGAGTTGACCTGTTCTCATTCTCGCTCCATCACCTGTGGACAGCCTTATGAGGGGGATACGTCAGGGCCTCCTTCAATGGAAGCAGGGTTGAAATCATTGAGGGTGACTTCCAGTCTTCTGCAGGCCTGGCCCCTCTTGATTCGAGTGCCTACCCAGACCGTCGTGGGCTCCTGACCCCCTCCTGCCTTTCCTGTCTGTCGCACCCCCGGTTTCGGCTGCCTGCCACCTCTCACACCTGCGGCTGTCCCGAGCACGCTGTGCACTTTCTCACGCCCACGCCGTCACTCTTGATGTCCTCTCTCACTGAGATCATCTTCCACTCCGTCTTCGCTTGCTTGCTAGATGACTCTCTCCTTGTCCCTCAAGACCCCACCTGAGTTCCTCTCCCTTTGTGAAGTTCTTCTAAAATCCCCTGCTCCCATCCCTACCACCCTTGTCAGAGGTAACTGCCACCGTTCCTGTGCTTTCAGAGCAGACTCAGCATCTTTCTCTCCCTAGTATAGCATTTATCACCTGGTTTTGATGAGGGAACGGGTGCTGGGGGGCGTTCAGGACACGCTACCCCCAAATATGGCAACTTGGTGTATCAAATATTTAAAGCTGAAGGACTCTGAGAAATGGCAAATGCAAGAACCCTTTGACCTTCCCCTGAAGGAGGTCATAAGCCCTGCATGTGAGAGGTGTCCTCCCTATACCTGGAAGAAGGGAGAATCCTTATCTCCAGGACACAGGGACTCCAAGAGGAATCTGAAAGAACAGGTCTTGCTAAGTTTCCCTCAGTTTACAACTTAGCACAATACTGGCTCTAATTTCTTTTTTTTTAAAGTTGGACAAAACACCAACCAACTCTAAACTTCATAGAGTTGAGAAAGCCTAACTATGGCTCATTCATTTTCTCAGGAACATGTATTGAGTCCCTCTGAGTGTTGAGGTTATGCTAGTGAGCGACCGGGTGTGGTGGAAAGAACAGATAGGAGTTGAAATCATGAATCTGATTTTAACTTTAAGCCTCAGTTACCCTTTCTGCAGAAGAGGGGTAACAGTTCCTATGCATAGGATTGCTGAGAAGATTAAATGAGACAATGCCTGTAAGATATTTGCCATGCATGACACATTGCAGACACGACGTAACTGTCTGTACCCGCTTTTAGCTAGGTGTTGGTGGTCTCACGTATGTTTTAGGTCAGGTTCCGAGAAGTGAGCCTGAAATGGGAATTCTCAGGAAAATGATTTATTGAGGGAATGTACTTCAGGACAAACCTAGAAGGGAGGGTGTGCAGCAAGATAAGACAGCAGAAGAAGCCACTCGAAGACATGGATTCAGCAGCCTTGGCCTGACTCATGGGGGCTCTGGAGTATCCATATCCCCACAGAGTTGTTCCCCACTGAGACAAGGGGGCTGGCCCTTTGCACCTCATATTAGTCAGTTGTTGGCTGTCAGCTGCCCCTGTAGGACTGGGGGAGTCACTTCCAGGGACAAGGGGGATCCTGCCAGCTGAGGTCTATTCTCAGCACAGGGAAGGCATCTGTGAGCCATTTGCAGTCAACCCTCAGAGAAGCTGGGACATGGGTGCACGGGCCTGGCAGTGGGCATCTGGGGGCGGAGGGCATAGCATTTCCTACCACAGAGCCAAAACAGACATGGATCCCTCCATACATAAGATAGCATACTCTAAGGGAGATGAGATGCATGAGTCGTTAGTGAAGGGGGGCCTTCCTCCATTTCTAACTGGAGCGATTTTGTGAAAACAGACTCCATGGAGAAGGAAGCATTTGAGCTAGGCCTTAATAAAGGAGGTGGAAACGTATATGAGGAGATGGAGGAAAGTCATCACTGGTTTCCAACTGGAGGCTCATCATTGCCCAAGACTTGGGAGGAAAACTGGGGTTCTTTCATTCAGTGTGTCAAATACTTCGCTAGGTGCTGGAGAGACCACGTGAGTATGTGGTGAGCATACTGTTTGACTTGAATTTGGATAACGTGAAAGGGAAGCAAGAGAGATGAGGATGGAAAAGTAAATCCAAAGCAGGTTGGATGGGATGTTTGGGTGCCACCATAAGGATTTTGGAGTTTATTGTGTAGAATTTATTATGTAGGAGCCACTGAAAGTTTCTGAGTAACAGTGACATTATCAGAGCTGAGCCAGGCTTATAATCCTTAATGGTGGCTTGCTGTTACAGGGCTGAAAGCCAAACTCCTCGTCCAGACTTGCCACGACTTGGCCTGCCCCTGTCTCATCTCCCCCAGTGCATCCTCAGACATGTGCTCAGCCCTGCACAGCCGCTCAAGAGAGCCGGGTGGTGTAGGCCCCACCATTCACATACTGTAGCATCCTGGGCGAGTCACTTAGCCTCTCTGGGCCCTCATGCTTCTCATTCATCAACTCCTTATTATAGACTAGAATGCATCTTACAATGACAGGGCCTGAAGAGACCCTTGAGGGGCATGGCCATCAGAGGGTTCCCTGACAATTTATCTGGGGCCACAGCAAGCAAGCAAGGTATGACTTAACAGCACATGATAAAGCCATGCCTTGGAGCACATATTCATCCAAGGGCCAGGCCGTGAGAGGGGAAGGAGTCATCAGCCCTGGGAAGGGCAAATTCTGGAAGGCCTTCAGGAGGTGACCCTTGAGCCACATTAAAGGCAGAGAGGGACCATGCCTTTGGCAGAAGCAGTAGAGGGGAAGACATTGGTCCCTGGGTGACTGCGTGAGTGCAAAGACAAGGAGAGTGCTGAGGACCCCAGAGCCTGCTTCAGTCTGCTCCATGGGCAGTCAGGCTGGAAGGGGCCTTGACAGGTGGGCAGAGTGGATGGGCTTCATAAGTCAGCACTAATGGATCAACGCAAGGTACTCAGGCAAGACGAAACACTGTAAATATGGTGCTTAAGGTTTCTGGTCTTTGAACAAATAACGGGGGAGACTTTAACTTTCATTGATTACCCCTAATGTTAACATGTTACACAGACACAGTACTATTATTAATACCAAATTAACACTGGTAAAATATGATTAAACGATCTACAGGCATTATTCAGATTTTTCCAGTTTCCCTACTAATGTCCTTTAAACTGTTCCAGGACCTCACTTCGCATACAGTGGTTATGTCTCCATGGTCTCCTCCAAATCTGTGACAGCTGCTCCGTCTTTGTCTTTCATAACCTTGACACTTTGGAAGAGTCCAGTGCCGTTGTCAGTTATTTGGTGGAACAGCCCTCAATTTGGGCTTGTCTGGTGTTTTCTCATGGTTCCAAGTGAGGTTATGGCTTTTTGGCAAGAAAACCACGGAAGTGATGATGTGCTTTTCTCAGGGCATCCTGTCATCGGGTACGTGATGTTGATATGTCTTATTACTGGTGATGTTAATTTTGATCACATGGCCAAGGTTGATCTGCCAAGCTTCTCCACTGTAAAGTTATTATTAGGAAAAGAAAATGTTTTAAATCATATTTCATGGGATCTTACTGGGTTCTTACACTTTGAACCTAATTATGTGTTCTTTTAAACAATGGGCTGTTTGTTCATTAATTCAGTTTTTATTTACTGAGGACCTACTGTGTGTCGGGCACTGTGCTGGATCCCACCGTGAACATGACAGACACAGTCCCTGCCTTGTGGAACTTGGTGGGAGGAAACATTAAGCGGAATATTGCCAGAATGGAGTAGAAGCACATAACAAGGGGTTGTACTAGCCTGGGAGGAGGGAAGTATGGTGGCCAGGGCAGGGGGAGATGGTTATGCTGAGACCTGAGGGGCAGTAAGAGTTTTCCAAAAGGGGGTTTAACTCTTTGGATGGAGCCCCCTTCCTTTTCTTTTGAGCTCCCATTTTTAATTGGATAAATTTATATTATTAGAAGGCAATGAGATTGAGAAGGCAGTATTTTGCAGTATCTGTGGTGATTGATAACAGATAATTTAATTGACAAGTTTTATAATACTCTGTGTTGAAGAAAGGTATTCTGAATGGAGAAAATATGTATAAAAATATTTGGGCTGAAATATGTAAATACTTACATTAAAACATTAGAATGAGAGTATCTTCTATGTAGCAGAATTTACTGTGAGTTTACCAGGTACCTCAGTATCTATTGGGAGAATACTTTCCTTCTCAATTAAAAATAGTGTGATTTACAGCAAAGGAGCATTGAAGGTGTCAACAGTTTCAAAATTATTAACTACAAGATGCATCTTTAAAGAAGATTACAGGTTATTTTATGAAAAGAGGGAGACTACCTTGGAAAATATCAACAGTAGTATTAGAGTCAGCTAAGAAACTCATTAAAGTAGATGAGCATACATCAAGAATAACTGTTCTACTTGGTTATATTTTAAAACCCAAATAATCACTATAAAGAAGTTTAAAATTTTGCTTTAATGAACAAAATATATGATGCATTTATTTGGGAGAAATTACTTTTGAAAATAGTTTTTGAATAAAACTCTTTTATAGATCTATTAATATAATGAAATCAAATCGTCGCTTTAAAATATTTCACAAAATTACCTAATATGAATTCTTTTGCACTCAAAAACTATAAATTACGTGATCCCTTTACCCATGGCCCCAGCCAGCAAACCAAGCGCTGGTAGCCTGCGAAGGGATGCAGGCTTCTGTCTCCCTAGAAGGCAGGAAAGGGCTGTGAATCCTCATTTCTGTTCTTATCATCCATCTTTTTCTTGCCACTGGCAACTTATTCATGAGGCCACATAAATTGAACACATACTTTGTGTCAGAAGCTGCCGTAAGCACTTTACATGGATCAACTCATCTAATTCTTAACAGCAGCCCTATGAAGTAGGTATCGTTATTATCCCCATTTTACAGATAAAGAAACTGAGGCTCAGTTAGGTTAACTTGCCCAACAGTTCATAGTTCATAAATGGCAAACCCGAGACTGGAGTTGAGAATCTGTGTCATTAACCACCTTCTATATTTCCCTGTCTCATTCTGCTTTGCCTGCCAAATTTCCAGATCTCTAGTAACTGTTACAGTCATTCAAGGATCTTCTCTCACCCTCTTTCTTTTTTTTAACTTTAATTTTTATTTTTTTATTGTAGTTGACATACAATATTACGTAAGTTACAGAGGTACAATATAGTGATTAACATTTTTTTAAAGGTTGTATCCCATTTATAGTTATTATAAAATATTGGCTCTATTCCCTGTGTTGTACAGTATATCCTTGTAGCTTATTTTATACCTCTTAATCCCCTACCCCTGTATTGCTCCTTCCCCCTTCTCTCTCCCCACTGGTAACCAATAGTTTGTTCTTTATATCTGTGAGTCTGCTTCTTTTTGTTATATTCACTAGTTTGTTGTATTTTTTGGATTCCGTGTATAAGTGATATCATACAATATTGTCTTTCTCTGTCTGACTTATTTCACTTAGCATAATGCCCTCCAAATCCGTCCATGTTGCTGCAAATGGCAAAATTTCACTATTTTTTATGGCTGAGTAGTATTTCATTGTGTATGTGTGTGTGTGTGTGTGTGTGTGTGTCTGTGTATATATATATATATATACAGACACACACACACACACACACATACACACCCATCTTCTTATCCATTCTTCTGTTGATGGACACTTAGGTAACTTCCATATCTTGGCAATTGTAAATAATGTTGCTATGAACATTGGGGCGCATGTATCTTTTTGAATTGGTGTTTTTGTTTTTTTCAGATATATACCCAGGAGTGGAATTGCTGGGCCATATATGACAGTTCTATTTTTGTTTTTTGAGAAACCTCCATACTGATTTCCACAGTAGCTGCACCAATTTACATTCCCACCAGCAGTATACAAGGGTTTCCTTTTCTCCACAACCTGGTCAGTATTTGTTATCTCTTTTCTTTTTAATAGTAGCCATTATAACAGATATGAAGTGATATCTCATTGTGGTTTTGATTTACATTTCCCTGATGATTAGCAATATTGAGCACCTTTTCATGTGCCTGTTGACCATTTGCATGTCTTCTTTGAAAACATGTCTATTCAGTTCATCCATCCATTTTTAATTGGGTTGCTTGGTTTTGATGTTGAGTTGTATGAGCTATTTGTATATTTTGGATATTAACCCCTTGCTGGTCATATCATTTGCAAATATTTTCTGCCATTCAGGAGGCTGTCTTTTTGTTTTATCAATGGTTTCCTTTGCTGTCCAAAAGCTTTTAAGTTTAATTAGGTCTCATTTGTTTATTTTTGCTTTTATTTCCTTTACTTTAGGAGATGGATCCCAAAAAAATATTGCTGCAATTTATGTCAAAGAGTATTCTGCCTGTTTTCCTCTAGGAGTTTTATAGTTGTATATGGTGTTTAAAAAATATATAGTTTTATTTTTGTATATGGTTTTAGAGAGTTTTTTAATTACATTCTTTTACATGTAGCTGTCCAGCTTTCCCAGCACCACTTATTGAAGAGATTGTCTTTTCTCCATTGTGTATTCTTGCCTCCTTTGTTGTAGATTAATTGACCATAAGTGCGTGGGTTTATTTCTGGGCTCTCTATTCTGTTCCATTGATCTATATGTCTGTTTTTGTGCCAGTTCTGTGCTGTTTTGATTATGGTAGCTTTGTATTATAGTCTGGGAGTCTCTCACCCTCTTTCTTAATCTGAGTACCTACACTTCTTACTTGTGCCAGAAACAAATCAATACCACCCACCGTATGAGCACTGAATGGAAGAAGATGGTGGGCAAGCTAGGGAGAAAATTTCTTATGTTTGTGTAGAGCCTTCATCATACCTTTTTGCTGTATTGTTAAACTTGAACAGATCTTTTAAGAGCAGAGTGGGAATACTGCTGAATTTGGTGTCAGAAGACCTGGTTTTCTAGTTGTGGCTTCCAATTCCTCATTAACAAGGTGAGCATACTATCTGTTTTGTGTATAATACAGTTGTTTTAACCATTGAATTAAAGTGTTAAACTGTACAGTACTCTACAGATGTTGATTACTTTTATATAAGTAATCATGGAACAAGACCATGCATTTGTACTATTCTTTGCAGTTTATTAAAAACTCTCATTATGTATTATTTCATTGACTCTCTCAATAATGCTATGACTTAGGTACAATCATCTCCATTTTACAAATGAGGGACTGAAGCTCAGAGAAGTTTAATGCCTCCCTGTAACAGTCAGTTTGGGCTGTCACAACAAAATACCATAGACTCGGTGGCTTAAACAACAAATTTATTTTCTCACACTTGTGGAGGCTGTAAGTCTGAGATAAGAGTGCCTGCATGGTTGAGTTCTGGTGAGGTTCTCTTCCTGGCTTGCAGACAACAGCCTTCTTGCTGTGTCCTTACATGGCAGAGACAGAAGGAGGGGGAAGGAAGGGAGGGAGAAAGCTAGAGCAAGCTCTCTGGTATCTCCTATAAGGGCATTAATCCTTTATGACCTCATCTAAACCTAATTACCTCCCCAAAGCCCCATCCCCAAATATCGTCACCCTGGGGTTAGACCTTCCACATAAGACTCTGAGGATCTATAGCACTCCTTCCCCCTTTCAAGGTCATGTAGCTCACAAGTGGCAAAGCCAGAAATTAAATCCAAGTTTTCCAACTCCAAATCTTGAATTCTTTCCCTAAAACCAGAGGCATCTCACATGATGTTTAAACTAATTCTGTCAGGGCCTTTACCTGTTATATCAGATACCTCTTATGATAGATTCCCTTTAAATGGAGATCATGGTGTTTTCCTGTTCACTTACCTGGCTCTTGTGGAAACTGGATTCGAGAACATTTCTTCCCTGGAAGTGACTTCTTTATAAAAAGTACTAACAGATCCTGGGCTGAGCCTAATTGGAAACTTAGGAGTTGCCAAAGGACCTTCTGGTTTTAAGGTGCACAATAGCTTCAGAAATTATTAATATCATGGAAAGACGAAGTTTACAGAGAATGAAGTTTTGGCCCTTTAACCTATTTAACATAATATGATTTTTAAAAACCTCTTTGATATAATGTGCTTTTTCCTGGTGACCAGTGAAGTTCAGAAGTGTTTCATTATTCTCCTTCAGAAAAAGCAAGGAAGCAATGATTTTGTTTTCCTCAGGACTCTCACATCTATAAGCTTATCATTTCCTGTTGAATGTGGTGATATTTGCCGTGGTTAGGGTAAAAATGGAGGTTGTCTTTTGCTCCTTTTACCTCCTATGGATTCTCACTGCTTCAGAGTTTAGGATTTATTGTTTTGCTGCTTGATTGTCATGTTTTGAAGGTGAAAAATTATTTCGAAGAGTTGATTGCACTTAAAGTGTTAGCTCTTGAAATTTTTATTTCTATATTACTTTATTCCCAAAGAGAGAAATGACTAATTTGTGTTTTACTTTAATACAACATACTAGTAGGTTATTGTGGAAAAACCCAGGGAAGATTTAAGAAGATATAGCTATAGGAGAACTAGAATCGTTTTTAGAAGTCTGGTGACAACAACACAACTCCTAAAACAAAAATTCTTTGTGAGGACCAAATCCACCTAATGTAAATTATTATTTACAATTTTGTTTGGGTTTCTTCCACCTTAAAAGCAGGCATTCATTTAACCAATATCAATTGAGCACCTACTATGTCCCAAGGCCTTTGCTAGGAGCTGAGGATTAAAAACTGAGTAGAGCAGATCTGATAATAGTTGAACAGCAGTGAGAGGCAATGAAAAAAAGTCAATAAATGGTATACACTCAAGGTTCTATAGAAAGTCTGAAGAGAGGCACCCCTTATTCAATTCCATGTGTTTACTGATACACAATATAGGAAATGCTTTAAGCAATTTGAGATGGGTTATTTCATATGTCAACTTGACTGAGCCATGGGGCACCCAGATATCTGGTCAGACATTACCTTGGATGTGTCTGTGAGGGTGTTTCTGGGTGAGATTAGCATTTGAATTTGTAGACTGAGTACAGCAGATTGCCCTCCCTGATGTGGATGGGCTTCATCCAATCCGTTGAAGGTCTGGATAGAATAAAAAGGCTAGGTAAGAGAAAATTTCTTCTACCTGACTGACTTTGAGCTGGGACACTGGTCTACTCCTGTGTTCAGACTTGAACTGAAACATAGCTTTTCTTAGATCTCCAGCCTGCCAGCTTTCAGAGTGGAACTCCATCACTGGCTCTTCTGGGTCTCCAGCTTGCTGAGGATCGACCTTGGGGCTTGTCAGCCTCCATGATTGCATGAACCAATTCCTTGTTATCTATCTGTCTATCTAGTCTATCTATCCATCCACACATCCAGCTGGTTCTGTTTCTCTGGAGAACCCTCACATAACTCTTCCATGTATATCCTGCAGTGGCTTTATTTTATTATTAGTTTTTAATATTTATTTGTTTATTTGGCTGTGCCAGGTCTTAGCTGCAGCACGCGGGGTCTTCGCTGCCACGTGTGGGATCTTTTTTAGCTGCGGCATGTGAACTCTTAGTTGCGACATATGGGATCTAGTTCCCTGACCAAGGATGGAACCAGGGCCCGCTGCAATGGAGCACAGAGTCTTAACCACTGCACCACCAGGGAAGTTCCCTGTGGTGGCTTTATAATGTGTCAACTTGACAATGCTGAACTACATTTCCCAGAATTGTCTTCCCTCTATGTTGAAGGTGGGCTGCAAACATGTTTTGCCCAGGATTTGGAAGCAGTGGCCACGTTGCTTTTAGGTGGTGGGCTGGAGTCGGGGGATCGTGGGGGTGGTGGGAGCAGAGGCCCCAGGTGCTGTTGTAGGTCACGTACCTTGTCACTATGGGCGGGCCCATTTTGCTGGTTAGGAGCTCCAGCTGGGCCTGCAGCGTTTCCACCTGCCCCTGGAGCTGTCTTTGGCTTCCCTGACACATGAACCAGGTGCATGGTTAGCTCTGTGAGAAAAGGCACCCGCTGCTACCACAGGGCCCCTGCAGCCCTGAAGCTTTAAGAGGTAAGGGACATTGGTTCTAACCCATCTTCCTGGGCTCCAGGTTACACACACGTGTTGCAGTTCGGTCTCACTCTACATCAGAGTTTCTAAATCTTAGTACTAATGACATTTGGGTGAGATAATTCTTCATTGTGGGGAATTTTCCTTACATTGTAGGATGTGTATCAGCATCCCTGGCCTCTACCTATTGGATGCCAGTATCCTGTCTCCAAGTTGTGACAACCCAAAATGTCTCCAGACATTGTCAAATGTCAGGTGCAGGGGGGTGGGGGGGATAGGCCCTAATAAAGAACTGCTGCTTTATCTCCAACTTCCCTTCCCAACAACCTGCTGAAGTCTTCAGGTTCTAACACCAGACGTGGAGCCTTACTGAGACTGTAGAACCAATGCCCAAATTGCGAAAGGTCATATCCCTAAATAAACTCCTTACTGGTTATCTCTCTCCCGGTGGTTCAGCTTCTCTGATCAGATCCTCATTGGTGGATTAGTGGTTGAATCTTCCTGAATCTCTCAGACCACTTCCCTCCCTTTCCGCCTCCCTTTACACCAACAAGCTCCCATGCCGACCCCATCCCTCTCCCCCACCCCAAGGGAGGAAGCACAACCTTGAAAGACTGACAGTTGTATGCCTGCGCAGAATCTATGTGTAGCCCTGCCGTAGGGACATGCAAACTCTGACCTCTGTGCTGTCAGGGCCTCCGAGGAGCTGGCTGAGCTGAGGCGGAGCTGTGGACAGTCTCAGTGGGATTCAGAGCCACTGGGGATTTTACTGCTTTGTTGAGAACCTAAGCCTAGAGAGCATAGTCACAGGCTTTGTTTTTATAGCCTTCCAACACATTCTGATTACATATCTTTTTCAGAATGATTTTTGTATAGAAATATATTGTATATTTGAACCAATGAAAATAATTTGCTGTTCACCTAGTCTCTAGTTCCAGAAAACCTAGAATGTTTTATATAGCCAAGTAGAAATTATCAGCAGCTAGGACCAAAGCCTTTATTCCCTGGTAGAAGAGTAAGAAATTCTTGAAAACTTGGTGAGAATAAGACTGAGCTATGATCAATCTTAATTCATTAAGATCTTTCCATTTTTTTTGTTTTTGTTTTTGTTTTTGTTTTGCAGTATGCGGGCCTCTCACTGTTGTGGCCTCTCCCGTTGCAGAGCACAGGCTCCAGACGCGCAGGCTCAGCGGCCATGGCTCACGGGCCCAGCCGCTCCGCGGCATGTGGGATCTTCCCGGACTGGGGCACGAACCCGCATCCCCTGCATCGGCAGGTGGACTCTCAACCACTGCGCCATCAGGGAAGCCCAGATTTTTTCATTTTTTAATAAGTGTTATGATCCTGGCACTGTGTCTGATGTTGGGTGTCTGGTGGTCAACCAGACAACCAAGATCTCATGGAGCTTAAAACAGAGTAGAAAAAACATATGTTACACAAATAATCACATGGTCAAGTCTATAAACAATCAGTACAGGGTCCTAGGAGAGGCCAAATATAGACGGCAGGGGTGGTGAGGGGTGGCTTTACTTAGGGGATGATGGCTCTGGTGAGAAGTAGATGGAAGAGAGTTATAAGCAGGGATGGGAAAGAACTTGGCCCACTCAAAAAAAATGGCGGGAATGCCGGAGTGGCTGGATCATGTTGAATAAGAAGGAGAGGAGGAGGGAGATGAGGCTGCAGAGGAGGGAAGGGATTGGATTACTCCAGGGCTTGTAGGCCAGGTAAGGAGCCTTAAGGCAGAGTCATTGAAAACCTTGAAGTTAAGAAAGAGCACAATCTGCTTTAGAAGTTTAAAAGATCCCCCTGTCAGCCATGTGGAAAACAAATTAGAAGGAAGCCAGTATGGGGGAGGCTGTTGTGATGGTCCAGGGGAGTCCAGAGGAGAGATGACAGAGGCCTTGACAAGAATGGTGGCAGTGGAGGTGGTACAGAGTGAATGGGTTAGAGACCTCATCAGGAAGTAGGGTGGATACAACTTAGCTTTGTCTTCAACGTCAGAGATGCCTGAGAGGAAGGCTCCTGGCTTTAGCAAACCAGTGGGTGGGGGGACAAAGATGCATGGGTGCTATTCGTGTCCTTGCGGCCTCCACAGGACATCTACACCAGGACAGTTGGAAAAATTAGCACTCATTCATCCAAACTCAGTATTGAACCACTCACGCTACAAAATGGCACTTTACATTATGGACAGAAGATCAAGAATAACCGTGGAACCATTTGTTCTTTTTCTTTGTTGATATTTTTGGGGTTGAATCTATTCAATGAGCATTAAAAAATTTTAGTTTAGGCTGTAGCTGTCAGTTGCACTTTTCCAGCACTAATCCAAAGATGGACTTTAGTAAAAGTCAGTTTTGAAAGGTGGACACCTGAAAAGTGAGCTTCAGGTAAGGCTCGTTCTAGGCAACATGGTAAAGTGCATTTGCCACATTGGGGGTCCTCTTTGTGGTGGACCTCTGTGATATACTTGCTCCCACAGGGTGTCCACTTCCCTTATCCAGCCCCTGTTATCCCAAAGATTGAAAGAAGAGTGTCCAGAAGAAAACTGGAACTGTAGATGAGCCTTCCAGCTGCAGAAAGTGAAAAGCAAAGGCATCGCCAAATACTCCACACAGGTGCTACAACACCGGAACAAGGTGAACTTGCACGCATAATCATTTTGTACAATTTCGTACAATGTTTGTAAAGTGGTTCAACAAGTGAATAGTTTGTACAACAAAGTTTTCTCATGGGTACTATGGTTGGACCCATTTTCCCAATGTTTATGCTAGATGTACTGGTGAGAAAAAATGAAATCCCTCCAGAGAAGAATAAAAAGGCTAGGACACAGAGTCTGAGAGACAACGTCCCTCGCCATCCCCTGAGCTGGGGTAAGGATTTTTCCTTACCCCAAATCCTACCTAGCATTTCCCAAACTTTAACCACAGATCACCTGCATTAGAATCATCCCTAGGTGCTTCTTAAAAAATGTCATTGTGTTAGTTGGGTGCTCTGGGAAGCAGACCCTAAGGAGGAATTAGGAGCACAAGAGGCTTATTGGGCAGCAACGCCTGCGAGAGACAAAAGACGAGGCAGCAGTATTGGGCATGGAAGATTCACACCGCAGTGCCCATCTGACACCCGCGAAAGGAAGAGGGAAGGAAGTGGAATTGGGCAGAACGTGCCCAGAGCATGACACAGATCTGACAAAATCTCAGCCAACCCAATGGGGAGTTTTGGAGCAAAGACTGCCCATTAGAGCCTCACTATGGGTAGAAATGGCCATGTCCTAGTACCCCCACCATACTTAACTGGTTGGGGGGAAGAGTGTGGCTTTGGCTCAGAAACTAAGGTGGATCCTGCAGGTACTAACCCCTGGAGGTCGGCAGCTGACTGTACTCCTCACAGCTGAAAGGCAAGCTCTTTCTTGGAGGGCATTGGAGTGATTCTCCTCTGTGGCTCCATAGCCAGTGTCCCCTGGCCACCCTGGGCCTCCTGCCTCAGAATCTCTGAAGGTGGGGCCCTGGAACCTGCACCCTAACAAGCTTGCCAGGTGATCCTGATGCACCCTGAGGTTTGAGAACCTTTGTGAATCTGTGTACATTCAGTCGGGTATAGTGTCCCTTGATGTCACAGTTCACCCCAAGATTCACCAAGGTCTATATCCATTAGGCATGCTTTTGGCTATAAACGGCAGAGCACCTGACAAGCAGAGGCTTAAGCAAAAAGATATTTAAGTCTTTCACAAAACAGGAAGTCTGAAAGTAAGTATTTCCAGGATTTGGTCCAAAGGCTCAATAGTATCATCAAAGACCCAGGCTCTTTGTGTCTTTCTGCTTTGCCATCCTCATAGTGAAGGTTTGCTTTCTTATGCTTGTCAATGTACAGTCACAGATTGCTGCCATAGCTTCAAAAGTTATATCCCCAAATATCTGGAGATTCAGAGCAGGAAAGAAAAGGATGAAAAGAACTTTGATTTTATCAGACAGGAGAATCTTTCCCAGATGTGCCCCAGCTAACTTCTTCACGTTTAGTAAGAGTACATGGTCACCTGTAGGTGGAAAGTGACTAAAAAAATGAGTTTCTAAAATCACCAGAACTGGCTTAGATCCACTGTAATCCAACTGGAGGTAGGGACATGCATCCCAAACAAAATCAGAGTTGTATTAGCATAAAACAGATGGAGAGGGGAGAGAGGAGAATGGCTTTTGTAGGTAATGTATAATATTTACTACAATTCCTTTAAATTTATTTCTTTAATTAGAGTGATTTGCTTAGGTGTATAATAGGTTAAAATTCCCTGAATTTTTTTAACAGTCCAGCTTCTGACAGAGAATAATCTTTTTATTTATTTTTTAAAAAGATTTATTTATTTTTTATTTTATTATTTATTTTTGGCTGGGTTGGGTCTTAGTTGCGGCACATGGGATCTTCATTGAGGCACGCGGGATCTTTCGTTGTGGTGCACGGGTTTTCTCTTCTCTTGTTGTGGCGCGCAGGCTCCAGGGCGCATGGGTTCTGTAGTTGTGGCACGCGGGTTCCAGGGCACGTGGGCTCTGTAGTTTGTGGCACGCAGGCTCTCTAGTTGAGGCGGGCGAGCTCAGTAGTTGTGGTACACGGGCTTAGTTGCCCCGCAGCATGTGGGATCTTAGTTCCCTGACCAGGGATCTAACCCACGTCCCCTACACTGCAAGGCAGATTCTTTACCACTAGACCACCCGGGGAAGTCCCGGAGAAGGATCTTTTTAAAAAGAGCTACACATTCATTCACACCTGACTAATATTTTCTGAACACCTATTATGTACCAAGCTCTGGGCATAGAGCAGTGAACAAAATCCTGTCCTCATGGCACTTAGATTCCAGTGAATGCAGATGATATACAAAATAAATACATCTTATAGTCTTCTTAAAGGCTATAAATCCTATGGGAAACAATCAGGCAGCGAAGTAGAATAGGGAGTGATGAGGGCATGTGATTTTGAGCTGAGTGACTGGGAAGGATTCTGTGGGGAAATGGCTTTAACAAGGGAGCAAATCACACAGTTATATGAGGCAGAGGGAATAGCAAATCCAAAGCCCTGAGGCGGTGGCATGCCTAGTGAGTTAAAAAAGACTCCAAGGAGGCCAGTGTGGTTGGAGTGGAGAGAGCAAGGGGAGGACAGTGGGAGGTGAGTGGGAGCTGGAGCTTCGAGGGCCGGGTATGCCCTTTAAGGACCTTGGTTTTTACTCTGAGTGAAATGAGGAACCACGGAGTATACAAGGGACATAGTTTGACTTGGGTTTTACAGGGACTACTCTGGCTGCTGTGCTGTAGTAGACTGCAGAGATGGGACCAGGGTGGAAACAGGAAGAACAGTTAGGAGGTTCTTATAATAACTGAGGCCAGATGATGGTGGCTGGGACCAGGATGATAGCAGTGGAGCTGGTGAGAAGTCGACAGAGCCTGGAGATACCTTGCAAGCCAAGTTAAGGATTCGAGGTAGTTGGGATATGGGTAAGAAAAAGAGGGGAGTCAAGAATGTTTGCAAGCACTGCAAGTATGCGATGACTAAGTTTTGAGAAGATCATTAGCTGGTCTTGAACACGGTGGGTTTTGAGATGTCTATCAGACGTTTAAGTGCCTGTGTCAGGTACGTGGCTGGCTCTGAGTGTGGGGTCCGGGGGAATGTTAGGTTTGGAGATACGCATTTGAGCATCACCACTATATAGATGTATTTAAAGCCATGAAAGTGGATGAGCTTATTCAGAGGGGAGTGTAGATAGAAAAGACGTGAGGGCCAAAGACCGATCTGGAACTTCAGTCCAGGAGGAGCTAGCAAAGGAGACTGAAAATGGCCAGTGAAGTAGGCGGAGAACCAGGAGAGTCCTGAAGGTCAAGTGAGGAAAGTGCTTCAAGGACGATGGAACAATTGGTATGCAAAGTAATATTGGGACTGAAAATGGACCCTTGGATTTGCCAGCATGGTGGTCATTTGGTGCCTCCACAAGGACAGGTTGGATTAGGGGGTGGAGTCAAAAGTCTGACTGCAAAAGGTTAAGAGAGAATTGTAAGAGGACTGGACACAGCAAATCAGGTTACTCTCCTGAGGAGTTTTGCTCTAAAGGGTAACAGAAATAGGAGGGTAGCAAGAAAGGTCAATGGGGGTCAAGAGAGAGTTTGTTGTGTGTTTTTAGGATAAGAGAAATCATGCATGCTTTTGTGCTGCTGGGAATGAGGAGGTAGGGGACTGTGATTTTAGACACAAGAGGAAGTGCTGGCCTTGGATAGAGTTCATGGAGCATGAGGATGGAAGGCAGAGGACATGGGCTGTGGGTCGGTAGCTGTGATGGAGGGAATTTGCAGAACTTCTCCTCTGGTTGCTTCTATTTTCTTGGTGAAAAAGGTCATTGGCTAAAAGGGTAAGTGGGAGAGGGGCGGCCAGAGTTGAAGGACAAAAAGGTGGGAAAGTGTCATGTGGGAGAATGAACAGACCAGGGAGATGTTGTACAATTGGTGGGCAGCATGACGGTCCTACTGGTAGTATATTTTCTCTGGCTTTTTTTTTTTTTTTGCGGTACGTGGGCCTCTCACTGTTGTGGCCTCTCCCGTTGCGGAGCACAGGCTCCGGACGCACAGGCTCAGCAGCCATGGCTCACAGGCCCAGCCGCTCCGCGGCATGTGGGATCTTCCCGGACCGGGGCACGAACCCATGTCCCCTGCATCGACAGGCAGACTCCCAACCACTGTGCCACCAGGGAAGCCCTCTGGCCATTTTTTTAGCTGCATGGATGCAGGTGCAGAGCATGCAGAGAGTTGGATTTCACCCAACTCTTTCAGGTTTTGCCAGGTAAGAACAATGAAGCAAGAGAGGGGAACAAGAGAGTTGAAGGTGTATGAAAGACACGATTTTAATAACTGATCATGTAATTCTGGCTGGGAAAAGACAGAAGTGATGATATGAAGCAAGGTGACAGAAAGTTCTCAGCCGTGGGAACAATGGATCTTAGGTCCCAGAGGGCAGAAGGATTCCTGGAGTTGGGATATGTGGTAGGAAGAATAATTCCTCCCATAATTCCCATCCCGAGATGCCCACATCCTAATCCCTGGAATGTTAGGTTACCTGGCAAAGGGGGATTATGGTTGCAAATGGAATTAAGGTTGCTAATTAGATGATCTTAAAACAGGAAGGTTATCTAGCGGGGAGGGGGGCTGGCAATGTAGTCACAGGGCCCTTAAAAATGGAAGCATGGGGTTTCCCTGGTGGCGCAGTGGTTGAGAGTCCGCCTGCCGATGCAGGGGACACGGGTTCGTGTCCCGGTCCGGGAAGATTCCACGCGCTGCGGAGCGGCTGGGCCCGTGAGCCATGGCCGCTGAGTCTGCGCGTCCGGAGCCTGTGCTCTGAGACGGGAGAGGCCACAACAGTGAGAGGCCCGTTTACCGCAAAAAAAAAAAAAAAAAAGGAAGCATGTAGGAGAAGAGTCGGGCAGATATGACTATAGAAGGTCAGGGTGATGTGATTTAAGAAGGACCCGACTTGCTTATGCTGGCTTTGAAGGTGGCAGAAGGCGGACCTGAGCCAAGGAATGCAGGTGGCTTCTAGACGCTGGAAAAAGCAGGAAGTAGACCCCACCCAGATCACACCAAAAGGAACACTGCCCTGCCAGTATCTTGATTTGAGCCTGGTGAGATCCATCACTGTCCTCATTGTTATTCATCTCTTCCTAAAGATGTGAAAATCATACTCCATCCATAGTTAAGAGCAGCAAAGAGTGTCCCACCCTCAGGCATCCCACCCCTGCCGTGAGCTTTCCTTCTCCGCCCAGCAGGGGAGGCCCAGCACTTTATAATTACATGTTAATGAAGAACAGAACCCTTCCTCGTTTTATTTTGCATTTCATTTCCAGAGGAATTTGATGTGTGTGTGGAGAAGGCCGGGTGTGAGGAAATGTAAACAGTGCTCATTTATTAGGGCTTTAATTTAGACCAGATCTCCCCCAATCCAATTCTGCGTAGCACAGTTTATACTAGTGAGCAGTAAACACTAATAAAGATCAGCTGCAGAAAGGGGCGGGCCACATCTTCTGCTGGGTATGCCTGCTAGTGAAAAAACCAAACAAAAACCTCCAATACATTCACAGTTTGCCACATCATTTTGACCTACATATAGAAACCATGACAAAATGTTGGTTTTATCTGACTAGTTCTGTGAGGTGTGTTCTTCCAACTATCTGGTTGACTACCTTACCTCAGACTATATACACAGGGCTTTACCCTTGACCTTGTCACTACCACATAAGCCCTACAAAATCTCAAGTTCACTATCTGAATGTCTAGCTCCTTCCCTCTGGTATGCTGTGTTACCATTCTATTGTGCTGCGGCTTAAACAGCAACGCTGGGAGAGGAGTGTGGCCAGGCTCCGGGATTAGGCAGATAGCATCTTAGGCCAGCTGTGCAGGGAGTCGTACCCTGAGAGTCTCCATTCCCCCATCTGTGTAATGAAGATGGAAATAGTTTAACCGGCCTCACAGGGTTATTGTGAAAACTTGATAATTGATTTCTTTTTAAATTTTTTCCTTTAATTTTCAGCTCTGCTTCTTCTATCACAGACTCTTTCATGTATGTATGTATGTATTTGTTTATTTTGGCTTCAGAGCATGGCCTGTGGGATCTTAGCTCCCTGACCAGGGATTGAACCCGTGCCCTCAGCAGTGAAAGCACAGAGGCCTAACCACTGGATCACCAGGGAATTCCTGAGATAGTTGATTTTAAAAAGTGCTTGCACATTGCCTGGTACAGTGTTTAAGGAAGGAAGGTTATTATTATTGTCATCTCTGTCCTTGGCAGTGAACCATGGAAGAGATGGGAGGAAACCTCTGATCCCATTCCATACTCCCTCCCCCCCAATGCTGGCCATCTTGGGTTTAACTCAAAACTTTGCATTTGATTTAAAATTTGACTCTCAAGCCACGTCTTCCTATAACACTTTCCCAAATCCTTAATAAAGAGGAAATACTCAGGATATAAGATTAACATATAGAAATTGGTTGGATTTCTTTACACTAACAGTGAAATATCAGAAAGGGAATGTAAAAGAGCAATACCTTTTAAAATCACACCCCCCAAAAAAATTACTTAGGAATAAACCTGACCAAGGAGGTGAAAGACTTATATGCTGAGAACTATAAAACATTAATAAAGGAAATTGAAGATGATTCAAAGAAATGGAAAGATATCCCATGATCTTAGATTAGAAGAATTAATATTGTTAAAATGGCCATACTACCCAAAGCAATTTACAGATTTAATGTGATCCCTATCAAATTACCCAAATTACATTTTTCACAGAACTAGAACAAATAATCCTAAAATTTATACAGAACCATAAAAGACCTAGAACTGCCAAAGCAATCCTGAGGAAAAAGAGCAAAGCAGGGGACATAACCCTCCCAGGCTTCAGACAATACCACAAAGCTACAGTAATCAAAATGGCATGGTATGTCATTTGTAATCAAAACAGACATATGGATCAATGGAACAGAATAGAGAGCCCAGAAATATACTCACACACCTATGGTAAATTAATCTTCGACAAAGGAGGCAAGAATATATAATGGGAAAAAGACAGTCTCTTCAGCAAGTGGTGTTAGGAAAACTGGACAGCTGTGTGTAAATTAATAATGTTAGAACACACCCTCACGTTATACACAAAAATAAACCCCAAATGGCTTAGACTTAAACATAAGACAAGACACCATAAGACTCCTAGAACACAGGCAAAACATTCTCTGACATAAATCATACCAATATTTTCTTAGGTCAGTCTCCCAAGGCAAGAGAAATAAAAGCAAAAATAAACAAATGGGACCTAATCAAACTTACAAGCGTTTGCACAGCAAAGAAAACCATAAACAAAACAAAAAGACAATCTACAGAATGGAAGAAAATATTTGCAAACAATGCAACTGACAAGGGCTTAATCTCCCAAATATACAAACAGCCCATACAACTCAACAACAAAAAAACAAACTCCCCAATTGAAAAATGGGCAGAAGACCTAAATAGACATTTCTCCAAAGAAGACACAGAGATGGCCAAAACGCACATGAAAAGATGCTCAACATTGTTAATTGTTAGAGAAATGCAAATCAAAACTACAGTGAGGAGGCTTCCCTGGTGGTACAGTGATTAAGAATCCGCCTGCCAATGCAGGGGTCATGGGTTCGAGCCCTGGTCCAGGAAGATCCCACATGCTGTGGAGCAACTAAGCCCATGCACCACGACTACTGAGCCTGCACTCTAGAGCCCGCGAGACACAACTACTGAGCCTGTGTGCCACAACTACTGAAGCCCGCATGCCTAGAGCCCGTGCTCCACAACAAGAGAGGCCACCACAATGAGAGGTCTGTGCACCGCAATGAAGAGTAGCCCCTGCTTGCCGCAACTAGAGGAAAGCCCATGTGCAGCAACGAAGACCCAACACAGTAAAAAATAAATAAATAAATAAATAAATAACCCCAAAAAACCCAAAAAACTACAGTGAGGTACCACCTCACACCAGTCAGAAGGGCCATCATTAAAAAGTCTATGAATAACAAATGCTGGAGAGGCTTTGGAGAAAAGGGAACCCTCCTACCCTGTTGGTGGGAGTGTAAGTTGGTGCAGCCACTATGGAAAACAGTATGGAGGTTCCTCAAAAAGCTATAGGGTTGCCATATGATCCAGCAATGCCACTCCTGGGCACATATCTGGACAAAACTATAATTCAAAAAGATATATGCACCCCTATGTTCATAGCAACACTATTCACAAAAGTCAAGACATGGAAACAACCTAAATATCCATCGACAGAGGAATGGATAAAGATGTACATATTTACAACGGAATACTACTCAGCCATTAAAGAGAATGAAATAATGCCATTTGCAGCAACACGGATGGATCTAGAGATTATCATGCTAAGTGAAGTAAGTCAGAAAGAGAAAGACAAATATCATATGATATCGCTTGTATGTGGAATCTAAAAAAATGATACAAATGAACTTATTTATAGAACAGAAATAGACTCACAGACATAGAGAACAGACTTGTGGTTACCAAAGGGGAAGGGAGGAGGGATAAATTAGGAGTTTGGGATTATAATGTACACACTACTATATATAAAATAGGTAACCAACAAGGACTTACTTACGGCCCAGGGAACTATATTCAATATCTTGTAATAACCGATAATGGAAAAGAATATGAAAAAGAATAGATATATAATGAATCACTTTGCAGTACACCTGAGACTAACACAACATTGTAAATCAACTACATTTTGATAAAATTTAAAAAAAAAATTCAGCCTTGGACATGTTGAGTTTGAGATCTTTAAGTGGAGAGGTTGGATATAGATGTCTGGGTATAAGAGTGTGGAGACCCCTGCAAAAATCAAATGTTTGGAAATAGAGTAAGATAAAATTTGACAAACAGACTAGTAATTGGATCTAGAAACCATAAAGCCAGATAAGTCTAATCATCATAAATTATCAACTTCACTTATAAAAAAGGAAATACACAACTGGCTATGGGTTGGATCCTTTCCTCCAAGGTGTTTGCAGTTTGCTTGAGAGCAAGTGGGAAGATTAGTACAGAGTTACATGTCCTGTTTTTACGTGAATCTTGAATTTTATTAAGATCTGCTTAAAGCAACGTATACATGGACGGACACATATAGATTCAGCAACATCTATATCCACCTAGTTCAGTACAACAGCCATGAGCCACATGCTCCTCAAGGAGCACTTGAAATGTGACTGGTCCCAACTGAGATGTGCTGTGCTTGTAAGATACACATCTGAGGTCAGAGATTTAGTATGAAAAAGAGAACGCAGAACAGCTCATTAGTAATTTTCAAAATATCGATTACATGTTAAGATGTTGTTTGGGATATACTGAGTTAAATAAAATGCATTATTAAAATTATGCACCTATTTATTACCTATTTCTTTTTACCTTTTTTAACATGACTACTGGAAAGTTTGACGTGGTCCCCATTATATCTCTATTGACCAACACTGGTCTAAAGTACGTCTCTTAGGCTTAAATTTTTAAAAACAAATGGCTTTTCTTAGGAAGAAAGTACAGGCGAACCTGGATACGCTGGTAGTTTGTAATGCTTTCTCCATTGTGAAGAAGAGGATCCAGAAATCATCAGTGGCATGGGCTGTATCCTCCAGGAGGCTCTGAAATCAATCCTAATAGAGAAGCCGAATTACAAGGTCTTAAAATCCAATCCTCCCACCCCCAACTTGAAATTAAAAGCAGTGATTGTGTCCACATTGTCTGACTTGATGCTGCTGGTGTGTGACACAAGAGCTGGTTTCAGGCAGCTCAGCCCCGCGCTGTCCTCCCTGAATGGGTAATGAAGGCTGGGCTGAGCCCCCCACCGCTCTCCTGTGTGGCTTGACACCTCGTGCCAGCTCAGTCTTGCAAGATGAGAGGGAAGAATGGTTCTGAGAACCCCTGGGAAGTGTGGGGGGACCCCTGCTGTTCTCTAAAAGGCATTCTAAGGGAAGACTTCACAGAAAATCAATTGCTATCACTTAAGACCTTTTCTTTAACTCACTATATTCCACGGCAGGCTTAATTTTTTCTTAGAAGGGGACAAAGCAACGTGTGAAAAATTGTATACTTCCTGTGGCGTCTTTGAAAGCAAGTTTATAAATTCCTAATATGCATTCCTATTAGTGAGGCGTCTCAAAGAGAAGAGGGTGTCAATAAAAATCATCCACTAGGACAGATGACGGTTTTTGAAACAGGGAGAAAGGGCATTGTTGGAACAGATTGGTGTGGGTTCAGGAAAGACAAGTGAATTTGAAGAAAGGAAAGGCGTTGAGGTGAGACACAAAGCTCCCTACCCCCTCCCGGCCCTTTCATGCCTTTGCTTTCCTGTGGCTTGAGGCTTTCATTCTCAAGGGGAATCAGAGAGGATTTCTGCTGGAAAGACCGGATCCCCATTAGCTCATGGATTTCCTCCTTTTGCTCTCTCTGCCCCTAATACTCTGTATTTTTAAATCAACATTTTAAAGTATGTCGGCTGCTTTTACCCCAGTGTGCTGCGTGGTTAAGAGCATGGGTTCCAGAGGCAGACAACGCTGGGTCTAATGCAGGTCAGCTACTTCCTAGCTGTGGGACCTCAGTGAGCCGCCTCCGCGCCCCAGCCTCCTTCCTCCTCAGTTAGTGAGAGCACTGCCGAAGGTCTCTGCCCTGGGGGCTGTGGGAGGGAGTGAGGTAGCCTCTGTGTGATGGGGTGAGGGTCTGGCACATGGCCAGTGCTCAGAAATGTTAGCTCTTTTATCATTTTAAAAATCAGGTACAGTTTTAAGGAACAAACTGTAAAATAAGCATGTCTATAGTTAACAGACATCAGAATGTCACATTATTCAGTTGGACTTATTTTGGTGCAAGGCACTCAACAGTGTGTATCAGGTGCTTGGCTGTTGGCCATGGAGACCAATCAATGGGTCATTTCTTAGGTGTGATAACCAAGAACAGGGACAGCACGCTTAATACACAGACACACAAACAAGATCCCCTTCCCCTACTAAAATAGCGAGCATTAATATAATAAATCAGTGATTCCTAACATTTGTATATAGTATAAAATGTGGCTGGCTGCTGCTGTTTGGATCTAAAAGTCAGTCCACCTGTGGAGCCGGGGATGGGGAGAGCTGTCCAGGCATCCATTCGGAGTAAGGCCCTCTCTGTTTCCTCCTCTGTGACAGTGCTTTCTAGGACTGTTGTGAGGATTAAAGGGTTAATGCATATGAGCCTTAGCTCAGTGGCTGGCATATGATATCCATTATTCCTAATATTCTTGCTATTGGAAACCCTTGAAGGATCATAACTGGTGCTTTCCAGCTGCAGGGACTCGAGGGCCTCTGGAATGAGCATCTTTGGTGTTGGGTCATAGTCCTGATGTGGCCCCAGATCACCCCTGAAAGCTTGGGTCTGAAGATTTCATAAGCTCTGTGCCTACTTCTAGACTCCCAGAATGTTTGTGTTGAAGGGAACTGGAGAACATTTCCTGCTGGCCTAACCCAGGCCCCCGGAGGTCTAGCAGTTTGAGGTCCCACAGTCTGTGCCTGTCAAACTCAGGCCTAGAACACAGCGGAGTGGGTTACAGCCCACCCATTAAAACCTTTGCTGTGACTATCCAGGGATCTTCCTTGTTGCTGTATAAAATTTACCAGGACAGGGCTTCCCTGGTGGCGCAGTGGTTGAGAGTCCGCCTGCTGATGCAGGGGACGCGGGTTCATGCCCCGGTCCGGGAAGATCCCACATGCCGCAGAGCGGCTGGGCCCGTGAACCGTGGCCGCTGGGCCTGCACATCCAGAGCCTGTGCTCCGCAACGGGAGAGACCACAACAGTGAGAGGCCCGCGTACCGCAAAAAAAAAAAAAAATTAAAAAAAATATATATATACCAGGACATTTGCAATGTGGCACACTGGAACACTGCCAGGCCCAAATCTTCAGGCTTTGGACAAGGGAGAGAGGAACTCTTCATTCCTGTTCCTGTGGGCCCCTGTGGGGAGTGAGCCGGCCTGGAACAGGAGTCCACGGAGGGGCTGGGAGGGGCAAGAGTGATGGTCAGATCAGGTGTGGCCCAGGGGAGCCGAAGAGCATGCTCGTGGGCCCTGAACTGAAAGCTCTCTGCTCTCTAGACAAGAGATGCTGCAAATTGAAGTCAGGCTGCTCTGGGGTCCATTTCACTCTTGCTCTAGCACCTGCTTCCTCCCTTCCTCAGGAGGGCACAGTGGGGGCCGTGGGGCGGAGGGGAGGGGTGGGCAGGAGAGGAGGAAGTAGAGGTGGGGCAGTAATGGGCATAGGCTGGTAGTTCCATGTGGATAGAGAGTTTAAGAGGCAGAGGATGGGGAGGGAACACACTGGAGTAACAATGACCATTTATTAAGATATTTGTTGGAGGAATCAATGCCCAAAGCACTTCCTATGTATTTTCCCACTCTGTCTGGGGCAGGAGCATGGATATCCCCATTACACAGATGAATGAAAAGAGGCTCCCTGAGCTTAAGGCTGGAGAGCTAGGATTTAAACAAAGCCAGGCAGTCTCCAAAGCCATGATGAGCTCGCGCTCACCCACCAGTCCTTATCCCCTTAACCCGTGCAGAGAAGTGGAAATATGTCCATTCAAAACCAGCAAATAGTGGGTGGGCTAGACTGGGGAGAGAGGAGCATGTATCTTGTTTGGTAGCAAAAGTTTACTGAGAGGTTGAAGAAAGTTCCAGAGAGTAGATGCTATAGAATATAGCTTATGGATCTCCCTCTGAGAAACCATTCTAGGGGCTCCTGCTCTGAGAAAAGGAGAAAAGGGAGCAGAGGGTAGCAAATTCCCTGGATTCCTGGGGCCAGACCATGGGGGTAGTGAAGGAGTCTACAGTCATGCAGCTGCAACTTATTCCGTGCAAAACCCTGTGGTGAGTCCTGTGAGAAACAGAAAGCTGCCACAGCCATATCTCCTTTTTAAGAAAATTATGGTCTCCTGGGGGATGCACGCTGACACAAGTCACAAAAGATACTTCGAAAAAGTCAGATCAAGGGTCATTGGCATTAACTGGAGAGAGAAGTTACTTATGATAGGTTTACAAGGAAAAGCTTCATGGATGAGGTGGCATCTGAAGAATGGGTGGGATCTTTACCCAAGGAACTGGGAGATATTCCAGGCAGAGATAAAGGCTGCAAGCTGGAAAGTGTGGAGGGTGTGTGAAGAGAACTGTAAACAATTTTGTTTGGCTTGACCATCAGTGAGGGGAGAAAAGTGGGAAACAACGGCAGAAAGACAGGTTAGGTTGCGACTGGAGGACCTTGTGAGTCACTTTATTTTGAGGCAGTGGGGACTCATTGAAAGCATTTCAGTAAGGGATGGCATGAAAAGTCCTATGCAGGAGAGGATTACTCCTACCCTTCCCAATCTTTTGCAGTACTGGACAGACAGAGGGAGAAGGCAGGACCATAGAGGAGGCTTCTGCAGCAGTTCTGGGAAAGAGGTTCCACACTGGAGTTCCTTTGCCTGGAACATGTTCCCCACCCTCCTTTCTTCTCCATTATAGCCTGTATTACAACCATAACTACACGATTCCTTGTACAGTCAAGTTGTCACCATTCCAACTGTTAGCTCCATGAGGCCAGTGCTGGGACTCGGTCACACTGCTGTATCTCCAGAGTCCAGTGTAGTTCCTGGCACATGGTGGGCATTTATACCTGTTTGTGGGACGAATGAATAGGAGTGGGTAACTTAGGGCAGGGGATAAGATAGGATTCAAGCACTGAGGTATAAGAGGCATATAACTGGCTGGATGTGGCAATTGGTTAGCTGTGCAAGGGCAAGGAGACGGCAAAGACAAGGCCAAGTTTAGAACCCATAGGTTTTTCCTGGGACAAAACCCAGCAATACAGACAAAGGAAGAAAAGGGAGCTTGATGGGGGCATATTCAGTTTTAAAAACAACATCTAGAGGATCTGCCAGGTATAAATGTCTAGTAGGCATTTGGAAATACAAGTCTGGATACCAGGGTAGCAATCAGGGCTACAGGTAGGGGTGGGAGGCATGGGGCTGCTCTCTCTTTTTTTTTTTTTGTGGTACGCGGGCCTCTCACTGCTGTGGCCTCTCCCTTGCGGAGCACAGGCTCCAGACACGCAGGCTCGGCGGCCATGGCTCATGGGCCCAGCCGCTCTGCGGCATGTGGGATCCTCCCGGACCGGGGCACGAACCCGCGTCCCTTACATCCGCAGGCAGACTCCCAACCACTGCGCCACCAGGGAAGCCCGAGGGGCTCCTCTCTTGAAGTCCCGTCCTCCTTCCCTGCTTGCGGTGGTAGTGCTGGGTATGTAGGAAGGCTGCACTTCCTACCCCTCTGAAGTCAGACACGGCAATGTGACTGGATTGGCCAGTGAAATCCGAGTCAGATATGTGCGTTACTGCTGGGTGGAATCACATAAGAGCTGGTGTGAGCTTTTCCATGTGCCCTTAGTCCTGCCGTCTCACCAGTAGCATTCCACATGGTACAGGCATCTCAGACCGGGTCCTGAAGTGAGCGCAAGGACAGCACCCTGCCAGCCTGCAAAGGACACGCAGTGCAAATGAAGTAAACCTTTGACGTTTGAGCCACTGAGACTTGGAAGCTATTTGTTACAGCAGCATAACCTGGTCTGTCCTGACTGATACGAGGACCATGTGTGCAAGGAGGTCATCTGGTTGGTTCAGCACTCATTTACGGGTCCTTGTTCTCCAGGCACTGCATTAGGTGCTAGGGTCACTGTGGTGAGCAAGACAGACATGGTTCCCAGGGGGAGAGAAAGAGAAGAGGAAAGAGAACAGGAGCGGGGTGAGAGTAGCTCCTGTCAGGGAATGGGAAGAGGACACAGATGGTACAAGGCTCCAGAAAGCCCCTAGGAGCAGGAGAACACAGCAGAAGCCATGGGAGAGCAGCCTGGGCCCCGCCTCAGACCCTCAGGAGAGGGGAAAGGGCAGGAGGAAGTGGCTGCGGGGTAAGCCCTCCTGGGCTTGCTTCCCCAGTGCAGACGTTCTGAGCTGTGGTCCTGGACCAACAACATCAGCACCACCTGGGAAATGCAGACCTTCTGAATCAGGGTTGGGCCCAGCAATCTGTGGTTTAACAAGCCCTCCAGGTGACTCTGATGCTCACTTAAGTCTGAGAACCACACTCTGATGTAGCTCTCCCGAGAGCACCTGATGAAGTTCCCTAAAAGAGCAGTGACGTGCCCCCGAGGCCACCAGAAAGCCTAGCTCTGCTCCCTTCTAGTGGCTGTGGTGAGAATTACTGTGAGTAATGAACCCCTGTGGTCATCTGAGAGGACAAGGCCCCATTGGGGTCACAAGGGAGGGTAAGGATACTCTGCTGTGGTGACAAAGGACAACACTTCAAGTGAGGAGCAGCTGCAGAGCTGGTCGGGAAGCGGGCTTCTCTTGGGAGCACAGACCATGCATCAGGCTGGGAGCCCTGACTGCTTGGAGGTTTCTGCCTCTGTCCCCCACCATGAGTCCACTCAGGACAGAGGTGGTCAGCTCCATGGGAGAATGGGGAGGGGACAGAACTATGGTGTGATGGGCACTGCCGGGCTTGCTCCTCTCAAGATCTCATTTCATCTTCATAATTGCTCAAGGAAGGTAGATGCATTGTTCTCGCACCTTGTAGATGAGGAAATGCGGCTTAGTGAGGGTAAGGAACTGGCCCCACTGGGGTCACCAGGCTCTGTGATTGACAGTCATCATTTGTCCAGTTCCACTCGTCTCTGGATCTGTCAGCCTCTGGGTACCCACATACCCTGGGTAGGAGCTAAGCTGCATTCTGGAGGATGTATAGTTGTTAGCAAAGGGCAGGGAATATGGAAGAACATTCTAGACACAGAGTAGAGGCCTGGGAAGGAGCAAGTCTTGCTTGAAGCCTGTCAATGTTAAACACACCAGTGTGCACTGAGCACAGCTCATGAGTAGCTGTGTGTAAGGTAAGGCGATGGCAGATAGGAAGGTGCTAGATTGTGCAGGCCCACATAGGACATACAGGGTTCAGAGGGTACACTTGGGGAAAGTGGGGTAACTGGATGACAAGCAATACTTCTAACTTAGTGTAGAGGGTCTGTTACATTCAGGATATGAGTTCCTTCTTTCTCTCCAAACCTCACTTTGTGGCTCCTATACCAATTTAAAAATGGACCTAATACTGCAATTAGTTAATTCCCTAGGAATAAAAGTCCATCATAATAATGATATCATGCTAAAATCAACAGCAATAACAAGGAAATGTTATATCCTACAGCAAAGACAAAAACAAACCTGAATCACATAAAAAGTAATTCTTCAAAGAGGGAATTGCTATCATTTATTGAAAGCTTCCTACAAGATAGGCAGCACTTACTAAGTGTAGGCAATTTACATGCAGTATTTCATTCATTCTTCATAACAACCCTGTGAGGTGAACAGTAGTTTCCATATTTTAAAGATAGGAAAGTGAATCTCAGAGAGGTTAAGTCACTGGCTTAACCATCCAGCTAAGTGATGGCAAGGAGTCAAAAGCAGCCTTCTGATCCCAGCATCCAGGCTTTGAACCCCTGGGCTTTTTGTCTCTGGTGATCTCTGGAAGCCACAGCCTGCGGGTCTGGAGTTGGAAGGGGCACGAAGGGATGAAGTTCCCTGGTGTGGAACAGGGCTGGGGACCCCTTCTACTTCATTTTACAGCTAACTTAGATCTGATCAACCTGTGAGAAGTTACGCCAGGGTCACCTATCATGACTTTTTAACTATGTAACTGTGGCACCTTTACAAAAATGAAAGGCCTCATACATACCAAAGGATTATTTTCATCAATGGGGCTAAATATCAGAATGGAATATATTACAAATCTGAAAGGCTCTTCAATGACTTGGCTTTTCCTGGGTAATATTGCTAGGCGAACGTTGACCAAAACTGCCCACCTTAGCCGGACACAAGGATAACTGCTTGCCCGAGTTGCCTCACAGCAGGAGGTTCCGATAAGGAACATGGTGCTTCCACTGAAAACTAACCGGGAGAATTCGGGAGGGGCCAAAAACAGGAGGGAGGAGACGACATGTCCTACCAACCGCCCAGAATCCTTCATGCTGGAATCCATCTTGGCTGATAGGTGCGTGAGCCACCAGGAAGGACCCTGAGTCAGACCAAATATGGCCCAAGCAAGATGATTGGGAACTAACCAACCCATATGGGAACTAACCCCATTACCATAAATCCTGAGACTGTGAGTCACGTGGCAGAGCAGTTCTCCTGGGTTCCCTTACCCTACTGCTGTCTGCCCTGGTGCCCCTTCCCAATAAAGTCTTTTGCTTTGTCAGTGTCTCCTTGGACAGTTCATTTCTGAGTGTTAGACAAGATCCCACTCTCAGGCTCTGGAATGGGTCCCCCTTCCTGCAACAATATCATTCTCTCAGTTGAATCTGGTGTTGCCCAAGAAAAGCAGAACAATTTGCTGTGAGGGACAAGCTGAAGTTTTATTTCAGTGGAGATTGTTGCAAAAATAGAAAGCATATGCCAATGCCCTTAGACCACACAGCCTTTCCCCATTTGCTGGCTCCACCTCTGTATTCCTGCTCTTCCTCTATCAACGGGGCAAAACATTCTTTCCTCTGGTCCCATGCAGAGCCATCATATCTACACCCAAGTCCCTGGGGTCTCCTCTGACACCTTAAGGTACTGTGTAGTTAGGATGGGCTAAGTTATGCTGTGGTAACAAACAACCCCAAAGAGTAGTGCTTTAAAACAACAAAGGTTATTTCTTGCTCATGACATAGTTCATTATAGGTCAGCTGGGGACTTTGTTCTACATCATCTTCCCTCAAAGGCCATGAGCTGATGGACACTCCACTGTTGAAAATGTTACTGTCAACATGGTGGGGGAAAGAGAATGTGACTAACTTGTTTCCTGGTTCATAAGGTCCTCCATGGGTCACTTCCACTCACATGTCAACACCTGACTTCAAGAGGGGGGTGGCATATCCTACCATCTGCCAGAAGGAAGAGAGCCAGGAACATCAGTGAACAGCACACACTCCAAGAACTAATCAAACTATTTTTTCAAACGAAAAGATAAAATTCTTTTTCTAAGATGAATTCTAGTTACCAGTGGCTGAGAGAATGCAGTTTTCTCATCTGTCTACATGTATATTATAAAATACCCAAGATGGACTCTGCTTTTCTTTCTTTCAGAAGTGCCCTGGACACGCAGGGGAATGGAAGAAGGAAAAAATGGGAGCCAGAGACTGTGCCAGGAACGTCCCCTAATCCTGACAACAAGGCAGCAAGGTCAGTATTTTACGTTCTACTCCCCGATGAGGAAACTGAGGTGTGGAGAGGGGAAGCATGTAGTGAAGACTTAGCCTTACCCAAAGAGCGGTCTGGCTTTGTCTTAGCTCCTGGCAAGATGGCAAGTGTATATGGTTTGTATACACTATATGCCCGGATTGCTTCAGACCTTTGTTTTTGACACTCCAACATTTTGTAACTCAGAACTATTTTCTCTCTCAAAAAGCACAGCTTTTGTAAATGAGAGCCTCTGTTTTTCTGTCATGGATTTGAAAGGCCTGCTTAGCAACTCAAAAAGCCCAGAACTGGACTGGAAATACTCTGCAGTCTGCCTTCTCAGGCGGAAACCCACAGGCCTCTCAGCCTGCCCTCACCAGGCAGTGATGCTGGGGGAAATTGTAGAGTAAGAAAAAGAAGTATCAACTGAAAAAAATTACACAACCTAAAAGTTGAGAATTATGTTTTATTTTTTGGACAAAACTGAGGACTTAAGCCTGGGACACAGCCTCTCAGATTACTCTGAGGGACTGCTCAGAAGAGGCAGGTGGGGAGCCAGGATACACAGGAGTTTTTGCAACAAAGACCAGGTAGTCGGAACATCAGAAGATTGCTGTTAATTAAAGAAAACCAGACATCGCGAGTTAATGAATTTAGCGCTTTTCTACGTATGGGAAGCTGCAAGAGTCTGGGCTCACTGAAATCATTCCTTTGATATGCACCTCAGCTCTCTGGGGCCAGTATCCTGTGCTTTTTCATCCTGAGTCTCCTCAGGGTGCACCGTCGGGGGTGGCTGCAGCAGCTGACTGCTAAATGGTGGGCATCCCGTTTCCATCCTGAGTTCCATCAGGACTCACCGTCCTGTAATGTGATGGCTTGATGGCTGCAACATCATTTGTTTACTGATATGGCAGGCAACATTTTTTCACTGACAGAACTCATTACTGGGTATGGGAGACAGCAGTTAATATATGAAAATATGACCACCCCGACCCGTACCCCCACTCCTGTATCAGAAAATATTCCAAAGAAGACATTTCTCCTCACATCCTCCATGCTATGGCTTCTGTAGCTATTGAGATACACAAAAGGGCAGACTTCTAACTCAAGAAGTCACATCCACAGATTTTCTGATCTTACTCCCTAATGGACCAAAAGGCCCACAGACACTGCTTGCTTCTTTAATTGCCCAACAGTATTCCCTATGAAAATAAGAATTTTCTCATAAAGGTGGGAGCGGGATATCGTTCTTCTCAAAAGTAACATCAATTTTTTTTCCCGTTTTTTTCCCCTTGAAGTCAGGATAGTTATCAATTTTCAGAGTATATCTTTTAGTTCCGGCTTGAGAAATTACAAGTTGGTTCATTTGCAAACCCGCATGTTAGCATTCCGTGGGGTTACATACCTTTTTCCTCAGGCTAGTTAACCCAGTTGATTACTGCTTGTTGCTGTTGATGTCAAGGTTAGATCTTCAGCCTCCACAGGGTCTGATTACCTCTGCTGTGTTGAGGCCCTTTCTAAAATACGAGCATCAGGGGGACCAGGCAGTGTAAATAAGTAGAAACATAACTTCCAGAAAAATTCAAGAACTTTGTGAGAGAAGAAGCAAGGAGAAGACATGTTTTTCCTTTCTGAAAGCAAAATAACAGAAATTTTGGAAAAATCATAATATCTACCTAATTTTTTTTTTGCTTTTCCCCAACATCTTATTTTTTTAAATTTGAAACACAGAGAAAAAGTTGAAAGAATTTTAAGTTAGCACCTGCAAAACCACCACCTAGATTCTACCACTAACATTTTGCTATCTTTGCTTCACCACACATCTAAGTATCTATCCATCCCTCTGTCCAGTAAAGCTGTCTTTCATTTTTGATGCATCTCCATCTTCAAAGCCAGCACTACAGCATCTTCAGACCTCTCTCTGATCTCTGTTTCTGTCCTCACATCTCCTCTAACTCCAACCCTCCTGCTTCTCTCTTATGAGGTCTCTTGTGATTACATTGGGCCCATTTGAATATTCCAGGACAATCTGTGATGTCTAGATCCTTAGCTTAATCACAGCTGCAAAGTCCCTTTTGCCCTGTAAGGTGACTATCCATCTGCTTGGGCCACTATAACAAAATACCATAGATTGGATGGCTTAAACAACAGAAATTAATTTTTTCACAGTTCAGAGACTGGGAAGGCCAAGAGCAAGGTGGTGGTGGATTTATCTCCTGGTAAGAGTTCTCTCTGACTTGTGGCCTTCTCACTGTGTCCTCACATGGCTAAGGAAGCAAGCTCTCTCTTCTTAAAGAGATACTAATCCTGTTGGATCAAGGCTCTACCTTATAATCTCATTTACCTTAATTACCTCCTAATAGGCTTTATCTCCAGATACAGCCACACTGGGGGTTTAGGGCTTCAACATATGAATTTTGTGGAGGGGATACAATTCAGTCCATGGCAATAACATACTTATAGGTCCTGAAGATTATGACAATGAGGGGGGAGCATTATTCTGTCTACCACAGTATACATAACATTTTCATTTTTAGCATTCTCTAAAGACTTACAGTCAGGTGAAAAGTAGGGAGTCAACATATAGATGGCAACAAATGTTGATACAAAAAGAAAAGTCAAAGAGACTTCCCTAGTGGTCCAATGGTTAAGACTCCGAGCACCCAATGCAGGGGGCCCAGGTTTGACCCCTGGTCAGGGAGCTAGATCCCGCATGCCTCAACTAAAGATCCCACATGCCTCAACTAAAGATCCCGCATGCTGTAACGAAGATCCCTCATGCCTCAACTAAGACCTGGCTCAGCCAAGTAAATAAATAAATAAAATAAATTTTTTTTTTTTTAAAGAAAAGTCTAAGGACTGAGCCCTGGGGCACAGCTGGAGATCAGGGAGATGAGGAGGAACCAGCAAAAGACCCCCAGGAGGAGCATCCAGCAAGGCAGAAGAGGAGGAAAGGCAGCAAGTGTGGAATTCCAGATGGTCAGCTGGCTGTCACTGCTGCCAACGGGTCAAAGAGATGAGGGTTGAGAGGCGGCCATGTGTTGGGTTTAGCAAAGTGGAGATCACTGGGTACCCTGTCTGGTGGCGTGGTAGTGGGGAGTGCCTGGCCGGAGTGGCTTCAGGAGGGAAACAGAGGACCAAAAGAAGGTTAGAGTCTGCAAGTGCTTGTTGGAAACTCCTCCTAAGCACCATGATTCAACAGGGCCACTCCTGAAGGCACCTTCATGGTACTGATGTCCGGAATCCCAATAGTACTACCTGCACACTTCCCTTCTTCCTTCCTTCTTTCCACCTCCCCTTTCTTTCTTTTTTCATCTTCTTTTTCACTTATTTACTTGTTCTTTCCCCTTTCATTCCACAAACACATATAAGCCCCCATACTTTTGAAACGAGGATCCACAAAAGGGTAGTGTGAATTAGCCAAAAGGAAAATTCTTTCCCTTTCTTAATAAAATTTTTCATTTTATCTTCTCCTATATTTGAAAATGGAAATATTCTTAAATTTCAAAACAAGTTGGTTTCATCTGCCAAAAGCACAGTTAGTTGCAGACATTACTCTAAATAGTTTTACATGGAAATATTCTTGTTATATAGCTTTTCTTCTTTTTTACATTTTTATTGCAGTATAATTGCTTTACAGTGATGTGTTAGTTTCTGCATTATAAAAAAGTAAAACAGTTATACATATACATATGTTCCCATATCTCTTCCCTCTTGCATCTCGCTCCCTCCCACCCTCCCTATCCCACCCCTCTAGGTGGTCACAAAGCACCGAGCTGATCTCCCTGTGCTATGCGGCTGCTTCCCACTAGCTATCTATTTTATGTTTGGTAGTGTATATATGTCCATGCCACTCTCTCACTCTGTCACAGCTTACCCTTCCCCCTCCCCATATCCTCAAGTCCATTCTCTAGTAGGTCTGTGTCTTTATTCCCGTCTTACCCCTAGGTTCTTCATGACATTTTTTTTTCTTAGATTCCATATATATGTGTAAGCATACGGTATTCTTCTTTCTCTTTCTGACTTACTTCACTCTGTATGACAGACTCTAGGTCTATCCACCTCATTACAAATAACTCAATTTCGTTTCTTTTTATGGCTGAGTAATATTCCATTGTATATATGTGCCACATCTTCTTTATCCATTCATCCTATGATGGACACTTAGGTTGCTTCTATCTCCTGGCTATTGTAAATAGAGATGCAATGAACATTTTGGTACATGACTCTTTTTGAATTATGGTTTTCTCAGGGTATATGCCCAGTAGTGGGATTGCTGGGTCATATGGTAGTTCTATTTGTAGCTTTCTAAGGAACCTCCATACTGTTCTCCATAGTGGCTGTACCAATTCACATTCCCACCAGCAGTGCAAAAGTGTTCCCTTTTCTCCACACCCTCTCCAGCATTTACTGTCTCTAGATTTATTGATGATGGCCATTCTGACCAGTGTAACAAGATATCTCATTGTAGTTTTGATTTTCATTTCTCTAATGATTAATGATGTTGAGCATTCTTTCATGTGTTTGTTAGCAATCTGTATATCTTCTTTGGAGAAATGTCTATTTAGGTCTTCTGCCCATTTCTGGAATGCGTTGTTTGTTTTTTTGTTATTGAGCTGCATAAGCTGCTTATAAATTTTGGAGATTAATCCTTTGTCAGTTGCTTCATTTGCAAATATTTTCTCCCATTCTGAGGGTTGTCTTTTGGTCTTGGTTAACGTTTCCTTTGTAGTGCAAAAGCTTTTAAGTTTCATTGGGTCCCATTTGTTTATTTTTGTTTTTATTTCCATTTCTCTAGGAGGTGGGTCAAAACTAATGCAGAAACTAACACATGTGTTAGTTTCTTGCTGTGATTTATGTCACAGAGTGTTCTGCCTATGTTTTCCTCTAAGAGTTTGATAGTTTCTGGCCTTACATTTAGGTCTTTAATCCATTTTGAGCTTATTTTTGTGTATGGTGTTAAGGAGTGTTCTAATCTCATATTTTTACATGTACCTGTCCAGTTTTCCCAGCATCACTTGTTGAAGAGGCTGTGCTTTTTCCACTGTACATTCCTGCATCCTTTATCAAAGATAAGGTTACCATATGTGCGTGGGTTTATCTCTGGGCTTTCTGTCCTATTCCATTGATCTATCTTTCTGTTTTTATGCCAGTACCATACTGTCTTGATTACTGTAGCTTTGTAGTATAGTCTGAAGTCAGGGAGCCTGATTCCTCCAGCTCCATTTTTTGTTCTCAAGATTGCTTTGGCTATTCAGGGTCCTTTGTGTTTCCATACAAATTGTGAAATTTTTTGTTCTAGTTCTGTGAAAAATGCCAGTGGTAGTTTGATAGGGATTACATTGAATCTGTAGATTGCTTTGGGTAGTAGAGTCATATTCACAATGTTGATTCTTCCAATCCAAGAACATGGTATATCTCTCCATCTATTTGTTTCATCTTTAATTTCTATCATCAGTGTCTTATAATTTTCTGTATACAGTACTTTTGTCTCCTTAGGTAGGTTTATTCCTAGATATTTTATTCTTTTTGTTGCAATGGTAAATGGGAGTGTTTTCTTGATTTCACTTTCAGATTTTTCATCATTAGTGTATAGGAATGCCAGAAATTTCTGTGCATTAATTTTGTATCCTGCTACTTTACCAAATTCATTGATTAGCTCTACTAGTTTTCTGGTAGCATCTTTAGGATTCTCTATGTATAGTATCATGTCATCTGCAAACAGTGACAGTTTTACTTTTTCTTTTCCGATTTGGATTCCTTTTATTTCCTTTTCTTCTCTGATTGCTGTGGCTAAAACTTCCAAAACTATGTTGAATAAGAGTGGTGAGAGTGGGCAGCCTTGTCTTGTTCCTGATCTTAGTGGGAATGCTTTCAGTTTTTCATATTGAGGACGATGTTGGCTGTGGGTTTGTCATATATGGCCTTTATTATGTTGGGGAAAGTTCCCTCCATGTCTACTTTCTGCAGGGTTTTTATCATAAATGGGTGTTGAATTTTGTCGAAAGCTTTTTCTGCATCTATTGAGATGATCATATGGTTTTTCTCCTTCAATTTTTTAATATGGTGTATCACGTTGATTGATTTGCGTATATTGAAGAATCCTTGCATTCCTGGAATAAACCCCACTTGATCATGGTGTATGATCCGTTTAATGTGCTGTTGGGCTCTGTTTGCTAGTATTTTGTTGAGGAATTTTACATCTATGTTCATCAGTGATATTGGCCTGTAGTTTTCTTTCTTTGTGACATCCTTGTCCGGTTTTGGTATCAGGGTGATGGTGGCCTTGTAGAATAAGTTTGGGAGTGTTCCTCCCTCTGCTATATTTTGGAAGAGTTTGAGAAGGATAGGTGTTAGCTCTTCTCTAAATGTTTGATAGAATTCGCCTGTGAAGCCATCTGGTCCTGGGCTTTTGTTCGTTGGAAAATTTTTAATCACAGTTTCAATTTCAGTGCTTGTGATTGGTCTGTTCATATTTTCTATTTCTTCCTGATTCAGTCTTGGCAGGTTGTGCATTTCTAAGAATTTGTCCATTTCTTCCAGGTTGTCCATTTTATTGGCATAGAGGTGCTTGTAGTAATCTCTCATGATCTTTTGTATTTCTGCAGTGTCAGTTGTTACTTCTCCTTTTTCATTTCTAATTCTATTGATTTGAGTCTTCTCCCTTTTTTTCTTGATGAGTCTGGCTAATGGTTTATCAATTTTGTTTATCTTCTCAAAGAACCAGCTTTTAGTGTTATTAATCGTTGCTATCGTTTCCTTCATTTCTTTTTCATTTATTTCTGATCTGATTTTTATGATTTCTTTCCTTCTGCTAACTTTGGGTTTCTTTTTGTTCTTCTTTCTCTAATTGCTTTAGGTGCAAGGTTAGGTTATTTATTCGAGATGTGTCCTGTTTCTTAAGGTAGGATTGTATTGCCATAAACTTCCCTCTTAGAATGGCTTTTGCTGCATCCCATAGGTTTTGGGTCGTCGTGTCTCCATTGTCATTTGTTTCTAGGTATTTTTTGATTTCTTCGTTATTAAGTAGTGTATTGTTTAGCCTCCATGTCTTTGTAATTTTTACAGATCTTTTCCTGTAATTGATATCTAGTCTCACAGCATTGTGGTTGGAAAAGATACTTGATACAATTTCAATTTTCTTAAATTTACCAAGGCTTGATTTGTGACCCCAGATATGATCTATCCTGGAGAAGGTTCCATGAGCACTTGAGAAAAATGTATATTCTGTTGTTTTTGGCTGGAACGTCCTATAAATATCAATTAACTCCATCTTGTTTAATGTATCATTTAAAGCTTGTGTTTCCCTATTTATTTTCATTTTGGATGATCTGTCCATTGGTGAAAGTGGGGTGTTAAAGTCCCCTACTATGAATGTGTTACTGTCGATTTCCCCTTTTGTGGCTGTTAGTATTTGCCTTATGTATTGAGGTGCTCCTATGTCAGGTGCATAAATATTTACAATTGTTATATCTTCTTCTTGGATCGGTCCCTTGACCATTATGTAGTGTCCTTCCTTGTCTCTTCTAATAGTCTTTATTTTAAAGTCTATTTTATCTGATTTGAGAATTGCTACTCCAGCTTTCTTTTGGTTTCCATTTGCATGGAATATATTTTTCTATCCCCTCACTTTCAGTCTGTATGTGTCTCTAGGTCTGAAGTGGGTCTCTTGTAGACAGCATATATATGGGTCTTGTTTTTGTATCCACTCAGCCAGTCTGTGTCTTTTGCTGGGAGCATTTAGTCCATTTACATTTAAGGTAATTATCGATATGTATGTTCCTATTCCCATTTTCTTAATTGTTTTGGGTTTGTTATTGTAGGTCTTTTCCTTCTCTTGTATTTCTTGCCTAGAGAAGTGCCTTTAGCATTTGTTTTAAAGCTGTTTTGGTGGTGCTGAACTCTCTCAGCTTTTGCTTGTCTGTAAAGGTTTTAATTTCTCCATCAAATCTGAATGAGATCCTTGCTGGGTAGAGTAATCTTGGTTGTAGATTTTTCTACTTCATCCCTTTAAATATGTCCTGCCAGTCCCTTCTGGCTTGCAGAGTTTCTGCTGAAAGATCAGTTGTTAACCTTATGGGGTTTCCCTTGTGTGTTATTTGTTGTTTTTCCCTTGCTGCTTTTAAACTGTTTTCTTTGTATTTAATTTTTGACAGTTTGATTAATATGTGTCTTGGCATGTTTCTCCTTGGATTTATCCTGTATGGGACTCTCTGTGCTTCCTGGACTTGCTTAACTATTTCCTTTCCCATATTAGGGAAGTTTTCAACTATAATCTCTTCAAATATTTTCTCAGTCCCTTTCTTTTTCTCTTCTTCTTCTTGGACCCCTATAATTCGAATGTTGGTGCGTTTATTGTTGTCCCAGAGGTCTCTGAGACTGTCCTCAGTTCTTTTCATGCTTTTTTCTTTATTCTGCTCTGCAGTAGTTATTTCCACTATTTTATCTTCCAGGTCACTCATCCGTTCTTCTGCCTCAGTTATTCTGCTATTGATCCCATCTAGAGTCTTTTTCATTTCATTTATTGTGTTGTTCATCACTGCTTGTTTGCTCTTTAGTTCTTCTAGGTCCTTGTTAAATGTTTCTTGCATTTTCTCTATTCTCTTCCCAAGATTTTGGATCATCTTTACTATCATTATTCTGAATTCTTTTTCAGGTGGACTGCCTATTTCCTCTTCATTTGTTAGGTCTGGTGGGTTTTTATCTTGCTCCTTCATCTGCTGTGTGTTTTTCTGTCTTCTCATTTTGCTTATCTTACTGTGTTTGGGGTCTCCTTTTTGCAGGCTGCAGGTTCGTAGTTCCCATTGTTTTTGGTGTCTGTCCCCAGTGGCTAAAGTTGGTTCAGTGGGTTGTGTAGGCTTTCTAGTGGAGGGGACTAGTGCCTGTGTTCTGGTGGATGAGGCTGGATCTTGTCTTTCTGGTGGGCAGGTCCACGTCTGGTGGTGTGTTTTGGGGTGTCTGTGGCCTTATTATGATTTTAGGCAGACTCTCCGCTAATGGGTGGGATTGTGTTCCTGTCTTGCTAGTTGTTTGGCACAGGGTGTCCAGCACTGTAGCTTACTGGTCATTGAGTGAAGCTGGGTGTTGGTGTTGAGATGGAGATCTCTGGGATATTTTCAGTGTTTGATATTACGTGGAGCTGGGAGGTCTCTTGTGGACCAGTGTCCTGAAGTTGGCTCTCCCACCTCAGAGGCACAGCACTGACTCCTGGCTGCAGCAGCAAGAGCCTTTCATCCACAAGGCTCAGAATAAAAGGGAGAAAAAGTAGAAAGAAAGAAAAAGAAAGAAAGAAAGAAGGAAAAAAGAAAGAAAGAAGGAAAAAAGATAAAATAAAATAATGTAAGATAAATAAAATAAAGTTATTAAAATAAAAAATAATTATTAAGAAAAAATTTTTTTAAAAAAGAAAAAACAAAAACGGACAGACAGAACCCTAGGACAAATGGTGAAAGCAAAGCTATACAGACAAAATCTCACACAGAAGCATACACATACACACTCACAAAAAGAGGAAAAGGGGAAAAAATAATAAATCTTGCTCTCAAAGTCCACCTCCTCAATTTGGGATGATTCGTTGTCTATTCATGTATTCCACAGATGCAGGGTACATCTAGTTGATTGTGGAGCTTTAATCTGCTGCTTCTGATGTTGCTGGGAGAGATTTCCCTTTCTCTTCTTTGTTCGCACAGCTCCTGCGGCTCAGCTTTGGATTTGGCCCCGCCTCTGCATGTAGGTCGCTGGAGGGCGTCTGTTCTTCGCTCAGACAGGACGGGGTTAAAGGAGCTGATTCGGGGGCTCTGGCTCACTTAGGCCGGGGGGAGGGAGGGGCACGGAGTGCGGGGCGGGCCTGCGGCGGCAGAGGTCAGCGTGACGTTGCACCAGCCTGAGGCGTGCCCTGCCTTCTCCTGGGGAAGTTGTTCCTGGATTCCGGGACCATGGCAGTGGCGGGCTGCACAGGCTCCCCGGAAGGGGTGTGTGGAGAGTGACCTGTGCTCGCACACAGGCTTCTTGGTGGCAGCAGCAGCAGCCTTAGCGTCTCATGCCCGTTTCTGGGGTCCGCGGTTTTAGCCGCGGCTCACGCCCGTCTCTGGAGCTCCTTTAAGCAGCGCTCTTAATCCCCACTCCTCGCGCCCCAGGAAACAAAGAGGGAAGAAAAAGTCTCTTGCCTCTCCGGCAGTTCCATACTTTTCCCGGACTCCCTCCCGGCTAGCGGTGGTGCACTAACCCCTTCAGTCTGTGTTCACGCCGCCAACCCCAGTCCTCTCCTGGCGCTCGGACCGAAGCCCGAGCCTCAACTCCCAACCCCGCCCGCCCCGGCGGGTGAGCAGACAAGCCTCTCGGGCTGGTGAGTGCCAGTCGGCACCGATCCTCTGTGCGGGAATCTCTCCGCTTTGCCCTCCGCACCCCTGTTGCTGCTCTCTCCTCCGCGGCTCCGAAGCTTCCCCGCTCCGCCACCCGCAGTCTCCGCCCGCGAAGGGGCTTCTAGTGTGTGGAAACCTTTCCTCCTTCACAGCTCCCTCCCACTGGTGCAGGTCCCGTCCCTATTCTTTTGTCTCTGTTTATTCTTTTTTCTTTTGCCCTACCCAGGTACTTGGGGAGTTTCTTGCCTTTTGGGAGGCCTGAGGTCTTCTGCCAGCGTTCAGTAGGTGTTCTGTAGGAGTTGTTCCACATGCAGATGTATTTCTGATGTATCTGTGGGGAGGAAGGTGTTCTCCACGTCTTACTCTTCCACCATCTTCCCCCTCTCCTATATAGCTTTTAAAAGTAATTTTTTAGCAAACAGAAGTTAGATAGCAATATGCAAATAATTTATATTGTGAATTTTACTCACTTAAAAAGATAATCCATCCTTTTTTCATTTTTAAAACTACACTCAAAAATGAATTGGGAAATTTCATGAATGTTTCCACTTTTCTTTTCCAGAGTTTCACATTTCTGAATTTAATTCTTTCTGGAATTTTCCAAACTCCAGAATCTTCCTTTTCCCCATTCATAAACCCACACCCTTCATTCTTTTTCTGGATTTCATTGTGTCTTCTCCTTGGCTTCCTCATGATTTCTCTGTCCCAGGGTGGCTGACAATAATGAGGCTGCTTCTTATTCTCCTTTTAATCATTCCATCTCATCCATTCTTCCCTTGCTGTCCATTCTGTGATTAGAATAATCTCATTCTTCTTTGCTAGGATAATTTTCTCACATCTTATGACTACCTCTTAGAGACATAACAATTAAAGTATTTCACTGAAAACTTCCTGGTTTAAAGAAAGGACACAAAGAATTTTTACCACCTTGATATTTACCTGGCGAAATGTTATCATATGAACACCCAGAGCATTGTGTTTCAGTCTGGATACCACGTCTTGAGAAGTACAGTGACGAATTAAAATATGCCCACTGGCGAGTAATCAGGAGTTTGAAAACCATGACACGAGGAATGATTGTAGGCTCTTGGGATGTTTTGTTTGGAAAAAAGAAGTCTTAGGTAGGAGTGGGGCATGGGTAGTCAGAGATGACAGATTAAGAGACAGTTTGGCTGGCAGGGGGACTGCCGCTATGGGCAGATGGGGCAGCTGTCCCAGGAGGATATTGGTGCTTGGACTGAGGGGGAGGGAGGTACCCAGAGGAAAACTGGGTGTTATTAAGGTTGGCCATCAGTAGGAAGAGCAGTCGTCTGTGAGATGTATCTCACCCATTCCCCACACCCACCTGCCATGGCTTTTGCTACTTCTCCCAGTTAGACCTCAGAAGTAGAGGTAGTTAATGGTCTCAAAGGACTGAAGATAAGCCCATAGTCAAAAATCATGGGACAATTTAAGAAAACAAGTACTGTGAGAGAACAACCACAAGCAGAAAAACCTACAGCAGAAGGAGGAGACCTACTGACAGACATAAACAGGAATCTTAATCTTACATAAGACATAGCAAGTATAAAACAAGAATTGGTGGTTTTGAAGGAGAGTCAACCAAAGATACTGGATATAATATAATTGCCAAAATAAAGAATGGATTGAAGAGCTGAACAGATGCCAAATGGATAGACTATGACCAACCCTTCTGTGCATGAGAGCTTGCTGTATGTACGTGCATCATAGCCCTGGAGCGGGAAGATGGATTATTCATCAATAGTCTCTAGAAAACTGGTTTCACCATATGGGGAAAACTAGGATGAGATCTCTACCTTCTTCTATAAACAAAAAAATAAACTTTATGTCAGTTAAAAGTCAAATATGGAAGGTAAAGCTACACATCTATTAGAAGAAAGTGTAGAATATTTTTTGTGACATCAGAAGGGAGAAGGATTTCGTAAGATCCCCAAAAGTGAAAATCATGAAGTAGGTAGTTGATGGAGTTAATGATAACAAAATTAAGAATTTCTGATACCATAAACTAAGTGAACAGACAGGTGATAGACTGGAGGTGACAAAGTGGTAATAACTGACACAGAACTATTTAGAAAATACAGATAACTCCTGAAAGTCAGATAAAGCAAAGGATATTGTAGCAATATCCTGCCCACATCCCTCGACCCTCCTCTGGGTTCACCAGCAGCTGTGCTGGACAATGAGTTCCCACCTCAGTGTGGGAAACTTTCTCTCTGGGTCTGAAGGTTCTCTCAGGCACTGTGGGAGACGCTCAATTTAGGTGCTCTGCAAACTGGAAGGGCTGGTGGCTGAATCTGCCCACAGGCAGCCCTCAACCGGTGAGAACCAGGGGGTAGCCTATAAGTAGCTCAGCTTCCTCATTTGTTGGTGGGACAATCCTGACGAGAGTGTTCAGCATGGCTCCTCAGAGGGTCCCCAGCAGGACTCAGCCTCGGGTGCCCACAGCAGCAACTTCTCACAACCCACCCTGTTTTTGGTTTTCTCCTTCCTTTTCTCACCATCTTTACCCCCTCACTTGCACTCAAGTCTTTGAGGGTCTGCCTTCAGGGGAACCCAAATCAGGATGGATGTAATAAGCATTTCACAGAAAGGGAAACAGGAAAGAATAACAAGCGTGGGAAAGACCCTCAAATTAAAGTGATCAGAGGAATGAAAACTATGTAGGGAGCTGCCACTATACCCCCAAACATTTGGCAAACATTAAAACTCTGGATTTTATAAAGTGCTTGTGAGAATGTGGAGAAATGGACACGCTATGCAGGCATTCTGGAGAACAATTCACAGTGCTCCGTGGGTTTGTGTACCTGCATGCCCTGCAGTCTCACAGATGCTCTCCTCTGCACGTGCCCCGCACAGACTCTCACACCCCCATCCTATCTGCTCTACGAATCAGTCTTCAGTGCTCCTGCTAATCCAACCACATGCCTCAAGTCCATCTCTCTCCTTTTTAACTTCTCTCCTCTGATACCCACTCTTGCTTCGTCACATTCTGCTGATGACCTCACTTTTACTGAACTGAAAAAACAGAAGCAAACAGAAAATATTTCCGTGCACTTTCATCACCGCATCTATCAACTGACCAGTAAGTGTGCCCTTATCCTCTGCCTTCCTCCCTTCCTACCCCAACTCCTCCTGTCTCTCTCGCCTCCTCAGGAACCTGGATTGTGGGCTTCCCTGGTGGTACAGTGATTAAGAATCTGCCTGCCAATGCAGGGGACACGGGTTCAAGCCCTGGTCCAGGAAGATCCCACATGCCGCGGAGCAACTAAGCCCATGCACCACAACTACTGAGCCTGTGCTCTAGAGCCCGCAAGCCACAACTACTGAGCCCATGTGCCACAACTACTGAAGCCCGTGCGCCTAGAGCCCGTGCTCCATAACAAGAGGTGCCACCGCAATGAGAAGCCCGCAGACCACAACGAAGAGTAGCTCCCACTCGCCGCAACTAGAGAAAGCCCACGTGCAGCAACGAAGACCCAACGCAGCCAAAACTAACTAACTAAGTAAATTAATTAATTATTTTAAAAAAGAACCTGGATTTTCCTTCTTCTGCATCGTCAGTTTTTCCCCTCCCTGTGGGATCATTCACGTCAGCATGCTGTTGAAGCCCTTATGCTGGTATGAGTGCTGTGTGAGGAGGAAGAGGGAGAAGAGAAGGAGGGGGGCAGAAAGGAGGAAAAAAGGAAAGAAAACTTCCCTCTTTTATACATTCCCCTCTATGTTCTGCTCCATTTGTATGCTCTCCTCTACAGCAACATTTCTCCAAAGAATTGTCTATAATTCTCAGCCTTCCCCTTGACTGGGCCCATCCACATCATCTGGCACCATTGATGGTTTCCTCCACCTCCTCAAGCCCTTTCTTCACTGCCCCAGGGACACTTTTCTTTTGCTAGGTTCTTCTTCTCATGGCCTCTGCTTCTCACTTTCCTTTGCTGGTCCTCATAGCCTTTCCAGACTCCATATGTTGCCCTGTTCTCTTTCCAGTCTACACTCACTCCCTAGGTAATCTTGGCTTTAAGGATCACATATGCCAGGATGACTTCCCAAGTTTATCTCCAGCACAGACCTTGATCCCAAACTCCAGAAGCCAACTTCCTACTTGACAGCTCTACTTGGATGTCTAATAAGCATTTCAGACTTAAAATGTTCAAAACCAGACTATTGATCTATCACTGAAAACTGTTCCAACCCTGTTTTCTTCTTCTTCTTCTTAGTTAATGGTAACCCATCCTACCAGCTGCTCAGGTCAGAGCTCTCAGGGTCACCCTTGATTCTTCTCCTCCTCTCACAGCCCCCCATCCAAGCCACTTGCAAATCTTACTGGCTCCACCTTCTAAATATGCTGTGGCATTCCCACCCCTTCTCCCTACCCCCTCCACTACCACCCTGCCCAAGCACCATGGTCTCTTCCCAGGACCACTGCAATGACGTCCTAACTGGACTCTCCCCCTTACCCTCACTCTTCTCCAGTCTGTTCTCCACCCAGCTGCCTGGTGTCTTTCTTTTGCTTTTTTTTTTTTTTGGCCGTGTGCGGCATGTGGGATCCTAGTTCCCCAGCCAGGGATCGAACCTATGCCCCTTGCAGTGGTAGCATGAGTCTTAACCACTGGGTCACCAGGGAAGTCCCTGCCAGGGTGTCTTTCAAAAGTCAGTCAGATCTTGTCATTCTCTTCCTCAAAACCCTCCCCGCTTCACTCGGAATGGAAGCTGCAGTCCTTACTGTGGCCCAGAGGACTCTTCCATCTGATTGGACCCTGGCTTCCCTGTGATCTCATGTCTTATCATCCTCCACTCACTCACTCTGCTTTAGCTGCACCAGCTGCTCTCCCTGGAACAGCCTTGCCCATTCTCACCTCAGGGCCTTTGCACTTGCTGTTCCTTTTGTCTGAATGCTCTTTCCCCCCATATCAGCACAGCCTGCTCTCTCACCTCATTCATGTCTCTGTCAAATGCCACCACAGTCTTGGAGGGGCCTTTCCTGGCCCCTCGATCTGAAACAGCATGCTTCATTGCTCTCTGTCCTCTTATCCTGAATTATTGTCTTCTTTGCACTTATCATAACCTAGCATTATATATTGTCTATTTATTCTCTCTTCCTACTAAAAGAAGGGAAGGGACTTTGTCTATTTTTGTTCATGCTGTATCTGCAGAACCTAGTAGTATGGAGCATAGAGTAGACACCTGATGAACACTTGTTGGATAAAGGAATTAACAGACACACAAATTGAGAACTAAAAGATTTTCATCCCAGAATTATTCATAACAACAAAAAACTTGAAACAACCTCAATGCCCTTCAATGAGAGAATGGAGAAATAAAATTCAGTCTAAGCAAAAAGAATGAAATATGATTCAGCTGCTACAAGGAATAAAAGATAGATAGATAGATAGATAGATGATAGGAGATCCATCTACATCTATATATCAGCATGGATAGATCTTAAAGAGAAGTTGTTAAGGTGGAAAAGTAATAAACAGGATGAGATACAGAGTACAATACTGTGTGAATACTGAGATTGGGAATGGAGGATAGAGGAGAAAATCTTTTAAGAAAAACAAGTGAAAAATAAAATGCAGTGAGATAAAATAAGGGTTCTTCATGGACCAGTGATGATAGTGTGTTATAAACTGAGATTTTGTTCAGTTCAGTTGTATGAGAAAAAAAAATGAGTTGTCCCTGGGCAGTGTTTGCTTAACTGGGATATGGGACAAGATTCCTAAGGGCTACAGGTGAGACCAGTGGGGCCTGATCAGATCAGGGAAGGCTTTGTGGAAGCTGGGGGATTTTCATGCACCCCGAAGGATGGAAATGCTATAAAGAGAGAGAAGTAAGAGGGCATTCCGGTGGGACAGAAAGACATGACCAAAGTCCCAGAAGGAGGAAAGCTGAAGATACAAGAGACAGAACTTACCAGCCTCAGCAGATGGTTCACAGGGTTGGGGAAGGGGTAGAATCGAAAAAGATAAAATTAAAAATCAGATGGTAGAATGTCTTGGATAAAGCTAAGAAGTTTAGACTTGATTCTAGCACTAATAAGATTAATAAATTCTAACATTTACTGATACTTACTATATGTCAAAAAACTTTTTATAAGTGCTTTATGTTTTATTTCATTTAATTTTCACAGCAACTCTGTAGCCTAGGCTGTAATATTACCCTTATTCTAACTACGAGAGAAGTAAGACAAAGAATGGTCAAGTAACGTGCCCAGTGTCACACAACTATTAACATGGAAGCCAGGATTTGATTCATGCAGTCTGATTCCAGACTTCCCACTTTTTTTTTAAATTTTTTATTGGAGTATAGTTGATTTACAATGTTGTATTAGTTTCAGGTGTACAGCAAAGTGAATCAGTTATACATATACATATATCCACTCTGTTTTAGATTCTTTTCCCCTATAGGCCATTAGAGTATTGAGTAGAGATCCCGGTGCTATGCAGTAGGTCCTTACTAGTTATCTATTTTATACATAGTAGTTTGTTTATGTCAATCCCAACCTCCCAGTTTATCCCTCCCCCTTTTCCCCCTCGGTAACCATAAGTTTGTTTTACCTCCCACCTTTTAACCACTGCACTAAAACTCCTTCAGTGAGCAACGTAACGGACATGGGATTTTAGCCAGGTGGATTTGCCAGATATGTGCAGAATGGCTTGCTGGGGGCAGAGACTGTAGGCAGTCTGCGAGGAGGAGAGTGTGCTGATGTCAGTGTGAGCTGACAGGGAACTGACAAGCATGCTGCCAGTGAGATGGGACAGGAAGGGACCAGTGGGGTAGCCAATCAGGCCACAAGTTTGTATTGTTGCCCTACTGTGTGCTAGGCATTGGGCTTAGCTTGGCTCTGGGCTCAATATGGTGAAAAAGATGGACACAGGTAATTAACTAACACAGGTAATTAACTGAGTGTACAAAGTACTACCAGGTAAGGAATGTAGGGGCCCAACCTAAGAAGGAGGAGGGACACGTATTCTTTGTATGTAATTACAGTTGACCCTTGAACAAGGCAGGGATTTAAGGGTGCCAATGCCCGTGCAGTTGAAAATCCATGTGTAACTTATGGTCAGCCCTCTCTATAAGCGGGTCCTCTGTATCCATGGTCCTGCATCCTCAGATTCAACCAACTGTGGATAGCGTAGTGTTATTAATATTTACTATTGAAAAATATCTGGATATAAGTGGACCTGTGCAGTTCAAACCCATGCTGTTTGAGGGTCAACTGTACAGCTTTTTCTCCTAAAATAAAAAATGTTACGCATCAAGTAGGCTTACTGTTTCATCACCTTGAAAACATAATTTTGAACAAAAAGCACTGTTTTCAAGTGTCTCTCCGTAACCCAAAGACAGAATAATCCTTAAGAAAACAGATGCCCTTTTTAATTTTAATCATCTTTTATCTGAAAAAGCAAAGGAAGCGGTTTAATGGTCATGTAATTGGCAGATATAACTAGAACTATCAGAGATAATCTGGTCCTGGGATGCACAATTATGTAGAAATCTAGGGTCTGTGTTTGTGGATAATGAATGTGTGATCTTCAGGTAGGTTTTAGAAGTCAGCATGACTAGATATCTTAACTGGAAGATCAAAGGTACAAATCAAGAAAATCCATCTCCAGGCAGGGGTTGCCCAAGGTGTAGCAATTTTTATGAATATATACGTTCACGTGAAACATACCCTTAGCAGATTATTTGAATCCCTTAGACACCCTTTTAGTCATAAAATGTAAATGCACCGCTCTGAAGATGACTGTAATATCTGATACCTATGTAGACATTTATCTTCTGTTTTTTAACGCAAGGATGCTTGTGAAATATGTGTTCCTAGAAAGTTGTGCTTAAACAGTATGTTAGCAATGCGAATCAAATGTTCTCCACCGCCATCTTCCCTCGCTAGGATATTATGGAATCTTGCCCCTTCCCCTGCAGGTCCAGAAGGAGCCTTCAACAAGCAGATCTGCGTATATACCACCTGTCCACCTTAATATCCTTTACTGGCCTCACCTTGCTCTTAGCCATGGCCTGGGAGGTCCTTGTGACCTAGTTGCTGCCTCCTGCCACCCTTCACTGCGCTCTGTGGTCCTAATCACTCTGTACTCCAGCCACAACCATCTCTTAATTCATCCACGCTTCCTCCACCTCAGGGCCTTTACACAAGTGTTGCCTTCTTCCTGAAACAGTGTCCCCAGCCCCAACTCTCACCTTCCTGCTCACCCTTTAGTTCTCAACCCAAACGTCACTTCCTTCCTGTGTCTGTCACTTACTATGTGCCATACAATCTTCTGGGCGAAGAGAAAATGTTCCTTCTTAATGAGTGGATATCCTAGTTGGGGGAAGCATAAAATGAACATGTGTGAAAATATGCAATATGTCACAAGGCTAGACGTGCTAAGAAGAAGAAAACTAAAGCACAGTAAGGAGGGAGAAGCCGAGGTGGGGATGGGATTGTTACTTTAGACCGGTGGGCAAGGAATGTTTCTCTGCTGGGGGACATTGGAGCAGAGACTGGAAGGAAGTGAGGGCATGAACAGCAGGTGCAAAGGCCCTGGAAGCGGGAGTGCCCTTGGTTTGTTCAAGGATGAGCAAGGAGGGCTGGGTGGCTGGAGCAGTGTGAACGGCCAGGAGAGTGAGGGAGATGAGGTCCTCAAGGTAACGGGGAAGGGGCTGCAGATCATGAGGGCCTGGCAGGCCAGGGTAAGGACTCTCTTCCCCCAGGTGATAAGGGGAGCTGCTGCAGGTGTTCGGCAGACAAGTCACGTGATTTGACTTCTGCCTTTGAAGGATTCCCGTGGCTTCTGTGTGGAGCATAGACAAGAGTAGAAGCTGGGAGCCAGTGGGGAGCCTACGGAACATGCACAGGTGAGAGATGGAGGTGCGTGAGGCTGAGGTGCTGGGGGTGCAGTGAAGTAATCAGATTCTACATGTATTTCAAAGGGAGAGCAGACAGCCTTCTCTAAACCCCTCCCTCAAAACTGGGTCAGATCCCCGTGTCATATTTTCACATTGAACCATTGACCTGGCCTTCATTCAGTCGGTAATTCTATAGTTTTTGTGTGATTATGTGGTGGGGTAACATTTGCAACTGTTCCTGTGGACTTTCTGCCTCAGGGAGAGTGGACCTCTGAAGAAAAGGAGTCTTTTCCTGGATTTTGAGATTTATTTATTTATTTGTTTGTTTACTTATTTATTTATTTTCTTCCTTTTTAAAATTGAAGTATAGTTGATTTACAGTGTTGTGTTAGTTTCAGGTGTACAACACAGTGATTCAGTTATACATACGCATATTATATATATCATATATATATATATTTATATATTTATTCTTTTTCAGCCTCTTTTCCCTCATAGGTTGTTACAAAATATTGAATACAGTTCCCTGTGCTGTACAGTAGGTCCTTGTTGTTTATCTATTTTATATACAGTCGTGTGTTTCTGTTAATCCCAAACTTCTAATTTATCCCTCCCCACCCCTTTCCCCTTTGGTAACCATAAATTTGTTTTCTATGTCTGTGAGTCTATTTCTGTTTTGTAAATAAGTTTATTTGTATCTTCTTTTTTTTCTTGATTTTGAGATTTTAAAGTTTAGGCCCTGTCTGGAAGGGCCTGGCAAAGGCAATAGGTTTGGAAGAATATGTGATGAGAATCAGCAAGACCTCCTACCTTCAGAATGAGCTGGGATTGCCTAGGTTAGCAGCTCATGGGTGAGGAGACAAAGGAAGAGAGCGATGGTCCAGGTGGGCCCCTTAGACCAGGCTTGTGCCCATTTCCTCCTAAACCAAGGCCTGGGGCAAGGGAGGGAGCAGAGTCTCCCTTTGGAAACTTGGCCTGGGGCAAGATCTCAAGGTCTTTGGGCCTCACAAAGGCCTGGCAGGGCCTGGGAGCAGTGCACAGTCCTATTTGTCTACAGTGTGATGGAAATGTTCTATATCTGTCCTGTCTAATATGGTAGACACTAGCCACCATAGCTCTTGAGCACTTGAAATATGGCTAGTGTGACTGAAGAACTGAATTTTTAAAAATTTTTAGTTAATTTAAATTTAAATAACCCCACGCAGTCACTGGTTACTGCACTGGATAGCACAGTCCCAGGTGCAGCAGAGAAGTAGAAGATTTAGGCAGCTCCACAGTTTCCTGAGGCCCCGTATGCCATGAGAACTGCAGGTGGTCCCTATGTACCTAAGAAGTTCCTGGAGGTTACTGACAGCTGAGCCCAGAGGAGCCTGTAGTCAGGAAGGCGGGGCCCAGATGGGATAAATATGTCTCCATGGAAACTAGCGTGGAAAGATGATGGCTGAGATTAGATGCCCATGTTCACCAATATCTTGACCCCAGTATGACCTACCCTCCCTCCATTTCCCTTAGAAACAACTGCAGGGAAAAGCAGGAGACCTACCTGAATTGATGAAACTAAGTTTCCACTGCCTGGCAAAAGACCTTTTAATAAAAAGTTAAAGTGAATTACAAAGACTATGGAGAGACATATCTTGCACACTTCACTTTGTAAACTGAATATAATTATAACAGATATATAGCTAGAGCTCTCTCTGTATATGCTACATAATTAATGTCTATCTGCTCAACTGAATGATGAGCTCCATCGGAGCAGGTGTATCAGTAAAGGAATGTTTTTGGCTACAAATAAAAGGAAATATGACCACAGAAATGTGAAGAATTTGAGGTTTGTGTTTTTCACATAAGAAGTTCAGTAGAGGGCAGTTGCTGACAGGTTCACAGCTCCGTGATATCAGGGATGGTGTCTCTGTTGTTTTCCCTCATGGGTACCACTACTCCAGCCATCATATCTGCATTCAAGGGAGAAAGAAAGGGAAGGTATGGCTCAGGCTGTGTCTGTCCTATTTCCCCTTATTAGGAAAGTCTTGGCTCGTCCAGAATTCCTCCAGAAGACTTTCCTTCACAGCTCATTGGCTAGAACTACCTCACGCAGCCTTGCTGTGGAGGGAGGCTGGGAGGGGAGGAAGAGAATTGTCTTGATTGTCAGAGACCAGCAATGATTCGTCGGTGGTGACTGGCTACATTGCTGCCCTGAACAAAAACCAGGGTGGTGTCAGCAGGGAAGAAGGGAATCACTAAGGGTGTAAGTGAACCGGGATAATGACGGGTTTCTACATCCAATACTCAGCACTACACACATCTCAAATAGGAATTCAGTTCTAAAGCCAGGATTTAAGGTGGAAATTGCATAGAGTTAAAATTGCCCTTGAACACTTCCTTGGGATTTTGCTAGGTTGGAGGCCAACATGCCATCTCTTTAGAAGCCCACACTGTCTTTATCCCAACATTGGAAGAGATCACTGCTCCAGCAGATGAATTAGCTAGCTTGCATTAGGGTCTGTAGTGTTTCAAGAGTAGGATCCTTAAGTAATAGATCACGTTCAGTGCAGCAAGATACTTTTACTGTGAGAGACACAGGGAACCCCTCACGCCAAACTCATTAAATAAACTGGTGGGTAGAAAGGTACTCACTATTTAAATAATCATCCACACACGATGAAGTATATGGTCTAGAGAAATGGTTAGGAGCCTGACCTCTGGAACCAGACTGCCTGGGTTTGAAGGCCTGCTCCATCACTGACTAGTTAGTTCTATGACCGTGGGCAAATTATTGTATATAATCTCTCTGTGGCTCAGTTTCTCAGCTGTGAAATGGGGATAATAGCGGCCCCAACCTTAGTGAGGTTGTGATGAGAGTTAAACGAGTTAATACAGGTAAAGCCTGTGAGTGGTCGGCCCATGATAAGCGCTATGGAAGGTTTAGCTGTTATTACTGTCGTTACTCCATAGCTGTACTAACTCCTGTTAAATGCATGTAGGAGCTACTCCCCAGTGAAAGGCATTCAATATGTATTTGTTGAATTAATAAAGTCTAATATTTAAAGTATTTATATGCCAGATTAATATTCAAACAGCAGTGGTTCCTAACGCTGTCACCTTAGGACCTTTAGGGCCTTTGAATCTTAATTACCTTGTCTTAGGTAAAGAAATGCAGAGATGCAGGTGGGGAGATATTTAAAGGAAATATCTCCTTTAATGCTTCCTGATGGGAGATATTTAAAGGAAAACTGAATCCAATCCTTGGTAATACAAATATTCATCCCAGGGTGGTCTGTCTAAGTATTCGGATATTTGAATCATTTAACCCCTCCATGCCTTGGTCAAATGAAAGAGCTGGACTAAGTGTTTTGCAAGTGGGTTCCTAGAAGTGTTAATAGCTGTCCTTAAATAAATTTGGGAAACCTAAGGTCAAGTTAAATGGATTCCTGCTATCTCTTTTCTCCCTGCTGCATTTATCAGAACCTCTGGAGTTCACTTGTGTTGTAATTCTGAAGGAATATATAGGATGAAGTATTTTCCAAATTTGACAGCAGAATCTTTTTTTCCCTTGCTGGGGAGCATCTTCAATAAATGCTGTTCTATAAATGGTGGATGCCTCTGAGGTTCCTTCCACCCGTGTCTAACGAAGGTCAGTAGGATGGAGGTTGCTTTTAACATGGAATTATATAGTTTGAATCCCTGAATGGTGATTGGTGAATGTCCACACTAGGGCTGGGTTCTCATCGTTGCCTGTACATTGGAATCACCTGGGGAGATTTAAAAAATACTGAACCGCAGGCTGCATCCCCAGGGATTCTAATCTAGTTGGTCTGGGTGCCACCTGGGCATTAGGTTTAGCATCTAAAGGCTCCCCAAGGGATGCTAACGTGCAGCCATGGTTGAGAATCACTGGGCTAGGAGATGATTCCTCAGCTGGGACGGGTGATGATAAGGACCCTAGAGAGCCTGGGGGAAAGTTGTGTGAGAGCAGAGACTGGCTGAGAGGTGATGGAGGATGGTGTGACCATCACAGGTGGGAGCTACATACATACGTGTCCTTGGGACCGCAACCAGTGAAGTTCACACCTCCCTAAAGACCGCGCACAAACACACACACAAATAAAAATCTCAGAAACCAAAGCAAGTAGCCTGGCCTGAATTGATGGAAGCAAACCATATTAGCCAGAAGAGCCCCAACTTCAAGATCAAGGTCACACCAAGGAGACTTCCCTTAGAACTCCAAGTGTTAAAAAAGAAGGTCTTTGGATTACAGTTAATTGTCTCATGAGAGATCCTGTTTGCAATTTGCCTCAGCTGAAGCCAGTGTGCACCCTGTTTCCTCCCACTGCAGCGAGGTTTATGGGCCATGAAACCCTCTCATAATTCCTGGGGGCACTGCCTGCTGGCCTCCATTGGACTCAGTAAGAAAGAGGAGGCTGTACTTGCAGGACTGCTCAGCTGTAGGATGAGCCCAGCAGGAGGAAACCAAACAGCCAAACCTGTATCCACAAGAGAAGAGTAGCTCAGTCCCACCCAGATTAGCTTTGCGGCAACTGAGTGCATGTGGTGGGGACATCATAGCCCCAGATGTTTCTAAGCCAAGGTGGACAAACCTATGCCAGCCATCCTACACTAATGACACCGGCAAGTGTGGCCAGACATCACTAATCAATCATGGTGCAATTTTATGATGAGCTTGGGCACGGCCTCAGGGCCCTTCACAACACTGAGCGTCCAAGAGCTACCACCAGGGGATCAGAGGTAGCGCTCAATTACCATCCCAGGCCTGGGCTTAATTATGCTCAGAGTGTTGTGGGTGGCAGCACTGTGTAGGCAGCAAGGTCCCGTTTATTTTTTAGTCGTCCTGATATTGACAAGATTGAAAAGATAGAAATCTGTGCCTAGCATTGTAGCAAAGCATGGGGATACAACAGTGAATCAAACAGACATGGCCCCTACATATTAAGTAGCCGTAAATAAACCTAAACATATAAATACAAATTGTAATGAATGCTACTGAAGATTTGGAAGGCTAACAATTAACGTGTTTCCCCCAGCCCCCACCCCGACCCCCGCCATCACTACCCCCCTCTCCCCTTGGTTTAGAAACTGAAAAGGCAGAGAAGGAGATGCAGATAAAAGTATCATCTTCATTGCTGAGAAGGGTATGGCTGGGGTATGGCCAACTGGGCTTGTTAATGTCCTGAATAGGATTTACCACCCCTCCTCCTGAAAACCTCAGGCCACAGGGGCTAAGCCTGTCCCGTCAAGCCTACCTTGCTGGTGTAGAAAACGTCCAGACCAGCAACCCCTGCAGGTGGAGGGACTGGCCAAGCAGATGTTCCTTCTCCCAAACCCACCAATCAGAGGAGTCGCTGCTCCCCTGTTAGGGGCGGGGCAGGAGGGGCGGGGCAGGAGGTCCGGAGTGCTACTGTAGTGGCTGTCCCCTTACTCGGAAACCTGAGGCATGTGGCACAAATGATTCCCCCCTCCCACATACACACAAGGGCTACAATAGGAAAGTAAAGGATCAGCGAGGGATATAGGAGGATGACTCAATTAGGACCTGGATACTAGGAAGGCTCCTTTGAGTGCTACACTAAAAACAAGCCCCCAAGCAATTTGGTTTCAGAACCCAAACTATTTACCTTCAGGGACTAGATCCTGCAGGACTTAATGTTAAGATGTTGGGGTTTTTCTTAAGAACAATGGCACAATACTGAAGAATTTAGGCAGGGGAATGACAGAGCAGTTCAGCGTTTTACAGGAGTGGTGGGAGATAAGAGGCAGCGTTGCCAGAATTAACAAATAAAAATACAGGATGCCCAGTTGAATTTGAAATTCAAATTAGCAACAAATAAGCATGTCCCAAATATCATATGGGACATACTTATGCTTAAAAGAATCGTTCTTTGTTTATCTGAAATCATCGCTTATCTGTTCGCCCAACTTTAACTGGGTGTTCAGCATGTTATTTGGCAACACTCGCAAGAGGAGAAGTAGAGATCCCAGCTAGGATGCCATGGCAGGAACTGGTGATGGTGCAGGTGGAGGGACGAGGTAGATACCAGTCCTGCTGTGGAGGTAGACTCTTGGTGATGGATTGATGTGGTGGGTGAGGGAGATTGTCTGGGGTCAAGCATGACTCAGATTCCAGGGGAGCTTTTGGATGGACAGAAGTGCCAGTCCAGCCAATGTCACAGAATGGGAATAACATTAGTTTTGACATTCCAGTCTGCTACTCTCTTGTAAATCTGTGCACCCTATGTAGCATGCTTATTACAATATTTACCTCTTTATTTTTATTTTTTTGGAGATTTTATTACTTTTTAATTTATTTTATTTAAAAAAATTTTTGGCTGCGTTAGGTCTTCGTTGCTGTGCACAGGCTTTCTCTAGTTGTGGTATGCGGGGGCTGCTCTTCATTGCAGTGGCTTCTCTTGTTGCAGAGCATGGGCTCGATGCGCGGGCTTCAGTAGTTGCATCACTTGGGCTCAGTAGTTGTGGTGCATGGGCTTAGTTGCCCTGCGGCATGTGGGATCTTCCTGGACCAGGGATCGAACCCATGTCCCCTGCATTGGCAGGTGGATTCTTAACCACTGCACCACCATGGAAATCCCAATATTTACCTCTTTATTAACCAATTTCAATATAATATGGTGTGGAACCTGAGACACAGGGAAAGGGCCTTGGGCACTGCCAAATAAAAGTGGCATAAACACTGTACAGTCCTAGCATCACTGTGCCTAGGATGACATTGCATATCACTGAGAAAATTATTAAAAGCCTCTAAATTCAGAAGACAATGAAATTAGTCCACCAGCGAGAGGATTACTGTGTTCTGGTCTTCTGACTGTGTGACTCTGGACAACTCCCTTAATGACTCCTTGATTATGTAAAATGTGATATAAACGTAGCCTGTCCTATTATGTGGCTGTTATGAATATTGTGTGAATTACAAATATGAAAAATACTTTAATAATATTCAGATTCTATTATGGACAGAATGTTCGCAGCCTCCAAAAATTCTCATCTTGAAGTCCTAACCCTCAAAGTGATGGTATTTGGAGAAGGGGCCTTTGAGAAGTAATTAGGGTTAGATTAAGTCATGAGGGTGGGGCCCTCATGATGAGATTGGTGGCCTTATAAGAAGAGGAAGATCTCTCCCTCTCTCTTTCTCTGTCTCTCTTCACACATGTACATTGGAAAGGCCATGTGAGGACACAGTGAGAAGATGGCCATCTGCAAGCCAGGAAGAGAGTTCTCACCAGAACCTGACCATGCTGCTCCCCTGATCTCAGTCTTCCAGACTACAGGCTGTGAGAAATAAATTTCTGTTGTTAAAGCCACCCAGTCTATGCCACTTATGACATTCTAAGCTGATTAAAATAGGTACTATTAATTTTACAAAAGTAATTAGGTATAAGCAAGCAAGAAATAAACAGCAAGGCAAAATCTCTTGCTATTTTTAGTCTGTCAGTGAATGTGCTGAATCTGTAAGCTAGACCACCTCACATGTGGTCTCAGGTCTCGAGTTTTGGGGTGAAATATATGTGTGTGTTTTCTTGCATTCTCCTTTTCCACCTCCCAAACACACACATTAAGGGCAGCCTTGAAAAGGAGATGTCACAAAGGGTGTTAGTGTGTGAAGAAGGGGAAAGGGAGCTTGGTTGCTAGGAAACCAGGGAGCCAGTTTAGTTCAACAGCCACTAGGTGTTTAGGGACTGTATGAATTGTGCTGACTGCACGTATGTGAGCATGCGGCGGGGGAGGGGGCACTTCTCTGTTAGCACTGACTAGAACACTGGAGCAGCCAGCCCTCCAGTCAGAATTCTGGCTCTGATATCAGATGTAAAAACAAGCTGGATAATGTACTAACATAGTAAGTCTTTCCATGACTAGAGAGAGAAACCCAATTCCAATAGGGAATTTATTATATAACTGGGAAGTCCAGGGGTGGCTATTGCTTTGGGCAGGGCTGAATCCAGTGACTTGAGTGATGTCACAAGCTTGCTCTCTCTCTCGCTCTCTCTCTGTGCAGTGGTCTCATTCTCACTGATTTTATTTTTCTGTCCCTAAGGGGGCTCCCTGCTGGTGGTAGGGAAGGGGTAGTCTGCTTTCAGGGAAGTCCAGGTTCCTGTGTCTCAGGGAACTACCTTCAGGCAAAGAAAGATCTCTTTCCCATGATCCGTGTATAAAATCACATGCAAGGAATCTGATTAGCTCTGCTTCGATCAGAAGCTCTCCTCCTGGACTGATTACCGTGGCCAGAGTAACAGAATACTCCGTTTTGTAGCCCCACCAAAACCATATGGAAGAGAGAAAGGCAATTCCCCAAAGAAAAATGGGATCTGTTACAAGAAGTTGAGGGAATGGAAGTGGGCAGATCAAAACAGCTGATACCCACCACAGTACTTGAAGAGACATCTACAAGTTTGCTGTGACTTTTATCCAGATGGGAACTTTTATAAGAATTATTTATAGAAGATACCCACTGACTTTTACTGGTTATCCTATACCCAGAAAGTCTAGTGTATAGCTTGGCCTTGGGATTCAAAAACGTCATCTAAAACTGGTTCGCTCCATCTTTCAGCTCTACCTCATGCGGAGTTCATTTAATTCCCAGCCTGTTAGGAATTCTTGTCTTCAATCATTCTGTCAACAGTCTCAAAAGAAAGAAAGAACTCTTTCCTGTAGCTCCTGTACAAGTCTGAGATCTACTGATTGTGACCATATTGTGTGAGCCATGTCGCATCCCTCAACCAATCCCAGGGGGATCTGGTGACGGGTCTGAGTCATATGTCCACTCCTCGTGTGGGGAAAAACCTCACTGGAATCACACTGCCTGAAAATGAGGAGGAAGGTTTCCATAAAGGAAATTCTGTGTTCTCTTATGAAATAAAATTAGGAATGGATTCTGAGTAGCCAAAGAAAAGAACAGAAGACCAACATAGGCATTTAGATGAACTCTAATGTTCCATTGTTACTTATGTGAACATCCTTGTACATAAATATCTGTTGATATCTCTCATTATTTCTTTAAGATATGGTTTCAGTTCTGTTGCTGCATGACAAACCACCTCAAAAAAAGCTTAGTGGCTTGAAACAACAACAGTGATCTATTTCTCACGATTCTGTGGGTTGATTGGGCTCAGCTGGGAAGTTCTGGTCCACATGCTGTAACTGGAGTCACACATGTGGCTGCATTTGGCTGAGTGCTTTGCTAAGACTGTATCATCAAAGATAGTCTCTCCTTAAATTAGGAGGGTGGCATTAACATATCCACACTGCTATATATAATAAAATGGATAACCAACAAGGACCTACTGTATGGCACAGGGGACTCTACTCAGTATCATGTAATAACCTATAATGGAAAAGAATCTTAAAATAAAGATTAGATAGATATGTATAACTGAACCACACTGCTGTACACCTGAAGCTAACACAACATTGTAAATCAACTATACTTCAATTTTAAAAAAAAAGGAAAGGGAAGAAAAAAGACAAGTGTCTCCTCCTCCGAGGCCCCTCTCCACGTGGTCTCTTATCATTCCGCAGTGAAACCTGGGCTTCTTTACAGCACACTGGCTGGCTCCGAAGAGGGAGAAATGGAAACTCTCCATTAAGTCTCTTAAGGTCCAAGCTTGGATGTCCCAATCCATTACTTGTGCTTCTTTCTGTTAGTCAAAGCAAGTCACAGGGCCAGTGAGATTCAAGGTGAGAGAGGGATAAATATACCCCTAGAAATGGAAAGGCTGGGTGAAGGATTGTATATATATTTACTATTCATAATACAAATTATCAAATTTTCCCCCAGGAAAGTTCTACCAATATACAACCAGCTCCCCCAGCGGTGTGTAAGAGCATGTATTTCACCACGTGAATACCGACCCTCAGCAGTTACATAGGTTTAAAAATAAAAATGTGTTTTATGCAGATGTGGTGTCTGGAGCTCTAGCACATATCTCACACCACAAAGACAAGGGCCACGTCATGGGGATGACAGGGCCCTGGCCTGGGAGAATCCTGTGTGCCTGAAGACCTCATGAAACAGAGCTGTTACACTAGCTTAAATGCCTACCTCCAGACTTTTACCCCAGAGAGAAATAACCCAGCAGCAAATAGCTACCCGGAATCCAAATTTTTAAATGTTGATATTGTCAAATTTTTCTTATTTTGTTTGTTTTCCTCATAAAAGTTTGAAAGTGCCAGTTTCCATATATCTTAAGATGTTTTCAAGTCAGGATGAATAATAGCTGTAGAGACAGTTGGTTTATTATGCTAAATTTATCAATTTAGTACAAAGGGAAGATTGTTATTACTGGGACAGGAAGGCACCCCTGAGGTTTAGAAACGGTCTTATTGGCTATTAGGTGGAGAACTATAGCTTGACTTTTACAAGAATAATGCCCTTGGAGGTTCTCTGCTAACAGCCCTCACTTCCAACTTACAGCTGAAGACACCATCTCCCAGAGAGCTTCATGGAGCCTGACTTAATGGACAGAATACATCTGGATTGCAGTCTGGTTGTGCCCTGGTTTCATGTCCTGGGTAAATCAGATCTTCTTCAGCCTCAGTTTCCTTACCTGTAAAAGGAGATAACATTCATATCCCACAGAGCTGGTAAAACATTAAACAAGCTTCTATATAAAGTGCTTTACACAGTTCCTGGCACAGAGGCGCTCAGAAATAGTCCTTCCCTCCCTCTATTGCCCGTTCACCCAAGATTCCATAACACGCCATCTTCCGTGTGCTTCCTCCTTCAGCTGGTGTGGGCTCATAACTGGTCCAAAAGGACTGTTTGCTTAGGCATATGGCTCTTCAACTCTATTTCTAAACATGGGATCAGGTTTCTCTCTCGTAAATCCACAGCATTAACTCTTAAGATCTCAGCAACTATGATATGATTGGGGACTAGCTTTGGGCCATGACAATGACAAAACAGATTTTGTCAATAGGTGTTTGAAGCCCAGTGTTGGGCTGAGTTTTCTTTGTTAATCCCTGGTTTCAAAGAAGGAAATGGTTTTTTTGCCTGTTTACTTTGCCTGAGTGGTCTGCTGAGGTCAGTAGAATCCTATTAATTATTGAATTCGACAAACATTGGGTTCCTCTAAAGTTTCCTGCTGTTCTGAGACTTCATGCCTTAGAGTATTAGTTTAGATAGTTTCTGAATTGGAGTGGAGGCATTACACGAGCTTTAGCTATGTGATAGCTTTATAAGTGCTCTTACACTCAGTGTGTGATGGTTTTCTTCTCTCTATGAATTGCCCATGTTCTTAACATCAGCTTTTCCTTAACTCTCTTCTTTCGTCATCTGCATCTTACCAGTGACCACTTCCTGTATTTCCAAATTATAAATCCTTTTAGGGTAGGCATCAAATTATTTATGATTTTGTCTTCTGCAACATCTAAGACAAGTACTTTGTACATAGCAGGGGCCAAAATGATTAAGTGAATGAATAAAACAATGAATGAATAAGCAAACAAAAGTTTTGTTACAGTTTTGTTTCTTATACTAAATATTCAGGTTCCTCATAAAAGTGATCGAAATTTGTGAACTTAAGAGCTCATAATCCCACCATGAAAGAAAGACCTCTCTTTTTTTTATTTTTAAAAATATTTATTTATTTAGTCTTTTTCAAATTCTTTTCCCACTTAGGTTATTACAGGATATTGAGCAGAGTTCCCTGTGCTATACAGTAGGTCCTTTATGGTTATCCATTTTAAATATAGTAGTGTGTACATGTCAATCACAAACTCCGTCTTTAAGAAATGAGTTGTACATCAATTAAGAATAGGCTCAGCAGAGACTGGCAGGAAGTCTAAGTCAGAGTAGCTTGGATAGATGTGTTATTCAGTGTACTTTTGTCTGACATAGTAGAAGCTCAGAGGTATCCATCCATGGCTAGTGTGACTCCTCAGGTGGCAGGCGTCTGGGCTTTTTCACCTTGCAGCATTGCTATCCTCAGTGTGTGGCTTCCACCTTCACGGTCCCAGATGGCTATTCAAACTTCTGCGATCACGTCAGCATTCCCACCTGAGAGAAAGGGGAAGACTACACTCTTTCTTTTTTTTTTTTTGCGGTACGCGGGTCTCTTGCTGTCGTGGCCTCTCCCGTTGCAGAGCACAGGCTCTGGAAGCGCAGGCTCAGCGGCCATGGCTCACGGGCCCAGCTGCTCCGTGGCACGCGGGATCCTCCCGGACTGGGGCATGAACCCGTGTCCCCTGCATCGGCAAGCGGACTCTCAACCACTGCGCCACCAGGGAAGCCCCACCCTCTCCTTTAAAGACACTTACTTCCCAGAAGTTGCTTCTACCACTTCTGCTTACACCTCATTGGCCAGAATTCGGTCACATGGGAGCCTAGGACATGTAGTCTTTAATTTGGGCAGCTGTGTGTCTGGCTAGATTCTGGGGCTCTGTTGCTGAAATCAGAAGGCTTGGACAGATATTGTGGGACAAATAGGTTTCTTAGCCACAATTTCCCATTGCTATTTGGATAAAGTATAAACTCATTGTTCTGACCTTTCTGATCATCACTGCTTGGTCTCTGGCCTCATCCCTGGTTACTTGTGTATTTTAGCTCTGTTTTCCTACTTTCATTTTCTGTGAAGGACTGGGCTCCACTCCACCTCAGCACCTTTGCACATGCTCTCATTGCTGGGATTTAGGAATCCCAGATTGGGTTTCTCTGTCCCCATGATACTTTCTCATAACATCTTGTACTAGCTCTTTGTAACGCCTACCACAATTACAATTATAAATTATCTATGTAATTATTTGTTTTATCTCCATCTCTCCTGCTAACTGTAATTCATCTGAGTGCAGGGACTTTGTTCATGGCTCTATTTCCAGAATCCTAAAAGCATTTGGCACAGATTAGGCACTTAATAAGTCTTTGCTAAATAAATTCATAAACTTTCTAATGGAATGTTCTCACTTTACAGATGAGGTAATAGTTTAAACATGAATTGAGGCGTCTGGATTCTAATTTCTTTGATCAGTTGGTTAAAATGAAGGTTTCAGCTAATGTTGCAAATCTTCCTGAAGTGTTCCGTTCTAATTTCTTCCTTTGGGAAGGACAGTGCATCAAACAGTATTTATTCTTCCTTTGACGGTCAGGGTCTTAGTGTGCCCAAGGGTCAACACTATAACCATTGATCAACACTGACCGAAACGACAGATGCAGAATGAGAAAGAAATTGCATGGGGTCTGTCTGACTCTGGGATACGGCTTGGAAAGTTGCTTTAAACAAATGTGCTCGACATTCAACTCTTTTCTTCTCAGTCACCTCTTTCTCCCAAATGTAGTGTGCCAAAAAATTCTAGTGATTGTGTTTCCCAGTTGATGAAGAATTTATTTTATGCAGGAATTGTCACCCTTGTTTTGAAAGAAAAAATAACTTTGTAAAAAGTGTCAGTCGCATATTGGGGCTGTGAGTGACAGTCATGTGTGAGTTCAACAATTCTTATTTTAAAGCAGCGGAGGAAAATGGCATTATTTCTTGTCATCCTGATCTTTAAACATCAACTGCTAGAATCAACACGAAGGAGGGAGGCCAGGAAGAAGGAAGCCGATCTTTGGAATACCCTGAATCCCGGTGATGGCCCAGAGTTGTCACAGAATGTCATGATTTAAGAAGGTAAGTTGTTTGGAAAGCTGTGAGTCTCAGTTGTCCTGGTATATGGGACTTTGATAGCTGGAGGAAACAGAACCTGTCCTCAAACTCCAGTATATTTATGACATTTGTCCCAGATTTTAATTTAATAAGATATGTCTTTCATTTTTAAAAGTTTGTACTTTTAATCTTTTCCTCTAATTCCCTGTAACTAAAAATGGACGTTTTCTTTCTAAGCGTTTAAAATAGCTTTTACCCCGAGGTCAGAGGCTCCTTTCCCTTCCCCAGCACCTCACTGCCTTCCTCAATGCTGGCACCTCTCGCCTGTGAAACGCAGAAGAATAAACAAATCAAGGAGCTAAAAGGAGGAGATGAAAGGGCGTGGAAGCAAAGTGTGTGATGGTGACAAACTTTAATTTGAACAGAAGCTGGTTCTAGAGTCCCAAACTGTTCTCAAAATAATTTATCTTCTAGAGAAATTTAGTCATCAAAGTCTACACTAACCAGGAGCAAAGGCTAAAATGTTACCCATTTAAAAAGGCTACTTCACAGTGTGTATCAGCAATTAACACTTCAGATGGGGTTGGTGTAGTTTAAAATATGCACCCATCTATTCTAGTTAAGAGAAAGCCTGTGGACCTAATCTTAGTAGTTAAAGCTACTAACTTTAATTAGGCAGGCTAACTGTCAGTCAATGAATGTTCTGGCTACTTAATATTCAGTATGATGTGATCAAGTAGGGATGCAGTCAATCAAATGGGGCTCCAGTTGGGGGCAGAGTGAGGGGTGGGGAGAAGGCGTTTCCAGGGCAATGACAGGATACAGGTAGTGTCATGGCTATCGCGTGTCTGCCCAGCGGGGAAATCTATTTTCGGCTTGGATGCCAGTGAGGAAGTGATGCTTCCTGTCACACAGATGTTAAACAGCCCCTCCCTGTGCCTTGGCTAAGTGGCAGATACCACCCAAACGTAGGCGGAGTGCTCAGAATAGAAAAAAGTCTAGTACGGTGCTGCCACTCTTGGGAAAGTAGGTAAAGTTAGGGACTTAGTATTTTTGGTAGGCAGAGTTTATCAGAGAAGTCAAAACCTCCTTAACAATATTCTGATGAGAGCTCAGTTCTGCTTCGCACCTGGAAATAAGGAAGGAATCAGGGCCAGTAATGAGAGGATGCGAGAGGAACACAGAATGGAGCACACAAGAGGGAACCAGCACGCCTTGGAAAACAGAGAAGGAGGATCTCTGTGAATGCCTCCCGGACTGAGGGTTGTTGCTGGTCTGCGGACTGTTGGCTACTGGTCTGCAATGTGAGAAACACAGAGATTTAGAGAAAGCATTTAGAAAAGATGGTAAGAATTTGATATTGCCACAATGTCCAAGTGTGGTCCTGGACTCTTGTAATTTATCTTGTACCAGAGCTGTCTTTTTTTTTTTTTTTTTGTGGTACACGGGCCTCTCACTGTTGTGGCCTCTCCCGTTGCGGAGCACAGGCTCCGGACGCGCAGGCTCAGTGGCCATGGCTCACGGGCCCAGCCGCTCCGTGGCATGTGGGATCTTCCCAGACCGGGGCACGAACCCGTGTCCCCTGCATCGGCAGGCGGACTCTCAACCACTGCACCACCAGGGAAGCCCCAGAGCTGTATTTTTGTCTGGGTTGGAAGCAATAAGATAACATGGGAGACATACACCTGAGATCACTTAAGACACAGAGAAATCCATGAGGAACAGGTGGGTATTTATTTTTATTTTATTTTTTATTATTTTTTTAGCATCTTTATTGGAGTATAATTGCTTTACCATGGTGTGTTAGTTTCTGCTTTATATAACAAAGTGAATCAGCTATACATATACGTATATCCCCATATCTCTTCCCTCTTGCGTCTCCCTCCCTCCCACCCTCCCTATCCCACCCCTCTAGGTGGTCACAAGCACCCAGCTGATCTCCCTGTGCTATGTGGCTGCTTCCCACTAGCTATATTAGGAATGAAACTAAAGACAGGCCTGAGAGCAGGGGAGCAGAGGTGGGACAGAAGCAACAGCAGGCTTGTCTCATTGAACAGGGTATGGACCACTTTGAGCAAATTCACATGGTAAGACATGTGTGGTGTGATAGTTTAGTTTGCCAATTTTAACCCAAAAGTGTATAAAATCGAGAACCCACTGTTCATCGTAAGATAATTTGAAGTTATTATTTAAATGGTTAAATGTTAAGACTGGCTACAGATGAATTATGATGGGACAACAAAAGTTTTTGAGTGTAAGAGCGATTCTTGATATTAATCACCTACACACATACTTCTGATGAAGCATGTGTACAATTTTCATAATTCTTTTCTTTTATCATTGATATATTTGTTAGACAGTTATCTGAATCATAAGGCCCCACTGGAATATCAGACAAAATGCTGTTGCTTAGAATGGCTACAGCTGGGTGTGCCAAACCTTCTGGAGTATTTCTCAAACCAGTGAGACTGAGTTCTCGCGGGGTATGCTACAAACCTTTCCAGCCCTCTGCATTTGAAAGGCTTACATTTCCACTTCAGTAAATTACAGTTTATAAAAAAAATAAAAAAAAAAAAACACACCTACATTATCAAAATGTATGTCCTGTTCCTGGATTCTTGTAACTTATCATGTACCAGAGCTATGTTTGTTTGGGTTGAAGGCAACAAGAAAAACATGAAGATATACACCTAGACTACTCACACTCTACAGAAAGCTGCACAGCAATTGAGGGAGGCCGTTGCCTGAATGGATAGCTATTTAGGAGTTAAACCAAGGACAGGCATGATGGAGCTCAGGGCAGCAGAGGCTGGGTAGAAAAAACACATAGACACGCAGTCAGGATATGTGGATTTGAGTCTTGCCTCTGCCTCTTAACCAGCTGCGTAATCTTGGGCAAGTCACTTAACCTCCTGTGCCTTGATTTTCTCATCTGTAAAGTGGGAAACATGACATACTTTTCTGGGTTCCTTTTTTTCTGTTTCTTTTTTATTTTAATTGTGCTGAAATACACATAACATAAAATTTACCATCTTAATCATCTTTAAGTGTACAGTTCAGTGGCATTAAGTACATTCACATTGTTGGCTACCATCACCACCATCCACGCACAGACTCTTTCCATCTTGCAAAACTGAAACTCTGGACCCATTAAATAACAACTCCCCACTTTTCTGGGTTCTTGTGCAGTCTGAATGACAGATCGTATTGTGACTACAGGTGATGGGAGAGTTAGGCCTGGGGGAGAGCAGAAAATGTAAAGGGCCAGAGAGTAAACATTTTGTCTTTGGGACTGTCTCTGTTGCAACTATTCAACTCTGGTATTGTAGCTTGAAAGAAACCATATAATAATATGTAATTTAATGTCCTAATATACGTTTACGTATAAAACTAGGCAGGCAGTGGGCTGAATTGGTCCAAGGGTCAAAGTTCATCAGCCTCTGAGCTAGGAGACGAGAGACTTGAATTCGAGTCCTAGCTCTGTTTTTATGTAGCCAGGTGACCTCGTTATTTCTAGTTTTTCTATCACCATGGGACCCTCCCAGGTCTGTTCAATTCTATGCCATTTGGAAGAGTGAGGCAGATGACAAGGAAGCTTGCGAGAGTGAAAGGATTTTAATGAACATTCTGATTGAAAACAAAAATTATAGCAGTACCTAAGGTGAAAAATTAAAGTGTAAGTACAGTCTGAGTATGGCTAGGAAGAAGATAGTATAAAGCTTAAAAAAAGACAACAAAGAATTGGGTGACTTCTTCAGTGCCCCAGGAGATCAAACAGACCGAAGATGATACAGGATTGACCTCAACCTCCCTGCCATCAGGGAATCCCCCCCTCAGCCCAAGACCAGATGGTGGTCTGGAACTCAGGGGCCTGATCTCCTCTCTCCCTGAGCATGTGAGCAGAGCTTAGGGCCTGAGTGGGAGGGAACCAGTAGCAGATGTTATCATTGCCAGCCCATAACCCCTCCCTTCCTTTGCCTGCATGTGGGGCAGGCCAGAAATGCTGACAGTTAACTTCTCAGGAGCTTCCCCCAACCAGTGAGAGATGGGAGGTGGTCGGTCAATACTTGTGCTCTCTCTCTTCTCGGGTGAGCCAACTCTGAGTTGTTTTCTGCACTGTTTCCCAGAGGTTCACACAGGATGGAGCCCTCGGTTCCCACAGCAAGAAGCTCATCAACACATCCTTTATTGGCTTCATTCCTTGTCTGTCTCGCTTCCCCTCTCTCTTACCAGTGATTCCTGGGATCATCTCTCCAATGAGCTACTGATACCCAGCTTTTTGTCTCAGGGTCTGCCTCTTGGGAAACTCAGAAGAAGACAAAACCACGTGGTTATGCAGTCATTAGGAGAGAGCCAAAGGCTTACACAGGACCAACAATCAGAACCACAAGGAAATTCCCTTCATTCAGTCTGCACCCTGGAGCACAGCATCTTCTAGAAGAAAATTGGACCTTGCTCATGTGTCAGGGGAAGTTTTAGGTGTGCAGTAGGTGCTGAGTTCCTTCTCTGTGCAAGAAAGCTACTCCTCTGTGGCCACCAAGATGAGAAAAGCACAGTCCTACCTGGCCAGGGGCTCGTCATTTGGTTCTTTCAGGACAGCAAAAAGGCTTTTTAGCTAATAGTCCTTCCTTTCAGTTCTAATCAGAAGGGATCTTCGTGGAGTCTTCACACTTGTTGATGGCTCAAGCTTTGGTCCCAGAGGATGTCTCTCAGCTTCTGAAACTCTTTTAGCTTTAGCTTGTTTCTGGACTTTTGAACATGCTCTTCTTTCTGCCTGGAATACTCATCCTGTTCATTGTGCCTGGTTCCCACTCCCCATGTCATTTCCTATGGGAAATCTTCCCTGATCTCCCCTAGATCGAGGTCGATATCTGCTGTTATTATGTTCCCTCAGCGCCCTGTTCCTCCACCATCATTGCACATATGAAATAGTATATGATTGCTTATTTAATTATGAGAGGTCAGGGTCACAGCTTATTTATATCCTTACCTCCAGTGCCTAGCACAGGGATGGGGTGCTCAATAAATATTTATTAAATGAACAATATGCTTAAAAGGTAAAGGACCCATCCTAGGGCTCCACGGTGGATTATAGAGCAGCTGTAGGGAGGAGTAGAGGCAGAGGTGATCACTGATAAAAGTCCAGATTTCTTTGCACTCCTCACCTAACCGTCTCCAAAGGCTCTGGGCCAAAGTTACTCAGTAACAGAATAGCAAAGCCCACACTTGGGTGGTAAGGTTGCCAGCCTTCAAATATCTCAGCCAGCCAGCCAGCCAGCCACTCCCTCTATCTACCCATTCATCAAAAAATTATTGAGTTCCTGTTCTCTTTGAGGTATTATGCTAATCACTGGAGACATGAAGATATCTGATCCCTGCCCTTTAGAAGTTAAAAGTCAGTCCGATTGAAAAAAACATTAAAAGCTATTGCAAGAAATTCATCAGTAGAGATATTATTAACTATTGGAGAACTTGGGCAGAAGCAGGTACTTTCTGCTGGTTGCCTTTACCCCCCATTCTTCAACAATGTATCATTTGTTCACAAGCATGGCTCCCGGAGTGGGGTTTACCTCTTCCCCGCGGGTAAATGCTTGGCTGTGGTATCACCTGCTTCCACATGGCTTTATTTCTTCTTCCACACTTTTCCTCATCTTTGCTAGGAGCTAATTCCTTGAGGCCTGGAATCTGATGCGTGACTGAAGGTTAGAGCAGGGTGGATGGAGTAATGGGCATTTATCTTGCCCCATGAGGGGGTTCCAGTTGTGCCTCTGTTAAACCTATGAGAATAATTTAGCTTCCTGCCTCGACTTTCGGCTTCCCACCAATTCGTGTTAAGCCTCTTCTTATTGGGCCCATAACATATGCATTAATAATAGTAAATACCTCTACACAGTGTTTTACACTTTTCTAAGAACTTCATAGAATTTCAGGATTGAAAGGAACGTTAGAGGTCGTCATGTAGTCCAGCCACCCACCCATCTGATGTCCACATCCTCTCTATAGCATATGCTGAAGCCCCCCACTGCCTACTAAGATAGCTCCTCCACTTTGCTGATCTGGAGTCACTCTTTCCTGCAAAGCAAACCTTTGTAAAGTAAATGCCTCCTTAACTGCATGACTAGAGTCCCCAGTTCTCAGATTTAGTTCCCCAAGCCCTTGATCCCATCTGTTCAATACCTTGTTCTCTACTCTCCCAACATCCTTGCCTGTCTCTTAATACCCCCTAGGCCCATCCTTCCAGTCCAAACCATCATTCAGACTCCCTCTCCCTCTTCCTGGATAGGGGACCATAGATAGTAGTCCTTGGGTAGGACCCCTCTATTACAGGCACTTCGGTTGCTATAACAAATTATCCCAGTAACATAAACATCATTACCTGCTCATGGATCCTCAGGGTCAGGGATTCAGACAGCTCATAGCAGAACTGGCTGACCCCTGCTGCATAATGCCTGGGGCCTCCGCTGAAAAGTCTAAAAGGATGGGAGATTATCATCTCAAGTTTCATTTACTCACATGTGTAGCGGTTAATGCTGGCTCTTGGCTGAGTAGACTTAAACAGCTAGGAAATAGCTAGAACATCTGCATGTGGCTGCTTGGCTTTCCCACAGCATGGTGACTGGGTTCCCAGGACGAGAGTACCTAGAGAGACAGACAGAGAGAGAGAGCGCCAGGCAGATGACCTATCCTCAGAAGTCACATAAGATTATTTTCTCTACTGGTCAACATAGTTACAAAGATGTGCCTCCGTTCAAGGGGAGAGAATATAGGCCCCCATCCCTGGATGTAGGAGTGGCAACATCACGTTGTAAGAACATATGGGGTAGGATGTGTATTGGCCTGACCGTCTTAGGAAAATACATCCTCCTAAGTGCGCAACGGCTATCCTTCTATGCTCTGCCCTCAGGGAAGCCCTGTGACATGGACATCATCATGGACACAGTTCTGTAGTCAATATTCCTTTCTCATGAATAAAACCACTTTCCTTGGAACTCTTACACTTAGACCTTAGTTCTCTGTACTTGGGGCAGTCTGTTAATTTCAGTGCATTAAGGAAATCTATAGTACTCCAGGGGGTTTTGGCCCCTTAGGCTAACCATTCCACTTTTGGGGTTCTCATTCAGTCTTGTACATTCTTCTCTGAACAAGCTTAAGTTGTTTTTTTTAACCCCTTTAAAGTGTTGGGATCCCAAATCAATGAATATATACCTCAGATGTGATTCCTCCATTTCAGTTTAGAAAAGGATGAGCACCCCTCTCAATTGAGATCTTGATTCCATTTAATCAGCTTTTATTTTTCATAGTCACATGGTAGTGTTGACTCATACCCAGCCTACAGTCAACTAAAACTCCCAAATAATTTCATATGTGTTGCTACTAATCCCTATTCCTCATTCTGTACTCGAGTTGGGCTTTAATAGGCCAAAGTTCAAACTTCTACATTTTCTCTGTTCAACTTCATCTCATTAAATTTATCTCATCATTCCAGCCTGTTAAATCTTTTTTGGATATTGAGTATTATCTGGTGTAGTAGCTCTCCCTCCAAAGTTGCACGTGGCCTAAAAATTTCTGTTACACCCTCAGAGCTCACATCCAAGTCATTGATATAAAATGTTGAATAAACATGTGATTTTTCATTTGCTGTGGACACTGACCATCAGAAAATCAGGCAAAATCATTTGAGATGAGGGAACCAGGACTGAGAGAGGTCCAGGAGGTACTCAAAGTCACATTATAAGAGATGTGACAAAGGAGGAACTTGAACCTGTGCTCTCTGCTCTTTCTGCTATGCTGAGATATTCATCCAGCCCTGGACACTTGCCTAAGGAGGGGTCGAGGGAAGAGCAAACAAAAAATAAGTTGTGACTAAATATAATGACAATAGAATGAGAAAAATGAGATCTGACAGTGACTTGTGGGAAAGATAGCACAAGGCATTTTTTGCTTAACCTCCACTTCATACCACTGTGTATCTTTTTCTCCTTACTCACAAATGCCTGTATGTTTTCCAACCTCAGCTTCAGAAAGCTGTTTCCTGAGCTGTCTCCTTAGCTACAACCCACATGAACACAAATCTCCTACAAGAAGACAATAGCATACAAAGATGGGAAGAAACTGCTGTGGCTGTTAAGGTTATGGTGATAGGAATGAGCTGAATAGGCGGGTTGATCAACCGACTGCATTTGCCTGGGATGGTCCCGGGAAATCCCTCAGTCCTGGGAAAACCACATGGTTGGTCACCCTGTGACTAGTATACTGCAGCCTTCTGCTCTCCAGTCTCCTCTTTAATACTGCAGTGGAGTAACGATGGCCACAGATTCTTTGACCCCTTTCCTATTGAGAAGTGGGGTCTGTATTCCCTACCCTTGAACCTGGGCAGCTCTGTGACTATATAGAATACGGCGGAAGTGATGCTGTAGCAGTTTCCCAGCTCAGGCCTTAAGACACTGGAAGCTTCCACTTGCCATCTCTTAGAACACTTTCTCTTGGGGCGCTGAGCCACCACGTAAGAAGTCTCTGTGACCGCCACGCTGAAGAGTTCACATGTGGCCACTCTCGTCAACAGCTGGACACAGCCTTCTTTCCGTCACCGTGGCACCAGACATATAAGTGAAGCTGTCTTGGATCCTCCAGACCAGCTCATGCGCCAACTGAATTCCATCGCTGAAATCACTGAGTGATCTTAGTTGAGGCCATATTGAACAGGAGAATTGCCCAGCTGAGTCACATTCAAATTCCTGGCCCACAAAATTGTAAGGTATAATAAGGAAATGGTTGTGTCCTCAAGCTGCTGCATTTAGGGTAGTTTGTTATGAGGCTAGAGCTATCTGAGGTGAATGTCGAAACTGACCTAAATAAACCATCCTAATCTTTTTACTCACCACTCTAAACAGTAGCCCATCACCAAATAAGTGTTCCACACAAGATCTATGCCACCCTTGCCTAGTGTCAGCAGGCCTCTTCTGGGTGGGCAAACAGTGCAAGGTGAGCTGAGATGCTGCCTCTGAATCCCTGCATCCGCTCTCCCTGCATCACCTTGGCAATGCCGTGTGGACACACTTCCTTCCCTCTGAGCTGGCCCATCTCTGTGCCCTATACTCCAAAGACTCCTTCCTGATGAGACTTACATCTTTCATTTCAGTCTTTGGCATGTTGTTGGCAATAACAGAATGCACCCCTGTAGGCTGCAGACTCCACCCCTGTAGGCTTCAAACTCCACCAAGTGAATTCTCACGCAGCCTCGCATTTATCTAGAGCAGCAAACACTTGACTGCTCCTTTCCAATTTAGCTCCATGATGGAAAATCTGATTGATGAAACTATAGATTCCTGGAGGGCAAGCATTGTGTTTTAAGTGTCCTTGGGTCCCAACAGCTTCTCTCTGGATGGATGAATACATTCTCACCACTCTGGCAGCAGTGGTTAGCTTTACTTCTGCTACTTCCCTTGCCTAATATTTTCACTTAAGCCCTTTCAGTGTCTCCTCGTTCCTGGAGAGGTTAGGTCTTAAGAAAGAACAGAGCCTACTGTTAGCAGGGAATTGTTAAATAAGAAAGGAGAAAAAGGGTTCTGCCTCATTTGGAGACTCCTAAGCTTTCAGTTCTCACTGAGTAATTTGCTTCTGATTTTGTTTCTGGTTGAAATCTTTCAAGGTTCTTGGACAACGGGAAAAAGGCAAGTGACACATATATTCATTTGTGGTGCATTGGGGTGACAGGAAGAAATGTCAAGGGTATAAGGCTCATAGAGTCAGCTGGTAGGGGTCAGCTATATGGGAATGTGTTCCCTAAAGAATCTCGGATATTGGAGCTGTAAGGGGCTGATAAGGAAAAGAAGAGTAGGTACGTGGTGACAGAGAGGATGATCAAATTAGGACAAGGACTCTCGTCTCTAACCTCCTGGTCAAGTGCCCTTGACACTACATTATGTTATAATAATGCAGGTTTCTAGGTCAAGGTGAGGGGCCCACATGCAGTTTTCTCTCCATTCTCTCTCCAAGTGCCATTGGAATGTTGACGCAGAAGTTCCAGAGGAAATAAACCTCCGAAAGTGTGGAGACTGGGAGCAGGTTAATCATCCCGTGAGAGTTACTAATGACTGTCTGGATGGCAGACGGCAAACGGGGAGCACATTGACAGGTGAGTATATAGAGGAACCCACCACTGCTGGGCTGAAGACTGCATCTCAGCCTGGAGCCCTTCTCCCCAGGAGCCCCGGGGATGCTGGATGCCTGCAGCCACCATGTAGAGAGCGTTAGTCTGGGAGGTGGGATAGTAAACGGTGGAGGGAGACAGCCTGTGGCAGAGCTGTGCCAATTGCCCCCCTTCACCACTCTCAGGCATCCGTGATCCCCTCACCCGCCCGTGGAGCTGCAGGAGAGCCAGCAGTCATGGGTTCATCCCTGGGCCAAACCTGGAAGCATGATCAGCTATACCTGTGACAAGAGCTGCCTGGGGAGAGAGCGAGGGCTTACCAGGTGGAGGGCTGGAGTCCCAAAGCAAAGCCTCTTGATGCTGGCGTGGTTTTTTCTTTTTCCATTTTAAAAGAAATTATAGTATAGTTGATTTACAATATTGTATTAATTACTGCTGTACAGCAAAGTGACTCAGTTATATATGTATATATATGTATATATATATGTGTGTATATATATATACATATATACATTCTTTTTCATATTCTTTTCCACTGTGGTTTATCACAGGATATTGAATATAGTTCCCTGTGCTCAACAGTAGGACCTTGTTTTTTATCCATTCTATATATACCAGTTTGCATCTGCTAATCCCAAACTCCCAGTCTTTCCCTCCCCCACCCACCCTCCCCCTTGGCAACCGCTAGTCTATTCTCTATGTCCGTGATTCTGTTTCTTTTTCATAGATAGGTTCATTTGTGTCATATTTTAGAGTCCACATATAAGTGATATCATATGGCATTTGTCCTTCTCTTTCTGACTTCATTTAGTATGATAATCTCTAGATGCATCCATGTTGCTGCAAATGGCATTATTTTATTCTTTTCTATGGCTGAGTAATATTCCACTGTATATATGTACCACATCTTCTTTATCCACTCATCTGTCGATGGACATTTAGGTTGTTTCCGTGTCTTGGCTATTGTGAATAGTGCTGCTATGAGCATAAGGGTGCATGTATCTTTTTGAATTGTAGTTTTGTCTGGATATATGTCCAGGAGTGGGATATACGGTAATTCTATTTTTAGTTTTCTGAGGAACCTCCACACGATTTTCCACAGTGGCTATACCAATTTACATTCCTACCAACAGTGTAGGAGGGTTCTCTTTTCTCCACACCCTCTCCAGCATTTGTTATTTGTAGGTTTCTTAATGATAGCCATTCTGACCAGCATGAGGAGGTACCTCATTGTGATGCTGGCATTTTGAGGGGATTCTCAGCAGTAACCAGCTCCCAGGCTCACATCCTGGCTATGTCCTCACATGGCCTTTTCTCTGTGTGCTCACCTCTTTGGTTTCTCTTCCTCTTCTTCTAAGACACCAGTCCTATTGGATTAGAGCCCCACACTTATGACTTCATTTAAGCTTAATTACTTCTTTGAAGTCCCTATCTCCAAATACAGTCACATTCTAAGGTACTGGGGGTTAGGGCTTCAACAGACGAGTTTTGGGGAGACACAGCTAAGCCCATTATGCCCATCCATAGGAGAGTGTTTGAATAGACCATGAGATAGCCACGTGTTGGAGTACCATGCATCTGTGAAAAGAAAAAGTACAAGGATACTCTCTCTGAACTGATGTGGGGCAATATCCAAGATGTATTTTTTTTTTTTTTGCAGTACGTGGGCCTCTCACTGTTGTGGCCTCTCCCGTTGCGGAGCACAGGCTCCGGACACACAGGCTCAGCGGCCATGGCTCACGGGCCCAGCCGCTCCGCAGCATGTGGGATCTTCCCGGACCGGGGCACGGACCCGTGTCCCCTGCATCGGCAGGCGGACTCTCAACCACTGCGCCACCAGGGAAACCCCAAGATGTATTCTTAACTGATAAAGAGCAGGGTGCAAAATACTCTGTGTTATCTAGGAAAAATACGTACATGCTTATATATGTATACATGTAGTATTATCTTCAAATAGTCCCTGAAAATTGACTATTTTCATATTGGATTACTGACTTCTAATACCTGTCCTTCAACCTTTACTTCTTCCTAATTAATGAATCAGCTAATTGCCATACTTTCTGCCACTTAACTTTGATCAGTGGATCTTCTCAAAACTGAGTTAAATTCTAATTAACCAAGATTTTATTGATCTAATGATACTTCTAATTAGTTGTCACTGTCACAAAATCACATGTAAGAGTATTTTTTAAAGGACTTGGGGATTTAACTTGACAGAGAAAATTTTTAGGATTTAGGAATGCTTTAGGCTACAAGAAGCCAAAACGTCAACTACAAGTTGCTTAGACAAATAGAGGTTTATTTTTCTCTGTAGCAGATGTTGCATATATCAGCAGCCCAGGATAATTCTTAATGCAGACAAGATCCTTCTGACTTTCTTTTCTATCCACTCAGTCATTCTTAAGTGTGTTGGCTTGTTGCCTCATGGTTGCACTGTGCCTGCTGCAGTTCCAAGCATCACGTCTGCATTTAACTCACAAAAAAGTAGGAAAGAACAGAGACAACCTATTCTGTCTCTTTTTATTGGGAAAACAAAGCCTACCTCAAATCCTGCAGTGAGCTTTTCCTTACATGTCACTGGTTAGAACTAGTCACATGGCAACTTTTGCACAAGGTGAGTAATAAGGAAACAGGATTGTCACAGTTGACTTAAATCAATCAAGATTCTTCACCTGTGGCTGGACATATCACCCCTGTAACAAAGATGAAATTTTGTCAGCAAGTAAAAGTAACTAACATTTCTGCCATGCTTCTAGAGAAGAGATAACTGAGAGACTGTTCTTCTCTCAGTGAAAATCCATCTTTACTTATCTCTGCCTGTCACCTTCTTTTATCTGCCGTGTTTTAGCTAGCCAGTGAGCCACATCTAATTCCCTTTACATCTGTCTTCCCATATGCGTTTCTGGGGACTCTCTTCCCAATCAGTCCTGCAGGAACTCTGCCCTCCCCACTCACGTCCACCTATTCAACACATTTTTATTACAAAGGTAATAATACATAAAAGTGGGGGCAAAAGAGAAACTCAGATGTAACCAATGAAACATCAAAATGATAAAAAGCACAACACTAATTTTCCCCCTCACAAAACAAAGCATTGTGAGAGCTGGCACTAAAATGAAAAAATGATTGGTGAATATTGTCTAAATTTGGGTTCTTAAGAAACAGTGGGACCAGGAATTGAATGCAAGTAATTTATTAAGGAGATGATCACAAACAACATTGGTAGGGGAATGGAAAGTGGGAGAGGAAGGGGATGGCTCTGATGAAGCTACAAAATGAAGCCGGGGCTTTCCGGGCAACCAGAGCTTAATCGAACCCCCAGGACTCAGTGTAGAACAGGCATCTCTGAGCTGTCACACCTTAAGGGAGAGGGAGCTGGGGTATTTACACTTCTACTTTCATTTGTTGTTGGCTGAGGGCTGCTACAGGGCATGGGCATCAATTCCCTGTACTTGTAGCCTCCTAGGTTTGGGCACAGTGGGCTCCAACCACCCAAGTAAGCCCTCAGGTAATTGGAGGTCAGGCAGTTGTACACGATAATGGCAAGGCCAAGGGCATATGGGCAGGTCATTGACAGCAGCTGCCGTAGGTGTACTCAAGTCCCACTGGTCATTGGAAATGAAGGTAGAACCATAAGCAACTACTGAAAGGAGTGGAAAAGCGGAAGAGCTTGAAGCATCTGGAAACAGAATCATTGAGCATTGGCTGCTATTTTGGGATCTTCAGAGTTTCCTAAGACCTCAAGAGCAGCAGATATCATCCAATACTCGCCACAGTCAGGACACCCACGGATTGCCTGGGACAAAGATCCACTCATGGAATCAGATGAAAACCATGAATCCAGCTAAGGTAAAGGGCATTGGTGTTTAATCTGCACTAAATAAACACATTTTTATTTCTGGTGATTCACAGAAGACAGTGGTTGTTGACTAAAAAGCCAAAAGCTTTCTGTCACCGTTTGCTGGGTTGTTCCAGCCCTTAAGAGAGGCAAGATGTCTCTGGAATCCTGGGATCATTAGGACTGAATTGGCCTGTCCCAGGAGCAGGACTCAAAGGAATAGATCTTGATAAGGCATTGTGTTTCTTTTCTTTCTTTTTTAAAATTTTATTGAAGTATAGTTGATTTACAATGTTGTGTTAATTTCTGCTGTACAGCAAAGTGACTCAGTTATATATATATATATATATATATATATATACAAACATATATATATATATTCTTTTCCATTATAGTTTTTACCAGGGTACTGAATATAGTTCCCTGTGCTATACAGTAGGACCTTGTTGTGTATCCATTCTATATATACCAGTTTGCATCTGCTAATCCCAAACTTCCAATCCATCCATTCCGTAAACCTCTCTCTCCCTTGGCAACCACAAGTCTGTTCTCTATGTCTGTGAGTCTGTTTTTGTTTTGTAGATATGTTCACTTGTGTCATGCTTTAGATTCCACATATAAGTGATATCATGTGGTATTTGTCTTTGTCTGACTTGCTTCACTTAGTATGATAATCCCTAGGTCCATCCATGTTGCTGCAAATGGCATTATTTCATTCTTTTTTATGGCTGAGTAATATTCCATTGTGTATACGTACCACATCTTCTTTATCCATTCATCTGTCAATGGACATCCAGGTTGTTTCCATGTCTTGGCTATTGTAAATAGTGTTGCTGTGAACATAGGGGTGCATGTATCTTCTTGAATTATAGTTTTGTCTGGGTATATGCCCAGGAGTGGGATTGCTGGATCATATGGCAACTCTAATTTTAGTGTTTTGAGGAACCTCCATACTGTTTTCCATAGTGGCTGCGCCAATTTACGTTCCCTCTAACGGTGTAGGAGGGTTCCCTTTTCTCCACACCTTCTCCAGCATTTGTTATTTGTAGACTTTTAAATGATGGCCATTCTGATCGGTGTAAAGTGACACCTCACTGTAGTTTTGATTTGCATTTCTCTAATGATTAGCGACGCTGAACATCTTTTCATGTGCCTGTTGTTTCTTAAATAGATCTTATTGCGCAATGAAGGAATGTTTTTTATCCTTTGACCCGCTCTGCAGGCAGGGCTGTACTTCAGCTGCCCCTGGACAACCTCTCAGTGCTGCTGGCTGTCCCTGCCCTCTGTGAGCCTGGGGCTCCAGCAACCCTGGCATAGTCCAGACTCCACATGTTCACAGGCTTCCATGCCTTTGCCTCTTTGTGTTCCTGGTTCAGGCCTTTCCATCTCCCCACCTGCTGCACTCCTAACTGTCTTTCAAGGCCTCCCTCAAACGTCACTTCTTTTCCATAGCTTCCTTCCCCATCTCCAATTCCTTGAAGTTTGAGTGTCCTCAGAAGGAAAACTTGTGACAAGACTTGGGTGAAGATAGTTTATTTGCACAAGTAAAGGAGTGGAGATGGGGAAAGGTGGGTGCAAAACCATTGAAGGTGGGTAAACAAATAAGTGAAGGGTCCCTGCTGGGGGTACCTGGGCTCAGTCCTGCTGGGGCCTCTGAGGGACTGTCTGTGTGCCTTGGAACTGGCCCGCCATGGATTAGGGAGGCTGGATATGTATCTGCCGACTCCATCCCTCCTTGGCTGAGGGTTGCCCCTGGGGGCAGTCAATCCCAGAGCTTCCCAGCTACGCTAAGCACAGGTTCAGTGAGACCCACACTGATGCCACAGAAAGCTCTTGCTCAAGCATAGAAGCAGAAGGGCTCAGGGCTTGAGGAGAGAAGTTGTCCGCATGCATAGAAAACATCCACCATGGCACCAGGTGGACTCAAGGTGGACTGACGCACACTGCATCCTCCACCTGACCTCTCCCATGAACCCTTCCCTTGCCAGTGCCCACGTGGCACTTGGTGAAGCCCTTCACAATAGCCTTAATGGCTCCATATTTGTTTGTTTTCTAACATCTATGAAGCACATTTTATGTTTCTGCTTTACATTTCAACCCTCGGAACAACTCAAGAGGCAGGTACTATAATTACTCCCATTTAATAACAAGAAAACTGAGTCACAGAGAGATTAACTAATTTTGTGTTTATGTGCCCATCTCTGCTTCCAGACCGTGAGCCCCTGAAGGGCGTGGCCTTTGTGTTATGCTGTTTGTACACTCACTTCCAACACACTGACTGGCATATAGTAGGTACTCAATAAATGTCACTTGGATCAGGTTATTCAGAAGATTCAAAGTCACAGCGGAAAGTGGAAAGACATGCCTCGCATTGAATAATGTCATTCTGAGAACAGCTTTTCAATAATCAACAATGCCAGAATGATCAGACTGTACAAACTGAGTCTGTCAGGAAATCATCAGAAAGAAAGCAAACCATGTTGTGTGACCGCTCACATGCCAACTACCTGCATTCCCTTGTCTTGGGATTAACCATGAGTTTTGATAACTCTGTTTATACCTGCGTCTTATACAAATAATTGCAAATGGAATTAGTATTCAGTCCTTACCCTTTGGTGCGATGCTAAGGGACTCCTCGGTACACAATTTCGTCTCTGCCCAGCATATATTGAAAATAGCCCAAAGTCACTGTCAAGGCATAAATGACGCAGGAGGAAAAGCATTGCTGCGGTTCTACTGAACAGATGGTCTGATGACGTTGGTGTCTCTAAATTACCTGCAGCCAAAGCAGATGGAAAAATTAACATCACAGCCCAAGCTTGACGGCAGGCAGGGAGTCGCAGAGAACTTTGGTCACGTGGGATGCTTTCTTTGCTTTATTTTCAAGTCCACTGGGGACCTTGTCCTCTTCACAAATTCCTCTAATAAAATAGCAAGCATTACTTCAGCCGATCCCACAACCACCACCATCAACACAAGGCTGGAAGGCATGGCGTTCAGGAGTGCCACTGCCACTAAGAACTGAGGTTGAGGCTAAAAAGAGGTTATTAAATGTGTAAACGTATTATGTGGATGAAAAGAAACATCTCAGAGCTATAACTGAGTATGATGGCCCTGTGGGAAAAAGAAATCATCATAATGGCTGCATATTTAGCCCTCGGCACATTGTAATTTGTGGGAGTTTTCATTCCGTCTTGATCCAAGAGGCTGTACTGTAATTAACATTTTCACCTGGGACTGACTGCACAGCCTTTTTATCTCTACCCATCTTGTTTCCTTGTTTACTATTGTGCCTTTTCCTGCCCGCCAGTGTCCAGAGCCTTTATTTCCTTTATGCAAAGTTGGCAGCTGTGTGAAGTGAGGCCTTCCAGCCTTAACTGTGGGTCTGTCAATCTACGCTGGATTACCTTGAGTCCAAGATCTAAAATCTCAGTCAGAGTCACAGAGCTTTCTCTTTACTGAGGAAGAAGTAGGCCTCTGGAGTTTCCACACTTGTCTGAGGACACAGAAGTGGCTGAAGACAAAACAAGAAGCCACATGGACCTAAGGGCTCTACAAACCCCAAGTGCCCCTAACTCCCCTCTCTCACTCAAGGGTTGCAGACCTTAAAATAACTGGTTTATAGAGTTTGAACTCAAAGGGAACTCAGTAAGACCTGAGAAACAAGTTTTAAATGTATTTTTCTACAACATTCCAGTTCAGTTTTTCATGGCAATATAGCATGGTGCAAGGTTATCTTGGTTTAAGTTCTAGGAAACAGACCCCGAGACAAGAATCTGAGTGCAGGGAGTTTTCTTGGGAGGTAATCGCGTGAAGTGAAGAGAGAGGAGAGAGAAAGTGAGGCAGGGAAGGGAAAAGACATGCCTCAGAGTATCCCAACCAAGAGGCGAGGGAGTTGGGGTGTGTATCCTCCAACTCTGATGTGTTACTATATGCGAGAGCTGCTTCCAGGGGTATTGACTTCTCCATATGTCTGGAACTTCTGCCACTGGGGCAAGAGAAAGCCCTCAAGTGGAGAGTGACCTATTGTTGCAATAGATACATCAGAACAACATGTGCTATGGGGGATATGGGCAGAGCATAGCAGCAAATGGTCAGGTTTGGGTTCAAATCGGAATCCATTGACTTGCTGGATGAGCTCAGACAAGTTACTTTCCCTCTCTAATCCTCAGGTTCTTCCTCTGTGACGTGGAGAACAGTACCATCACGAGACTCTGTGAGTCGTAAATGAGATGATAACACGGGTGAAGTGCTTGGCACAATGCTTGATACACAGGAGGCCCTTGATATATGGTAGTGTTGCCATCATCGTTGTCTTTACCTGTGTCAAGTGCCTGGGGAAAGCATGGCACTGAGAATCCCAGCGTGTTACAGCAGATTGGGACCTCAGCTAGCACTTAGGTCAACATCTCCATTTCACAGAAGAGGAAGCTTGAGGATGAGGAACATGGCTGTCTCAAGGAAAAAAAAAATCCTCTGTTAGAGGGTGGCAAAGGCAGACCTGCACTAGGGCATCTGGCTCCATGTACAGTGCTCTTTCCATCTCCCTGGACTGTCTCCTTCAGAATTATTCATAGATTATAGATCTAGAAGGAAGAGTGAATCTTCATCACAGCCTAGGATGGCAAACAGGTTTTCTCTCGCCACTTTGATAAATTAGCAGTGGCTGTCTGTGGGGCTGTGTTAAGAAGGATTCTGATGACAGGGTGCATGAGGCCATGGGTGTGATTGATGATCAGTGTGCACCATTGACCTGGGAGAGCGTGTTGGCCGTGTGGGTATTAATTCTGTTGAAGTAACTGAGAAAGCTGACTGTTGGACTTGGGAGTCATCACCACAGGAATGCGATAATTATTTTGTTTGTTTTATTGCAATAATAATGCATATTCATCGTAGAAAAACTCTACAATGAGAAATATAAATGAGAAAATTAAAATTGCCTCTACAGCAAAGAAAAGAAGTGATCCCTGGAACTGATTCTGGGTCTCCGAACTCAGAATCAGATGACCTGGGAGTGAGAAAGGAGGCTAAAAACAGAGATTATTTGAGGGTGTGTATAAGGAGTCATGGATTCCCCACATCTGGATACAGAACAGCAGGCAGCCAGGCATTTAATCCCAGGACCACCCATCCACCCTCCCAAGAAAGTGAAAGAAAAAAAGTCACATTTCCCCACATTGGTCTATAGATTGAATGCAATTCCAAGCCCACAAACTCCAGTAGGGTTTTTCATAGAATTAGCAGGCTGATTCTAAAAGTTATCTGGAAGAGTAAGAGGCCAGAATAGCGAAGGCATTTCTGAAGAAGGAGAATAAGAAGGGGAGGCTTACCTTACAGATAACCAGACTTATTATGAAGCTATGGTAATTAAGACAATGTGGCGCTGGCACCACAGTAGATAAACTGACCGACAGACTACAGTACAGAGCTCTGGAATAGACCCGTGTACCTGTGGAACTTTGATGTGTGTGATAGGATCAGCCTGGCGGCGGGAAAAGGAGGGACTCTAGTAAGTGGAGCTAAAAACGTGCTTGTCCACATGTATAAAGACGAAACTGGCCTCCACGCATACCAGAGCCCACAATACCACCAGATGAATTGAAGTCTATAATTATAAGAGCAAAACTTTAAAGTTATTAGCAAGAAATATAGGTTAATGTATTTTTCTGACCTTCAGAGAAAGAAAGGACTTCTTAAATAAGACATGGAAAGGACAGATCTGAGAACATCTCAGCCAGGCCTACGGGAAAGCCCGGCACCGGAACGCCCCGGTTCTGGCACCCCTTCCACGCTCAGTCTCTGCCTGGAAGCAGCCCCGGGGGGAGCACAGCCACGGCAAGGACACGTGGCACGTTCATCCCACGAGGTTCTCTCTATGGGGCGATCTGAGTGGCATGTTCCCGTGGCTGCCACCTGCCAGAGATGACCTGACCTGGTTTCATGTGAACTCTGAAAAAGTCCAATAAAATGTCCTGAGCGGGCCACTGTCCTGACCAAACTCCCTAGTTAGACAGATGTACCAGGAAGGGCTTTCTTCACAGAGTACAGAACGTTTTTAAGCCCATTAAGCAGGCACGGAATTTATTCAAGGAGATAGAGGCAGCTCACTGAATGGCTAGGAGGACTAGAGAGTCTCATGCAGTAGCCACGCAGTCTGCACAACCCCCAGACCACCCCTCAGGATTGCTTCAGTGGAAATCACAGCGGGCACAGATACCACATGCTACCCCACTTGTTTCTAGAATTTCCACCCCTGCAGGCTCTGGCCGCTGGATATCTTCACCAGCAACACTTCTGGGTGGTTCTACCTCCTCAGCATCACCAGCCTACACCGTGAAGTCTCCACGGGGGCCTCTGATGAGGGAAGCCTGGGTCCCATGCCTGGCCCAGCTCAAAGGAGGCTGAGAAAGCAATTTCGGCCTTATTTGTCACCACCTCATCTCTCCCTTTTTATTTCTACAAACTTTCATGCCAGGTTCAATCTGCAAATGTATAGATTATTTTTTAATAACTGCAGTTTTGCAGTACTTTTCATACCAAGAGCACTGTGTGACTCCATAAGTAAAACAACTCTGAAATCCCAAGTCTGGATTATTTCAGGGAGACTAGATGGCCCCGATCATGGCACACGGGTTCTTGGCTCTCTCTGAATTTGTCCCTAGATTTGAGTGTCCCTAGATTCCACCCTACTCTGGGCTACAAGCTCTTTGTTCACTGCCTTGTCGCATGATTCTCCAGCAGGAGCTGGCTACATGACAAGGTTACTTTACCTCATGCAGTGATTGGGAGATTTGAGAAGTGAGCGTGGAGGATTGGGAAAGTACAGTCCAAGAAGAGGTACCTGAGGCCAGTTGAAGGGATGACATGGCAGGTTGTGTTACCAGCACAAAGTCATCCCGTTCCTGCTGCATGGCTCTTTGCAATGTGACTTTGCTGCTCCCCCATCCAGAGGTGGAGTCTATACCCTCTTAAAACCCGGCTGGCCCTGGAACCCTCCTGCACTGTTGGTGGGAATGTAAATTGGTGCAGCCGCTATGGAGAACAGTATGGAGGTTCCTTAAAAAACTAAAAGTAGAGCTACCATATGATCCTGCAACCCCACTCCTGGGCATATATCTGGAGAAAACCATAATTCAAAAAGACACATGCACCCGTATGTTCCTAGCAGCACTATCTACAATAGCCAAGACATGGAAGCAACATTAATGTCCATCGACAGATGAATGGATAAAGATGGAATATTACTCAGCCATAAAAAAGCATGAAGTAATGCCATTTGCAGCAACATGGATGGACCTAGAGATGATCATACTAAGTGAAGTAAGTCAGACAGAGAAAGACAAATGCCATATGATATTACTTATATGTGGAATCTAAAAAGTGATACAAATGAACTTATATACAAAACAAATAGACTCACAGTCATAGAAAACAAATTTATGGTTACCAAAAGGGAAAGGTTGGGGAGGGATAAATTAGGAGTTTGAGATTAGCTGATACACACTACTATATATAAAATAAATAAATGACAAGGTCCTACTGTGTAGCACAGGGAACTCTACTCAGTATCTTGTAATAACTCTATAATGGAAAAGAATCTGAAAAAGAATATATATATGTATGTATATAAGTATGCATGTGTTTATATATGTATGTGTCTATATGTATGTATAATATGTATTCATATCATATATATATATAGAAGAATATGTATATGTATAACTAAATCACTTTGCTGTACACCTGAAACATTGTTAATCAACTATACTTCAATTTTTTTAAAAAAGGATAAAAAGAGGGCTTCCCTGGTGGCGCAGTGGTTGAGAGTCCACCTGCCGATGTGGGGGACACGGGTTCGTGCCCTGGTCCGGGAAGATCCCACATGCCGCAGAGCAGCTGGGCCTGTGAGCCATGGCCGCTGAGCCTGCGCGTCTGGAGCCTGTGCTCCGCAACGGGAGAGGCCACAACAGTGAGAGGCCGGCGTACAGAAAAAAAAAAAAAAAAAAAAAAAGGATAAAAAGAAACTGGGCTGGCCCTGTGACTTGCTTTGACTAATGGAATGTAGTGGAAGGAATGTCATGCAAACTGCAGAGCCTAGACCTCAGGAGGCCTTGCAGCTTTGGCCTTTGGACATCTGGAGTGCTGCCCTGTGGCTACTGTGTCACAGAGAAGCCCAGATGGAAGGCCACGTGGAGAGGGAGGCCAACAGCCTAACTATTCCTGCTGGGTCTAGTCCCCAGCTGACTTTCCATGAGTGAGCCCAGAAGAAACCACCCAGTCAATCCCCAGAATCATAAAAAATAATGCATTTTTATTTTTCTGAGCCACTAAGTTTTGGAGTCATTTTCTATGCTGCAATAGACAACTGAAATAGATATAATCAAGGTCTTGAAGGCACTCTGATGGTTGAGGAGTTAGGTAACAAGTAGATGGAGAGTTTATTTATCAGACACCTTATGTATATAACTCATTTAATCTTCCTAACACCGGTATGCTATAGGTACTACTGTACCGCTGGGGAAAACAAGGCACAGAGCAGTGAACGTAACTTGCCCAAGGTCACGTGGTTGGTAGGTGGCAGATCTGAAGCTTGACTTTGTGTCTGCCTGATTCCAAAGTCCTTGCTCAAGACCACACTGCCACACTGCCACCAGCACTTAGAATGAACCAACACAAAGTAATAAAGGATAAACAGAGATGGGGAAGTAACACTCAAGCTTTATAACTCTTGCTTTCTGTGTTTATTTCCTAGTTAAAGATTACTTTCTGCAAGAAGAGAGGAATGATTTTTGAAATGATGACCTGCATTCCTATTCAGAATGCATTCCTTCTGTTTCAATAATTCCTTCCTTGAATTATTATTGTATAAAAGATGGATATTCTGGGCTCCCCTGGTGGCGCAGTGGTTGAGAGTCCGCCTGCCGATGCAGGGGACACGGGTTCGTGCCCCGGTCCGGGAAGATCCCACATGCCGCAGAGCGGCTGGGCCCGTGAGCCATGGCCGCTGAGCCTGCGCTTCCAGAGCCTGTGCTCCGCAACGGGAGAGGCCACGACAATGAGAGGCCGGCGTACAGAAAAAAAAAAAAAAAAATGGATATTCTGAGATTGACTTGGGTTATAAGAAGTATGAGGATGGGAAAATTCAAACAGACTTGTGAAAAATAAATAGACTTGCATTGACTAATAATTCCTGTCAAGGCAGAATGCCTTCTAAAGCAATGACTGATGTTCATTCATTCAACACAAGCATGTTGAGTAATTATTAAGTGCCAGGCATTGTGCTAATTTCCAGACAAATATGATCTTTTCTAACACTCAAGTACTGTGTAGTCTAGTTAGAACAGAAAATTAAACAAAATCCCAGCATATGAATTTACTAGTCATTTTTCCAAAATTAAAAAAATATCAGTGCTCTGAAGAAAAAGTTGCTTTGAATTGATTTTCTAATTAAAGTGATAGAGCTGCAAAAATTAAGTTGTAATCTCCTGTATGACCAATGCCTATGTGATTACACACCACACATTTGTTTCATTTCCAGTAAATGCTAATTACCCTCCAAAGTTTGTAATCCAGAACTTGGTAGGAACTTATCTCTTCATGGAACCATAAAGAAGATTCAAATTATAGATGAACCTAGAAGAAAATAATTCGAAATTTCCTGGAAGGCAACAGGTTTCCTTCAACCTCTTGTTTTTTTGCCTCCTGGATTGTACAGAAACAATCCAGCTTAGAACTATGTCCGTATTTGATGACTATCATTCATTTAATAAGAACCATATTAGAAAATTGCTTTCAGAGGAGTGTTTCACAATGATGGAGGGAATGTTCTAGCCCCTGCTGAGTGAAGCTGGACATGTTCCTTGCCTTTTCTGTGCCTCGGTTTACCTATTTGTAAAGTAAGGCCGTTGGATGAGATGATAACTGCGATCTTCCCCAGATGTGAATTTGTGAGGTTCTTGAAAGAGCTCTTGTTGGTTATTGGCTGTTTTCTCTAGCTACTGACTACATCTTCTTAAGAAATCAAAGACAAAATTCCTCAGGGTTCTTCACGTCAACTTGATTTCACTTTTCTCTCTTGATCTTCACCTGGAATTTAGAAGTTTTTTAAGGCTGAATTTCTTATATTGCTTTCTAGGCTAAGGCATATAGGGTGTGTATAGGTTGTATGTTTGTGTGTGTGTGTGTGTGTGTGTGTGTGTGTGTTGTATTGTCACAGTTTCCCTTTTGAAGGTTCACTAGAAGGTGGGCACAGTTCACCATAATGAGACTGATACTTACTTACTAAGATTGGGGGAATTTGAAAAACTGCTGGCTTCCGTGTTAGCCATCTGCTGGGCTCATATAATCCACCCAGCAATAAAATGCGAGGCCCTCCGTATGCTCCTCTCGGGCCCTGGGTGAAGGAGTGATGGGCTGGGAGTTCAGTTATCCATGTTGTAGTCCTGATTTGGCACCCAGCCCAGCAAGCCATGTGATGAAGAACAGCTTCCGCGATCGGGACTTTAGTTTCTTCATCTGTACAATGAGCTGCACTAGAAGATCACATCTACCTAGAATGTCTGGAACCTATTTAGGTGTATCTAACACTGTTTTAGGAGTTTAGATAAACTGAGTTCAAAATAGCACAATTAACCCCGAAACGATTTTAGCATGTATAATAGGTATGTGTTCAACTGCACTTTGGTAATTAAAAGAGAAGTGAGCTGCCCAAGAATCATCACAATTGGCGCCTTGCCTACAGGACCTCAATAGTATCCCTGAAGTTGGCAATCATGCTCCACGCTGCCCTAAGTGCCAGCTCTGAGCCCTTTCGCGTTTGTAGCTGCAGGAGCCACATCGTCATCATCCCCCAGAAAATAACTTCCATTATTACAAGCAGTGGAGGAGCTGAGATGGCCTGGACAGTTCCCTTCTATGAGCTCATCCTCCAAGCGGGGACATTTACACAATTTTTAGGGTACTAAGTTGAGCTGATGGTATGAGACCCATGGAGTGGGTTCTCTAGGGCAGAGTCTCCCAGCCTTGACAGTACTGACATTTTGAGCTGGATAATCCTGATTGTGGGGGACTTTCCCATGCATTGTATATATTTAGTAACGTCCCTGGTTCCTACCCATCCCATGCCAATAGCACCCCTCCCCCCAGCTGTGAGAACCAGAAACGTGTCCAGATTTTGCCAGATGTCCCCCGGGGGCAAAATCAGCCTCTGGATATATGGACTTCCGCATTGTCGAAAGCAGTCCTTGAGACAAAGAACTGGGTGCAGGTAGTTAATTCGGGGGGGTCCTCTCAGGAAACATCGTGAGGGGCTGGGGAAGTGAGTCAGGGAGGGAGGAGAACCAGTAAAGAGTGTGCTAATGAACAGGTTACTACTACTCCGGTTGGGGAGCGGTCAGCCTCACTGGGGGCCTCCGGGACTGTGCAGAACACACCTACAAAGGGTCCCATCGAAGCTGCGGTATTTATTGTGCATCACACCGTGCGAGGGGCAGTGTGTCAGCCTCCTTGCCTGACTCACCCCATCCCCAGATTTTTCCTTTGATTCAGATCATTTTTAGCCTTTTGATAGCAAGGCATATCTTTTTTTTTTAATGCATGGTTAATGTAAGTTTTTTTTTTTTTTTAATAATTCTATCTTTTGGATGTTCAGCTCTACTGTAGCTAGGCTAGGAAATTTCCAAAGTCCTCCCAACACCAACATTCAAGGACTCTACCTGGGGATCTGAGGCTGACCCTGAGGAAGCTGAAGAATAAAATAGAGCACAGCCTGATCCAAGGTAGGGGGGTGGGTGGAGAGGTGCTCATTCTTTGCCTTGCAAATTGAATATGGAGACAATTACCAGAGAGAAGGGAAGCCTTCCCACACTGTCAATTCTCACTAAAGGCACTTTTGTAACCATGACTTCACTGCTGCATTGACACTGCAGTGACTTCGCTGACAGCCTTCAAGAGATACCATCAAGACTTTGTCACTTACATTGAACCATTTAGACAGAGCTTAGGTGACAATAGAATGAACTTCATCTGGACCGGGGTGGGGACAGAGGAACAAATTCTCAAAAATCAAGTCTGTGCCAATTCAACCTTCCTTCATCTTCTTCTCTCATAATCTAGCTTAAACCTGTTATTGAACCATTTATCAATTGGGGGCATAAGGAAGACATGTTGGGAAAATCAAATTTTAGCATGAAAGAGATAAATAGCTGTCAGTCATCTCAGCAAATGATGGACTGGTGAGTATCTTCCTTTTTTCTAATGGCATTTGTTTTCTTAACATCAAAACTGTTTAGATAATCCCTTGTGAATCATAAGATTGTATCACTTTCTGGCAAAGAAAGCTTTGACATATAGCCACTGACTTGGCCATAGCTTTTGATTTTCCTCCAAGGAGTTCAAAGCACTTTCACTTAGGCAGTATCATCTTATTTAGCTTTGTAAAACGGAGGCAAAAGAAGAGAGGGAGGATGGACATATATGGGTCTTTATTTGACCAATGGGAATGTTAAAGTACAGAAGATACATACGTGGCTTGGCCAGAGTAATCCAGAGAGTTCTGAGCTCCCTGACAGGAGTCTTCCAAATCTTAGGGCTGTATACATTCCCCAGATCTGGAATACGACCCTGGCAAGATTTTCTGTTTGAGAAACCTGCATGTAGGAAAATATGTCCAGGATTCTGAACAGAAAGGTCTGCCTAGCAACTTGAAAAATGCACCCTAGGCCAGATTCGAGGCCTGTGGCGCGACTCGTATCCTGGCCGGAACAAAGAGCAGAGATGTAACACCAGCTGAGCCTTTTTTTTTTTTTTTTTAATATTAAGAAACAGAAAATAATCATCCCCTTTCCTGCCAAGCAAGGCAGTGCAAAGACCATCCAAACCCACCTTTCTTGAAAACCCGTGATCTGCTTTTCAAGGGGAAGACAAAAGCGCCAGGAATAGACAATGGTTCTAAAACACTGGCTGACTTTTGAATATTCATGACTATTCTGATGCAAATGAATATTTCAAATTGAGCTGTTTTTGCAGAGGTGCTGTTGGAAATGTGTACACTTATGAAATTGCTTTTCTAGTTCCCCAAGAACTGCTTCCTTTGCTTATTTATAATTCTGCTAGCAGGTTTCCCAGGTGTCAGCCTTTGGCTGGAGTTTCAGCTGGTTTCTTTTCACCAAAAACTAGGGCTACGGTTTAGCCTAACCCACAAGGAAAAGCCCAGCTTTGTTTAATTGGAGCCAGGTCCCTCCAATAGGCCCTCCTTGTTCTGCCGGCGGCCAAAGAATCTTATCACACATCAGATTGTTTTTCTTTTGAGGTAACCTCAAACCAAAGCTCACTGCTCCCTAAAGAACAAAGAGAGGGTAAGAACAGTGTGCCCGTGCCTGGGAGCGCTCAGATGGCCAGGAAGTCAGGAGGCCTGTTTGGATTTTGCAGACTTGGCACCAGAAGGGTCTCACTTCGATGGGCGTTGGGTGTGGCATGTACTTTTGCCAGGTCAAAGGACTTTGAAGAAGACACATAGACCCCATGGGCTGATGGAGACTTGGAGACCTCCAAAGCACAGTGAGTGTTCAGAGGCACCTCAAGGCAGCCATGGGATCGCTTACCCTCTTCAGGCTGGATGCAGGCAGTAAGCACCGGTCACGCCCAGGAGGAAGATGGGGGGCGAAGGAGGTGGTCATTGCTGGAAGGAAGAAATGGGTCCTTGTGAAGCCAAGGTCAGTTTCTGAAGGGAGAGGGCGGTTCCTGAACTCTGTGCAAGGCCAGTGAAGGAAGCGGCCATGGAGCTTCCCACGTCTCCTGTAGGTAGAGTAAGCCTCTGCGTTTTAGACACCTGCTGGGACAGGGAAGGGAAGACCTTGTCCCAGGCCAGCAGGGTCCCATAGGAGGACAGGATGCTCTGTGCTAGGCCTTTGACCCACCTGGCCTCCTTGCACAGCCCCCAGTGACCCTCCTGGAAGGACATGGACGTGGCCTCGGACATCATTCCTTGCATAGTCCTTGGACGTACACCCTTGCCGGACAGTCTTCGTCTCTCCTATCCAGCCCTCCACCCACAAATACTCCATGGGTCACTCTTTCCTTGTACCCATGGAGAGGACCCTGACTCATGTTTATTCAATGGGTACTACCCTTACCATGTGCCAGGCCCTGTGCTGGGCTGGAGACCTGAGGTGAATCCAGCATGGGCTCTGTTCAGTTCTCTGGTCTATAGATCGAAACTTACTTCCTATCCCCAACCTGTCTCTCTGTCCCATGACAACCGTCACCACCGTCTCTTCCTATGGTGTTTTCTTCACCCAGGGTACCCTCTCCTCTCAGCTCCAATTTTGCAAAACCTGTGCTCACTTCTGAGGTTTGCAAGAGTTGCCTTTTCTATTCCGCCTCCCCTGGTTTTTCCTTTTCCTCCCAATTTCTGTAACATACCTGTTCTGTGCAACGTAGCGTACAATTTAAATGGCCTTACTTGGGTGACTATTTTGGGTGTGTGAACTAGTCTTCTTTGAGGGTTGGAGTCGTATTTTACCCTGAATCTCTTCTTAACCCTCCCTTCCCACCTCAACACTCCACCAAACTGAGCACATGCTAAACGTCCAATAAATACTGTTGGGTTTTTAGAGTCAGAGTGTTCTGATGAGGACGATATGTTGGTCCTGACAGCTCCCCAGTAGGGGTGGAGACAGGTGAGGAAGCCCATCTGTAGCCCAAGCTTCTGGTCAAGTAGAGCAGCTCTATTTCTGAAGTAGACCCTGAATATACAAGGAAGATATCAGCAATTCATAACCAAAAGGTAGAAAACACATTTATATAGAGAGTAGGGCTCATTCATTTGCTTCCAGATCAAGGAAAGGTTCTATTCTATAAAAAAAAAAGTTGTAAATGTCATCAAATGTCTCCGGTGACCTTTGGCACGTTACTTAACCTTTTGGAGCTTCACTTTCCACAGAATGGGAATAATGACAGTGCCTACCCAATAGGGTTGTTGGGAGGGTTAAATTAAATTATGCATATAAACCATTTAGCCCAGAATCTAGAAAAGAGTAGATATTCAATTAATGATTGCTATTATACTTCATATCATTGTTATTGTCCCATTAAACCAGTATTTCCCAGAGTCTAGTAAGTGGATTATTTAGGTAATTTTAGGAGGTACATTGATTGACTTTTAAAAAATTTTAATGCGTGCTAGGAAAAATATTATTTTGTCACATTCATGATTTCATAGATATTATTTCTATTTATTTATTGCTGTATAACACACCATCCCTAAACTTCGTGGCTCTCAACAACGATAACTTATTATTTCTTTGGGTTTGTGAACGGGGCTAGTCTCAGCCAGTCAGTCCTCCTCGTATTCATTCACATGTCTGCCACCTGAGCTGGGATGGCTGGAACAGCTGGGGCTCGTTGGGAATCTCTCTCCTTCTGCATGATCTCATCCAGGCAGCTGGACCTCTTTACATGGTGGCTCAGGGCTCCAAGAGCAAGTGTTCCAAAAGGACAAGTCCCATTGTGCAGGTGTTAATTCTCTGCTTACGTCATACTAGCTAGTGTCCCGTTGACCAAAGCAAGTCACGTGGCCGAGTCCAGAGTCTGTGTGGGAGGGACCGCACAAGGGTGTGAATGCTGGAAGGTACGGTCCACTGGGGGCCACCAGTGTAGCAAGCTTCCACAGTCATGGTATACCCATGGCCTAACAGCTAGTAAGTGTCCACACCGGGATCTGGAGCAGCCTGGCTCCAGAATCTGTGGTCTGAACCACCAGGCAAATCTCCTCAAGCAGAGTGTTTCATTTATCTATCTCCAAACTTAACGACTTAAAGCAACAAATATCTCAGGGCGTTCGTTGATTCTGTGGGCCGTGAATTTAGGTAGGTCACAGCAGAGAGGTGCTCATCTGTACTTCACCGTGTCTAGGGCCTGGCTGGAAGGACTCAAACTGCCGAGAGCTGGCTGGGATTGTTCAGCTGGAGTCATAGGTCTGGGGGCATGGTTCTAACCATATGCTGGGTTCTTCTGTTCTCCCTATGTGACCTCCCATGTGATTAACTTCTGGGCTTCTTCACAGCTTGGTGGTCTCAGGGTGGTCAGATTTGTTACATCGTTTGCTGACTTCTCTTCAGTGAGTGAGGCAGAAGCTGCCAGGCCTCTTGGAAGGTAGCCTCAGAACTGAAGCCATTTCACCCCTGCCATACTGTCTTGGTGAAAGACAGTCACAATACCCGTCTAGATTCAAGGGGAGGAGAAACAGACTCTACTTTTGGTGAGAGAAGCAGCATGAATGTGCAGGCAGGGAAGGAATTGATTGAGGCCACACTTGGATACTTTCTACCACAGTATGCTTAAAGTCTAGAATAACACTAATTTAAGGTTTTGTTTTGTTCTTAAATAGACAGGGTTTTTTTAAAAGAGCATTTTAGGTTCACAGCAAAATTGAGAGAAAGGTACAGAGATTTTCCATATAGCCCCTGCCCTTGCTAATACATCGCCTCCCCCATTATCAACATACACCACGCCCCCCAGAGTGCAGAGTGGTACATTTGTTACAATTGATCAACTTACACTGACACATCATAATCACCCACAGACAATAGCTTACACTAGGGTTCACTCGGTGTAGTTCTATGCATTTGGACAAATGAATAATGACACATATCCATCATTAGAGTATCATAGCGAGTACTTTCACCCCCATAAATCCTCCAGGCTCTGCCTATCCATCCATTTCTCCCCCTAACCCCTGGCAATCACTGATCATCTTACTGTCTTCATAGTTTTTCCTTTTACAGAATATAGTTGGAATCATATAGTATGTAACCTTTTCCGATTGGCTTCTTTCACTTAGTAAAATGCATTTAAGTTTCCTCCAGGTCTTTTTCTTGACTTGATAGCTCATTTCTGTTTAGCACTGAATAATATTCCATTGTCTGGATGGACCACAGTTTATTTACCCATTCACCTACTGAAGGACATCTTGGTTGCTTTCAAGTGTTGGCAGTTATGAATAAAGCTTCTATAAACACCTGTGTGCAGGTTTTTGTGTGGACAGAAGTTTTCAACTCCTCTGGGTAAATACCAAGGAGTGCAGTTGCTGGATAGAATTTAAGGTTTTAAAGTTCGAAAAACCTTAGGGAAAAAATATTAGATTGAACCATACGATATCTCTGATTTTGTAGCTCATGCCCAAATTTTGGTAATTTTATATAGTTTAACCTAATAGTATAGTGGTTCTATAATATGGTGAAAGTTTCTAATGTGATATGCTGATAACTGGAAACTATCTCGCTGAAGTATTTTATCTTCTGGTGTTTTCGTTTCTTCATGTCTTAATTTGACCGAAATATGGAAGACGCTTATTTGGACAGTTTGTCTTGTTATTGGTGGAAGTGGTTTGGAAAACGATTGATGTGAGCTACAACATGTCAGGTGTCTGTTGAACATATCCATTCATCAACATTCCTTGGCCCAAGGGATCATAGACTTCCAGGTTTGCTGCAAATCAGACACTTGGGAGAGCTGGCAGACCTTTGGTCTTTGTAGGGAGAACGTGTCTGGTTCTCTTTGATTCCCAATAGCAAGAGTATTTTCCACATTAGCAGATATACCGACAGAAACCCCATAAGCCTCGTGGGACATTAAGACTATTTTCTGGCTGGAGCTGGTGCAAGAGATTGGAAAACGAATCATTGGAACATTTGGTTATACGGAATGTACATCCGAGGAGGTCGTTCTCCAAAACAAACTGCCCAACAATTAAAGAGGCTTTGTCTTAGGCTGGGTTCTGATAATGAATCAGAACTTCAGAGGTGTTGAAGATCTGATTTAGACACTTTACAGAATATTATTTTGTATTTAGTCTCTGCCAGATTAAAAAAAAAAAGAATTTCCCATCACTGCCCTGGTTGTTTTTCAGCCTGACAATCCACTGCAGTGGAAAGATTGTAACCAAATTGGGTAATGTTGCCCTGTGGATCTCCAATAAAAATATTCCAATGTTGTTTGAAGGTTTGGAATTGGTAAAATAATTCTGGGGCTCCTTCCTTTCATCTCAACTCTTTCTGAGTAAAATTTGCAGGAGAAAATTTTTGTTCCAAAATAACATCCCAAAGATTTAAATGTTCCAAATGGAGTCAGCACTGAGTACAAAAAACAAAACAAAAAACCCCAAACTATTTTCCAATAGGATTTCCTGAAGGAACGCTTCAAAAGGTCTGGAGGTATCCAGGGTGGCTTAAGTCACATGGCTCCCTTAAGCCTCAATAAATGTAGCTGCCTCACACCCTCAGTAGCTTCTCAAGTTATTTTGGCTGCTCAAGTATTTTGGCCTGACCATTAAATAGAAACTGGATGATAGAAGAGGTTTCATTATGGGCGCGAACGTATTGTTTTCAGCTAATCATTGAATGGCAGACTCGAAGGTATTCAGAGGCCCAGAACAATATCGTCAAAGCTAATGCAATCCCTCACAGGTCAAGGCTTGTGACGAGGGCTCTAGCCTTTATCAGACAAACAAATGCATAGCACTTACATGCGCATCTTTTCTGCACATAAAATCACACCTTAAAATAAGTGGGCATTGACTTCTCTTGCTCCCGTCTGCATTTATCTTCGGCTCTGTCTCTGGGGCTAATGCAGACGTAGTGTTGCCCTTGCCTGGCCAACAAGTCCAACACACTTCTTTCTGCTACAACATTTCAATAGCACAAGCCCACATCACAAGCTTAGTACTCCATCGTGATAGGGTGAGTTTTAACATCACATCAGTTTTCTCTTATTTGGATGCCCCCAAATATCAGTGTGTTCATTTAGGGATCATTTTTTTCAGAAACATAAATTTATACTTAAATTTTGGATCCAGTTATTCTTAATTTTCCTTCTTCTTGATACAAGTTAAATAGAGCTGACAGATTCGATTCCTTTGGACTATCAAAATGGTCTTAGTTTAACATCTTCATTCGGAAGGACGTCTACACACATACTTATATAATATAACCAAAACAAGAATGTGCAGAATAATAATAACAATAATCCTTCCTCAGAAATTGCATGACTACTTTTTTTTCCAGTTAATGGCAAGTAGAACTAAAATTGCCTAGTGAACAATGGTCCTCCTCTATCATAGGCTTAATTGATGAATCTTGTAAACCTAGCAGAGAAAAATATCTGTAATTTCTTATTATAAACGTATAAGGTGAAGTGACCGTGTGCGCTAAATTTCCAATTAAAAGATGCAAACAAATAGTCACATCCTGTTTCACAATACCAGCCACCTGTTCCCAAAGCCTTGCAGAATCTTCACTGCAAGAAACAGTTAAGTGAAAGAGAAAGCCGAAAGCAAATTTTAGGTTTTATAGCCAGTATCGGATTAGAAACCACACCACATATATTTTACTATTATTACTTTTAAATTATTTTATTGCTTTTCAAGAATGATTGCAAAATGACCTTTGTTTAATGCTCAGAAATCATAAAGTAGAGAGTGAGAGTGCTCTGTCATGTCTCCATCCCCACACCCACCTCAGAGATAGCCAGCTTAGACTCTTTGGTATGTAGGCACGTATGTATATTTATTATCCATTTGTGTCTCTTATGTAAAGTTACTGTTCATCTCCTTTGCTCATTTGAAAAGATAAATTGTACTTTTTTCTTATTGATTTCTAAGAGCTCTTTATATGTAAGACTTAGCTGCATTAGATTTGTAGGTGAGAGAGAGACTGTCATGAGTAGTAAACAAGCCTTGTGTCAACAGGAATAGGAATAGACCCTCTACTGAGCAGTACTATATTTTGTGCAAGGTGCTCTGTGGGTGCTAATTTGAGAGAGCAGTTTGCCCCCTTTGTTAGGGAATGCCTCTTTCAAAGGCTTGATACAAGGATTACCTTTCACCCACATCTTGGCTCGGTCGTTTTGGGGCAATAAGGTTTAGCGTTGAATCTGTTCCCTAGCAGAAATTGCCTGTCTGGATGTACTTTACAAAAATGCCTGCTCCCCCATCAAGGAAGTGGAGTACACGTGGGCTGCACCTAGTGACTTCCTTCCAAAGAGTGTAGTATGGAAGGGAGGGTAGTGACCTTTCTGTGGAGAAGCATGGCAAACTTTACCTCAGTCATGGGATCAAGCGCTACACCAACAGTGATAAGTCATGATGACAGCACGCACACTTGAGATGATGCGATGAGAAGGGCACTTTATTTCTCTGGTCTTCCTCCCCCAAATGGATAACCACAGTCTAACCATGACACCAGACAAACCCAAACTGAGGGACGGTCTACAAAACATCCAATCAGTACTCCTTAAAACTGTCAAGGTTATCAAAAATGGAAAAGTAGAGAAACTGTCACAGTCTAGAGGAGGCTACGGAAACATAGATGCTAAATGAAATGAGGTATCCCGAATGGGAACCTGAAAAGAGAAAGGGCATAGGTTAAAATGAAGGAAATAATAATAAAGCATGGCATTTAGTTAACAGTAGTGAATCACTATTTGCTCATTAGCTGTGAAATATGTACCATAGTAATTAATATAAGATGCTAATAATAGAGTAATCTGGGTATGGGGTATACAGGAGCTCTCTGTATTAGCCTTGTAAGTTTTCTTTAAATCTAAAGTTAAAAGTTTGTTAAAAAAAAAATGAATGGCGAATATTCGAATTGAACCATTTTCCCAGTGGAGCCATAAAATACTCACCTGATTTAGACTGGTTGTGACTATAGTACCCCCAACACTGACCCTGAACGTTATTAGTCTAAAAGCAGCTGAAACAAACAAAATCTAACTTGGGGTGATTTTCCAGGGAGGTTGATGTTGGCAGTCTCAAGGGCTGCCTAGCTGGATGGGTGGAAATACTGAGCTGGTAGAAACCATAGAGAGGGCACCATCAAACCATTTCACTTTACAGAAGAAGCCAAGGCCCAGAGGGAAGGAGGCATTCACATCAGGTCTTGCGAATACCAAGTTTGGAACCCACATCTATTTTCTAACTCAGTGTTTGTTCTCCTACCTCTTCCTAAGCCTTTCTCCTTAATTCAAAAGCCCCTCTGGTTACTGCCATTCTTTGGTTTTACAGTTTTGTCCAAAGAGTGATGGGAGCGCCACTATCCTAAATATAGTATAAAAGATAGTAAGAGAACACGGGAAATTTGGGATCAAGTTGGGTTGGATCTGAATCCCAACTTCCTTGTTGTTTCTGGACCTCAGTTCTCAGCTACAAAATGGCTCTGATAATCTCTGTCTCTCAGATTAAGTGAGATCCTGGATATAAACAGAGTACAGAGTCTGTGGCCATGATGTGCCCTCAAAAATTGAATTTCCTTTCACAGGATATATGCTTGTATACACCAATGGCAGCAGCCAGGATGTCACGGGCCCTAAAATAACACATATGAATTGCATAATAATTATATCCATGGAAGATTTCCCTGACCAGGGCTCCTCCACGGAATCAGCCACTTCTGCCGGCCTTCCCTCTCACCACAAATTGTTCTCCCTTAGCAAGTGGGGAAATACTGCCCTTTTATAGGGCAAATTAGTTCGTGGGTTCAAGGGACAACCCCCTCCCGCAGGGGCCTGGGAGACAACATCCTGAGCGAAGGCATCACCATTAGGATACAGTTTTTAAATTGCAGGCTGGGAGAAATGGAATTTGGAGCTTTGAAATGTTTAGCTTGGCCTCTAACTATTACATTGGGATTGAATTGTCTCTTTCCCCCAAAGCTGATAAAAACTAAGATCTGTGTTTCAGATGGCGTTTAATAAGGATACGCTGTCTTTTGTTTGCATTTTAAAGCCAAAGGCTGGTGGTGCAGTCTGTGACTCCTCTTGTGACCTGCCTTTGGTAGCCAGCCCCCAGCATCCTCCCCTGTCACAGAGGAAGGCTCAGAAATGTGGAAAGACAAACCATTATGGGACAATGAGTCAAAGTTTAAAAGATTTTTCAAAAGGAATGAATTAGCAGCTTTCATTGTGGGGTTCTTAGGGAATGCGAACCACTCATCTTAGTTTGGGTTCCTGCTGAAAGCACTCTGCCGCCAGGATTGGGGTGCACGTAGCTTCTGTGGGAGGTGATCCCAGTCAGCGGAACTCAAGGAGGAGAGAAAGTGAGAAAGGCCACTAAAAGGCGTGTGAATGAGCGGTTTCATTTCTCTGGAATCTCTCTATGAAACCGTGTCAGACAGGTCTCAGATTTTTCCCACGGGATGACAGGGAGGCTGGGGCAATGCCCCACTGACTTCTGTCCTCCACTGTTGAAGACTCCCTCTGGCAGCATCACCTCGTCATCACAGCTCTGAGCTTCCGGGTGCGGCTGTGTGGACCTGACAACCTCAAAGAAGGCAATGGTACAGATGAACTTATTTGCAAAGCAGAAATAGAGGACAAACGTATGGATACCAAGGGGGAAAGTGGGGGGATGAACTGGGAGAGTGGGATTGACACATATCCACGACTATGTATAAAATAGATAACTAATGAGAACAGATTGTATAGCACAGGGAGCTCTATTTAATGCTTTGTGGTGACTTAAAAGGGAAGGAAATCCAACGAAGAGTGAGTATATGTATAGCTGATTCACTTTGCTGTCCAGTAGAAACTAACACAACACTGTAAATCTACTATACTCCAATAAAAATTAATTTTAAAAAATAAATAAAAATTCAAAAAAAAAAAAAAGAAGAAGGCAGACGAGAGGGTTACAATTAGTGTCCTTGATGGGGACTCAGCTCCTAGGTGTGGAACTGTCCACCACAGCTTCACTGGGTCACATGGAATGAGGGGCTTTGGCAGGCTGCATTATAGTGTCTGCTACCATGGTAGATTCTAGAGCTATGCTCTCGAATACCATAGTCACTAGCCACATTTATTTATTTATTTTTAACATCTTTATTGGAGTATAATTGCTTTACAATGGTGTGTTAGTTTCTGCTTTATAACAAAGTGAATCACTTATACACATACATATATCCCCATATCTCCTCCCTCTTGCATCGCCCTCGCACCCTCCCTATCCCACCCCTCTAGGTGAACACAAAGCACCAGGCTGATCTCCCAATACTATGCGGCTGCTTCCCACTAGCTATCTATTTTACATTTCATAGTGTATATATGTCCATGCCACTCTCTCACTTCGTCCCAGCTTACCCTTCCCCCTCCCCATGTCCTCAAGTCCATTCTCTACGTCTGCGTCTTTATTCCTGTCCTGCCTCTAGGTTCTTCAGACCATTTTTTTTAGATTCCATATATATGTGTTAGCATATGGTATTTGTTTTTCTCTTTCTGACTTACTTCACTCTCTATGACAGACTCTAGGTCCATCCACTTCACTACAAATAACTCAATTTCATTTTTTTTTATGGCTGAGTAAATATTCCATTGTATATATGTGCCACATCTTCTTTATCCATTCATCTGTTGACGGACACTTAGGTTGCTTCCATGTCCTGGCTATTGTAAACAGAGCTGCAATGAACATTGTGGTACATATCTCCTTTTGAATTATGGTTTTCTCAGGGTATATGCCCAGTAGTGGGATTGCTGGGTTGTATGGTAGTTCTATTTGTAGCTTTTTAAGGAACCTACATGCTGTTCTCCATAGTGGCTATATCAGTTTACATTCCCACCAACAGCACAAGAGGGTTCTCTTTTCTCCACACCCTCTCCAGCATTTATTGTTTGTAGATTTTTTTATGATGGCCATTCTGACTGATGTGAGGTGACACCTCATGGTAGTTTTTATTTGCATTTCTCTAATGATTAGTGATGTTGAGCATCCTTTCATGTGTTTGCTGCCAATCTGTATATCTTCTTTGGAGAAATGTCAATTTAGGTCTTCTGCCCATTTTTGGATTGGGTTGTTTGTTTTTTTGATATTGAGCTCCATGAGCTGCTTGTATATTTTGGAGATTAATCCTTTGTCAGTTGCTTCATTTGCAAATATTTTCTCCCATTCTGAGGGTTGTCTTTTCGTGTTGTTTATGGTTTCCTTTGCTGTGCAAAAGCTTTTAAGTTTCATTAGGTCCCATTTGCTTATTTTTGCTTTTATTTCCATTTCTCTAGGAGGTGGGTCAAAAAGGATCTTGCTGTGATGTATGTCATAGAGTGTTCTGCCTATGTTTTCCTCAAAGAGTTTGATAGTGTCTGGCCTTACATTTAGGACTTTAATCCATTTTGAGTTTATTTTTGTGTATGGTGTTAGGGAGTGTTCTAATTTTATTCTTTTACATGTAGCTGTCCAGTTTTCCCAGCACCACTTATTGAAAAGGCTTTCTTTTCTCCACTGCATACTCTTGCCTCCCTTATCAAAGATAAAGTGACCATATGTGCATGGGTTTATCTCTGGGCTTTCTATCCTGTTCTATTGATCTATTATTTCTGTTTTTGTGTCAGTACCATGCTGTCTTGATTACTGTAGCTTTGTAGTATAGTCTGAAGTCAGGGAGCCTGATTCCTCCAGCTCCGTTTTTCTTTCTCAAGATTGCTTTGGCAATTCAGGGTCTTTTGTATTTCTATACAAATTGTGAAATATTTTGTTCTACTTCTGTGAAAAATGCCACTGGTAGTTTGATAGGGATTGCACTGAATCTGTAGATTGCTTTGGGTAGTATAGTCATTTTCACAATGTTGATTCTTCCAATCCAAGAACATGGTATATCTCTCCATCTGTTTGTCTCATCTTTAATTTCCTTCATCAGTGTCTTATAGTTTTCTGCATACAGGTCTTTTGTCTCATTTAGGTAGATTTGTTCCTAGGTATTTTATTCTTTTTGTTGCCACTTTATTGGCATATAGTTGCTTGTAGTAGTCGCTCATGATCCTTTGTATTTCTGCAGTGTCAGTTGTTACTTCATTTTCTTTTCCGATTCTGTAGATTTGAGTCTTCTCCCTTTTTTTCTTGATGAGTCTGGCTAATGGTTTATCAATTTTGTTTATCTTCTCAGAGAACCAGCTTTTAGTTTAATGATCTTTGCTATTGTTTCTTCATTTCTTTTCATTTATTTCTGATCTGATCTTTATGAGTTCTTTCCTTCTGCTAACGTTGGGGTATTTTTGTTCTTCTTTCTCTAATTGCTTTAGGTGTAAGGTTAGGTTGTTTATTTGAGACATTTCTTGTTCCTTGAGGTAGGATTGTATTGCTATAAAATTCCCTCTTAGAACTGCTTTTGCTGCATCCCATAGGTTTTGGGTCATCATGCTTTCATTGTCTTTTTTTCTATGTATTTTTTGATTTTGTCTTTGATTTCTTCAGTAATCTCTTGGTTATTTAGTAGTGTGTTGTTTAGCCTCCATGTGTTTGTATTTGTTACAGTTCTTTTTCCTGTAATTGAGATCTAGTCTCATACTGTTGTGGTCAGAAAATATACCTCACATGATTTCAATTTTCTTAAATTTATCAAGGCTTTATTTGTGACCCAAGATATGATCTATCCTGGAGACTCTTCCATGAGCACTTGAGTAGAAAGTGTATTCTGCTGATTTTGGATGGAATGTCCTATAAATATGAGTTAAGTCTGTCTTGTCTACTGTGTCATTTAAAGCTTGTGTTTCCTTATTTATTTTCATTTTGGATGATCTGTCCATTGGTGAAAGTGTGGTGTTAAAGTCCCCTGCTATTATTGTGTTACTGTCGAATTCCCCTTTTATGGATATTAGCATTTGCCTTATGTATTGAGGTGCTCCTATGCTGGATGCATAAATATTTACAATTGTTATATCTTCTTCTTGGAGTGATCCCTTGATCATTATGTTGTGTCCTTCTTTGTCTCCTGTAATAGTCTTTATTTTAAAGTCTATTTTGTCTGATATGAGAATTACTACTCCAGCTTTCTTTTGATTTCCATTTGCATGGAATATCTTTTTCCATCCCCTCACTTTCAGTCTGTATGTGTCCCTAGGTCTGAAGTGGGTCTCTTGTAGACAGCATATATATGGGTCTTATTTTTATATCCATTCAGGCAGTCTGTGTCTTTTGGTTGGAGCATTTAATCCATTTACATTTAAGGTAATTATCGATACGTATGTTCCTATTACCATTTCATTAGTTGTTTTGGGTTTGTTTTTGTAGGTCTTTTCCTTCTCTTGTGTTTCTTGCCTAGAGAAGTTCCTTTAGCATTCGTTGCTAAGCTGGTTTGGTGGTGCTGAATTCTCTTAACTTTTGTTTGTCTGTAAAGGTTTTAATTTCTCCATCGAATCTGAATGAGACCCTTGCTGGGTAGAGTTGTCTTGTTTGTAGGTTTTTCCCTTTCATCACTTTAAATATGTCCTGCCACTCCCTTCTGGCTCGCAGAGTTTCTGCTGAAAGATCAGCTGTTAACCTTATGGGGATTCCCTTGTATGTTATTTGTTGTTTTTCCCTTGCTGCTTTTAATATATTTTCTTTGTATTTAATTTTGGTAGTTTGATTAATACGTGTCTTGACGTGTTTCTCCTTGGATTTATCCTATATGGGACTCTGCGCTTCCTGGACTTGATTGACTATTTCCTTTTCCATATTAGGGAAGTTTTCAACTATAACACCTTCAAATATTTTCTCAGACCCTTTCTTTTTCTCTTCTTCTTCTGGTACCCCTATAATTCGAATGTTGGTGCATTTAATGTTGCCCCAGAGGTCTCTGAGACTCTCCTCAATTCTTTTCATTCTTTATTTTTATTCTGCTCTGAGGTAGTTATTTCCACTGTTTTATCTACCAGGTCAGTTATCTGTTCTTCTGCCTCAGTTTTTCTGCTATTGATTCCTTCTAGAGAATTTGAAATTTCATTTATTGTGTTGTTCATCATTGCTGTTTGCTCTTTATTTCTTCTAGGTCCTTGTTAAATGTTTCTTGTATTTTCTCCATTCTATTTCCAAGATTTTGGATCATCTTTACTATCATTACTCTGAATTCTTTTTCAGGTAGACTGCCTATTTCCTCTTCATTTGTTTGGTCTGGTGGGTTTTTGCCTTTCTCCTTCAACTGCTGCATATTTCTCTGTCTTCTCATTTTGTTTAACTTACTTTGTTTGGGGTCTCGTTTTCTTTCTTTTTCTTTTTTTTGTGGTGAAGGAAAGTGCAACGTTTATTGCAGGGCACCAAGCAAGGAGTCCAGGCTGCTATGGGGTCTCCTTTTCACAGGCTGCAGATTCATAATTCCTGTTGTTTTCAGTGTCTTCCCCCAGTGAATGAGGTTGGTTCAGTGGCTTGTGTAGGCTTCCTGGTGGAGGGGACTTGTGCCTGTGTTCTGGTGGGTGGGGCTGGATCTTATCTTTCTGGTCAGCAGAGCTGCATCTGGCACTGTGTTTTGGGGTGTCTGTGAACTTAGTATGATTTTAGGCAGCTTATTTGCTAATGTGTGGGATTGTGTTCCTGTCTTGCTTGTTGTTTGGCATGGGGTGTACAGCACTGTTGCCTGCTGGCCATTGGGTGGAGCTGGGTCTTACCGTTGAGACAGAGCTCTCTGGGAGAGCTCTTGCTGATTGATATTACATGGGGCCGGGAGGTCTCTGATGGTCCAATGTCCTGAACTCGGCTTTCCCACCTTGGAGGCTCAGGCCTGACACCAGGCTGGAGCACCAAGACACTTTCAGCCACAAGGCTCAGAAGAAAAGGGAGAGAAAAAGAAAGAAAAAATAAATTAATTAATTAAATAAAATAAAAATAAAAAATAATAAGAAAAAAAAAGAAGAGAGTAACCAAACCAATAAACAAATCCACCAATGATAACAAGTGCTAAAAACTAAACTACGATAAATATAAAAATCAGAAACTAATCAGTCACAGACAGCAAACCCCGAGTCTTCTGTCGCTCCCAAAGTCCACCGCCTCATTTTTGGGATGATTCATTGTCTATTCAGGTATTCTACAGATGCAGGGTACGTCAAGTTGCTGTGGGGTTTCATCCGCTGCTCCTGAGGCTGCTGGGAGAGATTTCCCTTTCTCTTCTTTGTTCGCACAGCTCCCGGGGTTCAGCCTTGGATCTGGCCCCGCCTCTGCGTGTAGGCTGCCCTCAGGAGTCTGTTCCCGCCCAGACAGGACGGGGTTAAAGGAGCAGCTGATTAGGGCTCTCTTGCTCACTTACGCTGGGGAGGAGGGAGGGGTACGGTAGTCATAATCGGGGCGAGCCTTTGGCGGCAGAGGCCGGCCTGACATTGCAACAGTGTGAGGTGCGCCATGCATTCTCCCGAGGAAGTTGTCACTGGATAACGGGACCCTGGCAGTGGTGGGCTGCACAGGCTTCCAGGAGGGGAGGTGTGGAGAGTGACCTGTGCTCGCACACAGGCTTCTTGGTCGCTGCAGCAGCAGCCTTAGCATTTCATGCCCGTCTCTGGGGTCCACGCTGATAGCCTTGGCTCACACCCGTCTCTGGAGCTGGTTGAGGCGGTGTTCTGAATTCCCTCTCCTTGTGCACCCCAGAACAATGGTCTCCAGCCTCTTCGGCAGCTCCAGACTTTTTCCCGGACTCCCTCCCTGTTAGCTATGATGGACTAGCCCCCTTCAGCCAACCCCAGTCCTCTCCCTGGGGTCTGACCTCCGAAGCCTGAAGCCCGAGCCCGAAGCCCCAGTCCCCAACCCCCTGGCGGGTGAGCAGACAAGCCTCTCGGGCTGGTGAGTGCTGGTCGGCACCGATCCTCTGTGCGGGAATCTCTCCGCTTTGCCCTCTGCACCCCTGTTGCTGCGCTCTCCTCCATGGCTCCAAAGCTTCCCCCCAGTCCACCCCCCGTCTCTGCCAGTGAAGGGGCTTCCTAGTGTGTGGAAACTTTTCCTCCTTCACAGCTCCCTCCTACTGGTGCAGGTCCCATCCCTATTCTTTTGTCTCTGTTTTTTCTTTTTTCTTTTGCCCTATCCAGGTACGTGGGGAGTTTCTTGCCTTTTGGGAGGTCTGAGGTCTTCTGCCAGTGTTCAGTAGGTGTTCTGTAGGAGTTATTCCACGTGTAGATCTATTTTTGATGTATTTGTGGGGAGGAAGGTGATCTCCACGTCTTACTCCTCTGACATCTTGAAAGTCCCCGACTAGCCACATTTAAATTAATTAAAATTAAAAATTCAGAGTCTTAGTCACACTAGCCACATTTCAAGTGCTTAGTAACCACATATGGCTAGTGGCATTGTACTGGACAGATTAGATATAGAACATTTCTGTCATTGCAGACAGTTTTATTGAGCAATTCTAGAAGATAGTTGGCTGGGTATGTTCAGTTCTGTAGGCCCCTGACAAACTTGTATGGGCTGAATATCTATTAGTCAGGTTAGACTAGGCTTTGCTGAAATAACAAATGACCCCCAAGCCTTGATGGCTTCAAACAACATAGGTTTATTTGTTATTCAACCTACATATCCCACCCAGGATCCAGGTTGAGAAAAAAAACACCCTCTGGGACATTGTCAGTTGTACCAACAACTGATGCCCCAACCAGAAATGACATGCCCTTTCCATTCACAAAAAGTCATGTAATCCCACCCAGCTGTCCAGGAACAGTAATTTCAGAGAGGAAAAGTGGATATCAGGGAGCAGGTCTGTTGATACGATCACTTTCTCTTTTACTTACTTGGGCATCTATTCAACAGATATATGAACATCTGCTGGGCATGGTGGTGAGCCTGAGGGCAGAGAGCCTGGGGATATAGGCATAATTTTTGCCCTTACAGAGCTTACTTACCATTTGCTAGTAAATGACCATTAAAGAGTAGCTACAGTGAAGGGGGATAAATATCCTGAATGAACAAGATGCTTCAGTATCAGCGAAGCAAGCAGTTTTCATGTATATCAACGAGATATAGCTAGTACTGTCAATATGTGTCCAAGTTGAGTCCAGAACAATCACTAAGATAGGATTTATGCCTCCCTTCCCTTCCATTTGCACATTTGGTCCATCCTGAATGAAACCCAAGGGAGGTGTTTAGCTAGCCCCTGCTGAGTGGTAACCTTGACACCACATACCCTGGGCAGGTGCCCGGAGGTTGCGTGGGATTTGCCTCTGTGGGCACGCTGGCTCACGCTCACAGAGTCACCACAGCACTCGGCGCTGGTGTTCCCGGCACAGAGCTGGAGCTGGGCGGCAGGCCTTCTGGACTTCCCCCTGAGGAGGTCAAAGAGGATCAGCCAAAGGCCACCCGAGTGAGTGTCCGTGGCCTTGAGGGTGGAGGAAGCAGGGAGCTGTGGTGGTGGTGGAGGAGGGGTGCCGCCCGGTGCTTCGTGCTGTGCTCCAGGTGCTCTGTGGCTGTGAGCACCCTGCTCTTGGATGCTGGCCTCAGAATAGGGCGTGTGGCTAAAATGTCCCTCTCAGTCCCCATCTTCTGGTTTAGGGGATGTCTACAAAGTGCAAATTCATTAAATTCTATTTTATTTATTTATTTTATTTTTATTTATTTATTTATTTATTGCAGTACGTGGGCCTCTCACTGCTGTGGCCTCTCCCATCGCGGAGCACAGGCTCCGGTACGCGCAGGCCCAGCGGCCATGGCTCACGGGCCCAGCCACTCCGCGGCATGTGGGATCTTCCCGGACTGGGGCACGAACCTGTGTCCCCTGCATCGGCAGGCAGACTCTCAACCACTGCGCCACCAGGGAAGCCCTTAAGTTCTATTTTTAAATGACATATCTGTTTCTTTATTTTTTTCCCCATTTAAATCTATTTATTCAAAATAGACATACAAGGAGTCAACACATTGGTTAAGTGCCTGGGCTCTGGGGCCAGGCTTCCTGCGTTTGCATCCTAGCTCTGCCACTGGACAAGTTACATAATGCTGTGTGCCTCAGTTTCCTTCTCTGTAAAATGGGAGTAAAAACTGTCCCTACTTCAAATGGTGGTTGTGAGGATTGCATTGGTTACTAGACATAATGTGCTTGAAAAGGGGCTGGGCACTCAGTAAGCACTCAGACGAGCTGTTGTGTTATCATTATCGTTACTAAGTAACTGCTGAAGTGCTCAGCCGCACTCGTGTTCTGGGTTACAGCTGGGAAGGCACACAGTCAGTCAAACAGCCTGGAGCTTGGTGGGGAATATGATGAGCTCGTGGTCTGGCTTCAGGTCTGGGCTCTGTCACTCAGCGGCTGTGGGACTTTGGGTGCATTAGGAAGCTCTCCAGGTGTCACGTGTAAAATATGGATAATGACTTCGATGGTTTTCATAGGGACTGGCTGAGAAGTGCATGGACTTCAGCGTTTAGCCCCGAGGCTCAGTAGGTTCTGGTTGTAGAAGTAATTGTAGGGAGAGAAGAAGGAAAGGAGTGGACGCAAGATGACGGAAGGCAAGCACGTAGGAGAAGGTTTTGCTCAAGAAGAGCTGGAGGGCGGCAGGAACAAGGCTCCCAAGACGGAAGCAGGGACTGAGGGCACAGTCTCAGAAGGCTTCTTGTAGGAGGTGTCATGGAACCTGGGCCTTGAAGGATGGGTAGGAGTTGATCAGGCAGGGAAGGAGGGATGAAGCATTCCAGGTAGAACAAGGGACGGGCCCTGAACACCAGCATATCTTACTGGGTAGACAACAGGGAGCCATTGAAGGATTTTGAGTTGAAGAGTGACCTGGTCACTGGGATCAAAGACAAAACTGGGGCACTTCCCTGGTGGTCCAGTGGTTAAGAATCCACCTTACAATTCAGGGGACGTGGGTTCAATCCCTGGTCGGGGAACTAAGATCCCACATGCCGTGGGGCAACTAAGCCCACCCACCACAACTACTGAGCTCGCGCGCCTCAATGAGAGAGCCTGCGTGCCCCAAACTACAGAGCCCCATGCGCCGTGGAGCCTGCATGCCACAGCTAGAGAGAGAAAACCCACACACCACAACTAGAGAGAAGCCCGTGCACCGAAATGAAAGATCCTGCATGCCTCAGTGACGATCCCGCGTGCCGCAACTATGACTCGACACAGCCAAAAATAAATAAATAAATATTTTTTTAAAAAAAAGACAAAAGTGGGTAACTGCAAAGAGCAATGGGACCAAAAATGTATCTCCAATAGAGGAGATAAAAATAATATATTGACATTTAGAGCACTTACTATGTGCCTGGCACTATCCTAAGTGCTTCCTTGGATTAACTCTTTTTAATTTTCATAGCAATCGGCTCGGATGGGTACTCTTGTTACCTTCAAGTTACAGATGGCACAGAGAGGTTAAGTCACTTGCCCAGGATCACACAGAGAAAAAGTCCAGGTCCAGTATTCAAACCCCAACAACTTGGCTCTGAGTCTGTTCTATACACTTTTCAAGATGCTTTGTGGGCATTCGGGAAGGATGGGGAGAAACAATATACAGAACGTGAGAAATGATGCTGCTGCAAAAAGAAATGATGGAAGAAGGGATTTAAAGCACAGCCAGAGTGTTTGTCTTGGGATGGGGGAACTCGTTCTCTGAAACAGGAGAGAAAGAGGACCTATGAGTATAAGGGGGCAGGGAGATGAGGGCAGTTGAGGGATCTCCTGGGAAATAGCGTAGATGTTCTCACTCGTGGAAGAGTTGAGAGGCAGGTGGCAGAGGGGTAGTACTTGTTAGGGGCTCATAAAGAAGAAGCTGGTTTTTGAAACAGTGTCCCTGACCACACAATCTAATAAAAGTTTTGTTGAGTCAGGCTACACACTCTCTGGGAAGGCAGTGTAGCTGAAATTGGACTGGCTAGATCCTAGTCCAAGCTCTGCCAATTCTAGCTGTGTGACTTTGGGTAGGTCACTTACCGTCTCTGTGTCTCAGTTTCCTCATTTGACAAATAGCGTTACCTACCTCATAGGGCTGTTAGGTTATGGAGAGGGCTTAGGGTTAGGATAATCAACACTATTCAAGTATTAGCTATTATAATTGTTGTTATTTTTCCTGAAATCCCAGAAATCTTGACAGCCGAGGACAGAGAAAGGGTATGGTAGTAACCAGTGGTCTAGGCCTCTCTAGGCTGAGCCTCACAGTCCAGTGGCTGGAGTACAGAGACATTCATGATGCTTCTGTTTGGAGATGTGAAAAAATGAATTTCCCTTTGGTCAATTAACTTCCTCGTTTTTCTAGCGGCACATTCTGGAATCACCACAGAAATCTTCAAATTCCTGTCGTGAGAACAAGTGTGTGCAACAGAGGGCTTACTAATAAGATAGCAAGCCCAGAGAAGGAGGCTGATAAAAAACACCAGACGTACTTATAGAGGAACTTGGTTAATCTGTGCTTCAGACCGCAAATGCTGCCACCCCCTCATCAAGGTTTCAGTCTGTTTAAAAGCTTCCCCCCAAAGTTCCCATTTCAGGGCAGATGTACTGTCACATGAAAATCTTCTCCTTCTCTGTCTCCCCTGCCACCCCAATCCAGTGGCATTAGAATTTCCAATCACGTACAACACTGAAGATATTGGGACAGGAAACTTAGAAACAAGCCTCCGTGATAGAGTCAAGTTATAATGATTCCATTTTAATTTGAGAGCATACTGCATTTTTAGGATGTAACTCGCTCAACTGGTAATAGTTTGCTATATCAGCAGTATTCCTGAGTCAATCTGTCAGCATCTGTCAGATGAAAATTTCAAAGGTGCTGGAGAGCCATGTTGGATGTCTCTGCTCTCCTATTGGCCTGGGTCATTGGAATTGGAAAGTTCAGGGTTGTGGGAAAAGACATGCCCCCCGACTCTCCAGTGAATGCCCCCATACCACGTGCCTCCACAGGCTTATTCCACTCATTGAAGATTACTTGGATTTGTAGATCCTCCTTTTAAGAATGCATGCCTTGGACTTCCCTGGTGGCACAGTGGTTAAGAATCTGCCTGCCAGTGCAGGGGACACGGGTTCAACCCCTGGTCTGGAAAGATCCCACATGCTGCGGAGCAACTAAGCCCATGCGCCACAACTCCTGAGCCTGTGCTCTAGAGCCCGCGAGCCACAAGTACTGAGCCCATATGCCACAACTACTGAAGCCTGTGCACCTAGAGCTCATGCTCCACAGCAAGAGAAGCCACCGCAATGAGAAGCCCGCACACCGCAATGAAGAGTAACCCCGGCCTGCCGCAGCTAGAGAAAGCCCGCGCGCATCAACGAAGACCTAACGCAGCCAAAAATAAAAAAATACATTTAAAAAAAAGAATGCATGCCTAGGGAATTCCCTGGCAGTCCAGTGGTTAGGACTCCATGCTTTCGCTACCGAGGGCCTGGGTTCAATCCCTGGTTGGGGAACTAATTTTCCCACAAGCTGCGGGGTGCAGCCAGTAAAGAAAAAAATAAAATAAACAAACAAATAAATAAGATGTTTAAAAAAATGCATGCCTATTCAGCTTATGAGAATTCATGCCAGTATATCTTCCACCACCCAGCTGCATCAGGACCTCCAGGGGCTGCCTGAATACCCTGAGGCCAGGGGCAGAAGTGGGAAAGGAAGACAGAGAAGATGGGCAGGCTCCCGGAGGAACTTCACCTTCTTTGCAAATTTGCCTGGGACCTTGTGGCCCTCCATGCTGAATGCTACTGAGACGACCACTTGGCAAACATCATAAAGAGGTTACAAAATATGTGCTTAAATGAAGGAGAGGATTTTAGTGTCTTTAAGATCAATCCCTCAGAGATGCAGCTGCAAACCAAAGAATGGTAAGGATTGACGGCCAACACCGTCACTAGGATTAGGCAGGGGAGGGGTCTTCCCTAGAGGTTTCAGAGGGAGCGTGACTCTGCTGACACATGATTTTGCACTTCTAGCCTCCAGAATTGTGTCACAATAAATTACTATTGTTAATTAATCACTGAGAGGGTCATCATTCATCTAATAAGCACTTATATCAGAGGTTCTGCATCTTGGCTGCACGTTGGAGTCAACTGGGGACCCTTGACAAGCTCTGATGCCCAGGCACACATCAGATCAGTTAAACCAGAATCTCTGGGGGCGAGACCCAAGCATCCAGGTGCTTGCATGGTGCAGCTGACATACACGGTGCCTGCCGTGTGCTTTATGCATATTCGCCCATTGAATCCTTGCAGCTATCTTAGGAGAGGGGGTGCAGATTCTGTTCCCATTTTATGGACAAGGAGATGGAGGCACTGCAGAGTCCCATGCTTTGTCCAAGTTCATACGGTTGGTAATCTGCAGGATGTGGATCTGAACCCAGGCCATCTGGCTCCAGAGCCCATGCTCTTAGCCAGCAGGTTCATTTCCTTGTGTGACGTGGGAAACATAAGTTCTTGGCAAAGCCCCGTACTGTAAAGTGGCCACAGAGCTGGGGATGGAGACCATGTAGCTGCTTTCTGGGAAGCTGAGTAAAAGATCTTCCCAAGCAATGCCACATTTATAATTAGTAATTCAAAAAAAAATTCTAGCAGAACATGCAGACTTTCCCATTCCTCCCACAGACTGTCTGAGGGGAGAATTTTCAACCTTTCCTTTTCTTCCCCATATCCACCCCAAAAGGTCTGGAGCTAGACTCCAGCCATAATTAAGTGGAGAGGGGATGTAGTTTGTCAGTTGTATCTTCTATTTGTGGTCAAGGTCCAGCCCATCAGGCGGAAAGGCTTACGGACAGGTGTGCTGCGGTGGAGACTTGTCATATGCTTGTCTAAAATTAGTCTGCTGCTATTAGCTGGACCAAAAAGTTGAAGAAAGAGAATGGGATAGGAAGGCACACTGTGTCTGGTCCCGACCCCTTCCCCAAACCAGCCCAAAGACTCTGGCAAGCGATTTCACTCCCCTCTGAGCCTCTTCCGTAAAATGAAGAGAGTTGGATCCCATCTGAGGTCATATCTCAGTTCAGCCAAGAGACATGTTTTGTTTGGCCCTCACTTTCACATTTTTTGAATTAATTGCCAACATTTAAATATTGGAATCATTTTACATAAAGTCTAGATTTCCAGCTTCTCTTGAATAATTGGAAGAGACAGTCTTGCCCTACTGGGTCCCATAGGTAACTGTGGGCTGGAATTGAGGGACGGCCCTCTCTTTAGACGGGTCTCACAGTCCTCAGGCTTTCCCATCTCCCACTGGCCATCATCACTGTTGACTTACCTTCCAGCCCCTGCAGAAGGTTTCACCTGGAAACCAGGTGATCTCCAAAGTCTCCTCCAGAAGTTGAGACTCCTTGACTCATAGCATCTTAAGACCTGTGAGGCAAAGATAAAGAGATTCAGGCTCAGTCAATATTTTCATATAAAGATAGGGACGATCAAAATAAAACTAATAAATGGCAAAGTTCTCTGTGAGATGCTTGCCTCTGTTTTGCCTTTCACCTTGACACATATATTCACGATGTTCAGCATACTCCCTGTGCATTTTTATATTCTGGCTCATTTTTGAAGGCAGAAGCAGAGACAAAACAAAAGCCATAAAAGCTTATGAAGAAATTGCATGGTCAAGAAGAGAGAGGACACAGGATAATGTGTTCTCAGAAGGACAGTCTGAAATTACAGAGGAGCTACCTGTTCTTCAAAACAAGATAATCTGAAATAAATTCCAGTACAGTATGTCAGGTGGGTGCTGAGTCTGATGTTGTTTTACACAGACCACATTCAATAAAACCCTCTTCTCTTGATGGGATGTGAAGTTCTCAGGGAGCTGGGCTGTTTTTTTGTTTGTTTGTTTGTTGTGGTATGTGGGCCTCTCACTGCTGTGGCCTCTCCCGTTGCGGAGCACAGGCTCCGGACGCGCAGGCTCAGCGGCCACAGCTCAAGGGCCTAGCCGCTCCGCGGCATGTGGGATCTTCCCGGACTGGGGCATGAACCCGTGTCCCCTGCATCGGCAGGCGGACTCTCTACTGCGCCACCAGGGAAGCCCTGGGCTGTTTATTTGAGAAATTTAAGATGACCACATGGTTGCTTGAAATCACACATAAATTTTAAGTATTGTTGACTCAGAGCTCTTCGTACGGGACATTAATAAAAATACAGCTGGATGGAGATGCTAGGTGATTTTTAGTCCTTCTGACTACTCACAATTTTCTTTTATGCATTTCTTTTATTTTTTTACTGGACTAATTATGCAAATAAAAGTAATACGTGCAAATATCAAAGAGTAGAAAGATCTAAAGTGAGAAGTAAATGTCTCTTCTCTGTTATTTTATTTTTATTTTGGTAAAATATACATAACATAAAATTTACCATCTTTACTTTTTAAGTGTTCAGTTTGATAGTGTTAAGTATATTCACATTACTGTGTTTTCTTCCTTATCTTAACCCTAGTGTTAACCACAGTTATATTCTTCTATGTCCTTTCAGAAAATTATATGCACCTTCTTTGTTATTAATACAAATGCATCTTTTCACATCTTTTAAAGTTTCTACATCAGCATAGGGCAGTCTTGCTTGTTCTTTTTAGTGGTTGCCGAACATTCCATTTTTATGGATAATTTACCTAAATAATTATTAATGGATACTTAGGGTCTTTGTAACCATTGGATACAAAGATGGATCTTTGGCTATTATCAAAAAGAAAATAATCCTATAATGAACATATTTGGTATACATACTGGTGTTTGGCCAATGTACAAGTATATCTTGTGGGCAAATTCTCAGTAGCCCACAAACCGAGACATTTGTCTGGTTGACACTTTTCTATCTGAAAACAGATACGTGGTTATTTACATACCAAGAGTATTTAGATTGGGTAGAATACTTATCATAAACTATAATGGCATAGAAAATAAATTGCAGTAGTGACCCAGACTCTGAAACTAGATGACTAAGTCCAAATTTAGGCCCTGCCAGATTGATAGTAAAACCTTGGGCAATTTGCTCATACCATCACTTGCCTCAACTTGCTTGTCTGGAAAATGGGTTAATAGTAAGTAACTGCTTCTGAGGGTTGGTGGAGAACTAAATGCATAGTACATGGTGCATATCAAGCACTCCATGTATTAGTTATTATTTTAGGTTTCTTCTCTTAATTATAAAATTTGAGCCTGACATTTTAAACATAATAGCTTACAAGATATTTTCAATCTTAAGATTTAAAAATCCCAACATTTTATTCTATAATTCAATTGCCAAAGTATGGGTAAAACAGACAAAACCTATCAACATACAAAAACTACTTTATGAAAGACTTTATCATCTGTAACCAATCAATTCTTGTTTTCCTCCATTTCCTTAGGAATACTTTGGATTTCCCTTTTTTTCTTTCTTACATTTGACATGAAAATTGCACTTACTTTTCCTGAACTTAATCTGGGTCAAATAAAGCCAGAGCCTGGGGACAAACTTTTGAGAGAACAACTATTTACACGCTCTAAATGTCTGCAAATGTCTCCTGTACTTTGCTTCATAATCTTGACTTTGCTTTGTCAGGTCACCTAAAATGACTTATTTTCCTTTAATAAATGAAATAGAGTCAAAAGAATCCCTGTAGCGCCTTCTCCCTAGGTTGCCTGACTTGGGTGGGTGGGAGGGGGAGGGATACAGTTTCACCAAAAGCCCATCTCCCTAGGTCGCCGCTGGCTGCCTGCCCAGATTCCAAAGATCTTACTTTGTGTCGTGGAGCCCAGAGCACACACTCTTTGCTCCAGACTAGCTCTTCCTCTTTTTAGCTTTACAGAAACCTCCTCTTCTCACTCTTCATGGCTCTGATTAATGATCTTTTGTTAATCCTAATAACGGATGCCACAGAAACACTGGCCAGGAAGAGGTTGTTGGCAGGAAATATGATAGGGAGGCATGTGGACAGGTCTTTGTACACGTGGAATTTGTCCAGTGCAGTGGCTGTAGAAACTCTTGAATGAGTCTTCATTCTAGAGACTCTTACCATGGTGTAATATTCAAAAGGTCTCTTAGCTCCTGCCACTGCTTTGCGGCCACAAGAGGTCCCTCTGCCCTAGGTTGTCAGGTAGTAGAAGGGGACACAGTCACTATGGTCAGGGAAACAGTAAAGGATCTTGTAGACCCCCATCTTGGAGCCTGCGATGCAAACTGATTTGCTGTGAATAGATAGACATGGAAAGGGATTTTATTGTTTGTTTTTGCAATGGCTGTACTGATCCCTGAAAAGGTATGCATCCTGGTACAGTGGCCCTGGATGCCCTGAACTGTGCCCACTCAGCTACGGCCTTAACTACAGGTGGTGCTAGGTCTTGAGAGCGTGCTGAGATCAGGAGGCTGTCCCTTTGGAGGATTTACCCTGCAAGCGAACAGGCTCTGTTCTACAAAACCTAGGAAGGCAGTGAGCAGAAAAGAGGAAGCACCTCCTTTCTGGGAGCTTATTTACCAGAAAGTGCAGATATAAACAGACAAACAATATGTTTGGTAATGGTCAGCCCAGTGAAAAATAATAGAGGTAAGAAAGGTCAAGAATGACAGAAGCAAGAACATGAAATAAAAGACGTCATATTGGAAATAATTAAATAAAACTATTTGCAGATGACATGATCTTGTACATAGAAAATCCTGCAGAATCCACTAAAACATGGTAAGAACTAATACAGGAGTTTAGGAACATTGCAGAATATAAGATATGAAAAAATCAATTGTATTTGTATACACTTGCAAGAAACAACCTGAAAATTTAAGAAAACAATGCCATTTATAACAGCATCAAATAGAATGGAATACTTAGGAATAAATTTAACAAGAGAATTTCAAAACATATGCTCTAGAAATTATAAAACATTGTTGAAAGAAATGAAAGATCCAAATAAGTGGAGAGACGTCTCATGTTCATGGATTAGAAGACTTAATATTGTTAAGAAGGCAATACTTCCCAAATTTACCTATGGATTCAATGCAATGCTTATCAGAATCCTAATTGGCTTTTTTGTAGAAATTTGCAAGCTGATCCTAAAGTTCATATGGAATTGCATGAGCCCTGAATAGCCAAGTTAATCTCGAAAAAGAAGAATAAAGTTGGAGGACTCACTTCCTAATTTCAAAACTTACTATAAAGCAACAGTAATTGGGACAGCGTGGTACTGGCTTAAGATAAACTTAAGGTCAACTGGATAGCCATATGGAAGAGAACGAATTTGAATCTTTTCTTCCCACCATATACAATAATTAACTCAAAAGAAAGCAGAGACTTAAGAAGAAAACATAGGGGTAAATCTTCTTGATCTTGGATTTGGCATTAGATTCTTAGATATGACACCAAAAACACAAGCAACAACAACAACAAAAAATACATCAATTGTATTGATACTTCATTAAAATTTAAAACTTTTGGACTTCAAAGGACACCATCAAGAAAGTGAAAAGATACTCACCGAATGTGAGAAAACATGGCAAATCGAATATTTGATGAGGGACTTACATCTAGAATATATAAAGAACTCTTACAAATGAATAATAAGAAGACAGATAACCCAGTTAAAAGATGACAAAGGATCTGAATAGGCATTTCTCCAAAAAATATATCCAAATGGACAATAAATGAAAAGTGGCTCAGCATCCTTAGCCATCAGGGAAATGCAAATCTTTTGCTTTCCCAATCTTTGGTTTTCCACAAAGATATCCCACTTCACACCCATCAGTATAGCTATCATCAAAAAGTCAGATAATAGTGTTACCAACCAGCGTTCTTGGCCTTCCCCAATCGATAGAAATCGATAAGATGCCAGACAAGAAATTCAGGCAAGGCTTTACTGGGGTGCTTGCTCCCCGAGGCAGGTGGGGGGTGGGGGTGGGGCTGTGTGTGAGCTGGTCCCTTAAATGGGGCTTACGGTAGGGGCAGCTCTGTGGATCGGGACGGAGGCGTGGCTTAGGTGGTCTGCCCACCCCCTTGGTGGTGTTGAGTGCAGGGGGCATGTCCAGTGCCCTGCTTTTGCTCCCAGCACCCTGTTTTTGCTCCTGGCTCTTCAGAAGTGGCAGTTGGGTGGGGTTTTTTTTGGTCTCATTGTTACTTGTTGTTCATAATTTGCCCCAACTGCACATGCGTGCAGTTATTTTTAGTCCCTTATAGTTTCTTTGTATTCTGTTGCTTGAGGAAACGTTTGTCCAGCTGTAAGCACTGCAGCAAAGGGTCCCAGGTCCCAGGTCCCAGCCTGTCTCATTAGTAAATATTGACAAGGATCTGGAAAAATCAGAAGCTTCTATTGCAGCACTTCAAAAAACAGCCTGTCAGTTTCTCAAATGATTGAACGTAGAGTTACGTTTGACCCAGCAATTCCATTCCTAGATATGTACCCAAGAGAAATGAAAACATGTCTGCATAAAAACTTACACGTGAACGTTCATAGCAGTAACATTCCTAATAGCCAAATGATGGAAACAACCCAAATGCCCATCAAATGATGAATGAATAAACAAAATGTAGTATATTCATATACTGGAATATTTATTCAGGTATACAAAGGAATGAAGTACTGGGACATGTTACAACATGGAGAAGCCGTGAAAACATGCTAAGTGAAAGAAGCCAGTAACAAAAGACCACATATTATATGACTTTGCTTATATGAAATGGCAAGAATAAACAATATAGAGAGACGTAGAGCTAATTAGTGGTTGCTTAGGAGTGGGCTTAGGGCTGGAGTGGATGGAGAGGATTTGAGAGTTATAGCTGAAGGAGACACAGGGTTTCTTCTTGAGGTGATGAAATGTTCTGTAACTGAATGCGGTGCTCATTGCACAACTCTGTGAGTATACTAAAAAAAATACTGAGCTGGGGATTGTACAGTATATGAATTATACATCCATAAAGCTGTTACAAAGAGAGAGAGGGAAAGAGAGAGAAGAAAGAAAGGAAGGAACAAAGGCAAGAGCGAGGGAGGGAGAGGGGGAAGGAAGGAAGGAAGGGGGGAAGGAAAGTGTCAGCATCAAAATTTCCAGAAAGTTCCAGCATCTTGGAAGAAAAAAAATAGTGAGAAGGGTGGAGAAGAGGGGGTTATTTCATGGAAGGGAGTGTGTCCTGAAGGCCTCTGGAACAGAGTGACTTTATTTCAGCTGAGACCTTCAGGAAGAGGGAATGAACAACATGGGTGTCTTTCAGCAGATGACATGCCCTGACTTCCATTTGACTGGGGTCATTCTGGCTGCTGTGGGGTGAATAGAATGTAAGGAGTGGAGGGAAAAGGAAATGACAAAGTCAGGGGATGCCAGGGATACAGCCCACATGAGGTACCTTTGCACCTATATGCTGTGCTTTAGCTTCTCTCATATGATGCAAAGGGTAGGACCCATGGTCTGAAAACGGTACAGACCACTTAAAAGCAGAATTGCCTGGGGAAAGTGTGGACAAATGACCCCTCACCCAGAGGGCATTAAGCTGCTTGCTTTGAATTTTACTTTCCACATCCACGGGATATTAGTTGCGTAAACACGTGTGTGGTGTCTATCTCCCCCGTTAGACTACAAACAACGTGGTGGTCAGAGCCACGTGCATTGTGTTCTCTGCCATATCCCTGGCGTCTAGAACAGGGCCAGGCACAAAGTAGGTCCTCAAGAAATACTCATCGGATGAATCAGTGAATGAGCTGTTGTCTTCAGTCATCTTATCCCTAGTGGTTTCTATGGGTGGCAAAGACGGTTGGTGACCAGTTAACGTCTGTGCCTTCCTCTACATTTCCCAGCCTCCCTTGTAATTCGTTGTGGCCGTATGCCTGTTGGCCAGTGAAAAGTGAGCACAAATAACATGCACTAAGACAGTTCATAGCTGGAGCATATCTTCCATCACTAATTCTGCCGAAATGCTCTTGAAGACCACAGGTTCCAGATGATATAGCTGCAATATGGCATAGGACCACCTGAACTATGTAAGACTTTGCAAGAGCAAGAAACAAACCTCTGTTGAGTTAAGCCAATGAGATTTATCTTTTGGGACAACAAGTATTTGGACTCTAAGCCATTATGCTTTTTTTCCCCATTTTTCACAAGTACACAGCTTCATAATACACAATACAGTGTTAGACCATTTTGGGGTAGCAACGGTTGGAAATTGACCATTGCTTCTCAAGTTTTATTCTCCTTGCTCTTGTCTCCTTACTAAGCGAGACAGTTTGTGCCTTTTCAAATATTCTCATCACAACTGGGATCATGATAGTAGAAGGGGGGCACATTTCATAATTTCTGGAAGGCTCTCAGTGTAGTTGGACCAAAGGCCTTCCTGGTAGTACTGGAGGCAATCTAGTCAAGTTCTAATAAGTGGAGCTGGACCTTGTCCCATAATTTTTCCAGTTATTGGAGGCAAAAATGTGAACTCTTCGTTCAGTGGAGAAGAGCGTTTGGCTGCTATTTGGAAGCAGTGAGCATTGACTGAGTTTTGCCTTAAATGTTCCTGACTTTATTTGTTCGTTTCATTTCTTAATTCTGCCCACTCAACTCCATTCTCACTTTCTTGCTAGCTGGAAACTAGTCTGTGGGATCTAGAAATAAAATGGGGAGAAAGATGGTTAGGATAATCAAGATCATGCTTTATTTTGAACACTAAGCCCACAAACCCACTATTTTTACCCATCATATCCTGATTAAAAGGACACACTTTGAAGATCCATAATAATAGCTCATTTTAGTGGGAAAATGAACATCCAGGCAGGACAGAATTCAGCTCCTGAGAGCATCTATAGAGCTCGAAATTCATCTTAGCATCTACTCTTTACCTTATACTGACTAAAATACTGTGTAAGGCTTTGAAATACTAGTAGCCTTCACCTTCCCATGAAGTAACTCACTCCATTAGTTCCTAAGGGGCAGATGGTTGCTGGGGTCAGTTGGATGCGGAGCTAGTGCTGGTGGCACCAGGACGGTCACCAGGGCACAGAGGGTAACCCCAAGCTTCAGTGGCATGCCACACGCCAGCGCACTGCAGGGCTGCTGTTCCCTCTCGCATCCCTGGGGGAAGCTCGGAGCCTTGGAGGGGCCTGTGCAAGTGAGGAGTCCTGAAACTTGAGCTTCATTAGCTTCAAAGTAAATCTACCACTGCTCTCAACGCATATTATATTCCTTCCACGGTCCAGAGAATTAGATTTTACTGAGATTCTATAGGTCAAGAAACTAAGTACCAAGGAGTGAAGTCCGCCATGTCCCACAGAGAACCAAAGGCTGAGAGAGTTGCTCTCAGCTCTACCCCTCTTATTAGGGACATTGAGTTCACAGCTGCTAGTGCCATTGCTTTGTTCTTTCCGGCCAAGAGAGGGCTTGGGCACAGGAGACAGTGGAGGACCTTGGCAGTTCCTCCTCTCAGCCTTCCTCCTGCCCTGACTTCCCATCAATGGAAGAGTGTCCATGCTTCTCCACAGGCATATTTGTTTGTGCTTTATGAATTCTCCCCTTTCAATGTGGTCCTTGGTGCAAAGTTGACTTCCTTTGCTCATATGAAATTGTTGAGGGTGACATACCCCAACCCCAAACTAGACAATTGCCCCCACCCCTGGGGCTCTGCCTGGGTCCTGGGACCAGTGTGATTTGGCCTATTGCCCTCCCCCTACCCCCATCCCCCCAGGATAGGCTGAGTTACTGTAGCCCACACCCACATCCCTATCATGATCTCCTTCACCCATTTATTCATTCATTCAATACATGTCTATTGTCAGCTTTGTGCCTGACACAAATGGAAGAACAGTTGGAGGCATGGTGTGTCCTTCAGTGTGGGACTATTCCGTAGGGACCACAGAGAAGGACCCCTGTGATGGTCAGCATTATATCAGCTTGACGAGGCCAGGGTCCCTAGGTGTTCAATCAAGCACTAATCCAGGTGTCGCTGGAGGTATTTTGTAGAGGTGACAAAGTTTGTAATCAGGAGAATGTCCTCAATAATCTGGGTGGCCTTGGATCCATTGAAAAGCCTTAAAAGCAGAACTGAGGTTTCCATGAAGAAGAAGTTCCACCTGTGAACTGCAGCTCCAGCTCATGCCACCCCTCCTGACAGCCTGCCCTGTGGACTTCACTCTTGCCCAGCAAGCCCTTGCAATCACAAGAGCCAGTTCCTTGTGATAAATCTTTTACTACCTGTGTCCTCGTGGTTCTGATTCTCTAGTTAGCCCTGAATGATACACGCTCCTTGATAGCTAGGAAGTAATCTGTTTCAGTTCTATTCATTTTTGCAGAGAAAGGCAAGGGTGACATCAAGATTAGCAAAGCATGTTGGTTGGCCCCCTTGGGGATCCCACCCACAGTGAAATCTGAGCCCGGGATCACCATTTTAGGTGACTTCAAAGTTTCTGGGAATGGGTAGAAAATGGAGATGGAACTCAAAATGGAAAAATTAGATGCCACTCCACAGCGGATCCTGGTTTGATAAGCCACCAAGAGGCCATAGGTCCTTGACTAGCAGTTCCAGCCAAGTTGTTACTCCCCATCCACAAAGGAAAGTGTGGGTTACAGCAAAGAAGGCCCACCTTAGTTGCTTTCAGGTAACCATTGTTTCTCCATGTTAGACATTAAAGATGGTATCTGGCTCATATGCCATTAAAACCTTCATGGAAAACCACTGAGAATGGTATTGTGGCTATCTGTTCTGGGCTCTAAAATCTCAGCTTTCCATCTCCTGAGGTATAAACTATGAGGTCTGGGCTTCCCCAAGGTTCTTTCCAACACCAGCATTCTGTGATTCTCTTTGATAAACCTAATAGCTTGCTCATGAATTAGAATGTTTTTCAAAGTAAAAAACGTTTGGTCATGGATTTGGGTGGGCCCTCCTCAGAGAATCTGAATGGTGGAAAACCAGCCTTATCAGTGGGGGAGGGGATGCAACCCCCTAACTTTTACAAGCCTACCTCCTGAGAGACATTTGCATAATTATGGGAATTCTTCTGAATCTGAAATCTCTGCCAATTACTGTTTATCACAGTTTCTCAATTTGCTTTTTGAGTGCCAGATTGTGAGAGAAATACCTTCGTTGCTGAGAGAACATTGGTTTTCTTAGATTCTCAGTGAGCGCACAGTGACCTGAAACTTGGAGTAAATATGTATAGAAACTTCTAGAAAAGGAAGACCTGTGTGAGGGAAAGGAAAAAGGCATCCTCCTGATTTGGACTGAGATTGGTTTGATGGAGTAATGAAAAGCGATCAAGAAAACGGATTAACGGATTCATTCTTTTTCAAATCCTGCCATGGAGGCACATACCCAAAAAAGGAGATCAGTGCACCTAAAGTCAGGGAAAGAGCTACCACAGAAGGTGGTTTTAAGCCTCCAAAGCCATAGCAATCCCAGAGGGGCATAAATAATGCAGTTTCTAATCAAGCTGTCAGCCCCAAAGTCAGATGCCACGATCCCATGTTCTGTCTGTGCTTCAGAACAGCCAGGGGGCCTCCAATCCATCTGTAGACGGGAAAAATAACTTGTCTCACAGGTTTTGTATGACTTGTTCCCAAATCTATATAGATGGTGTGGTGAAGAACAAAATACACATTATTTTTTAAAGCCTTATGAATTCCTAGTGGCTTTCAGTCCTTTTTTTTAATTTTTTTTTTTTGATGTGAACCAGTTCTAAGGTCTTTATTGAGTTTGTTACGATATTGCTTATGTTTTAATGTTTTGGGTTTTTGGCCTTAAGGCATGTGGGATCTTAGCTCCCTGGCCAGGGATCAAACCCACACCCCCTGCCTTGGAAGGCGAAGTCTTAACCAGTGGACCACCAGGGAAGTCTGGCTTTCAGTCTTTCGACCACTCAGAGTATAACTACTGGCACATGGGGATGTCCTTAGCACTGTCCTTGACTTTGAAAGAGTCCTCTGAGCCCATCGGTTGGAACGGCCCGCAGCTCTCGTACCCACAGGCCTCTGCTCAGGTGGTACCCGCTCTGCAGAGGGAGAGAGAAGAGGCTTTGTGATGTCAGGCTTTGCCCAGCTGACCCGCCCTTGGCTCCGTGGAGTCCCGACAAGTGCACAGTTGCTGTTCTGTCCCTACACTCCCCCGCCCCAGTTGTCAGCAGTGAAAGACATCCCCAGCTGTCCTGGGTGAGAGGCGCCCCCGCCTGCCCGAGTGTGGCCTTAACCTTTAAAGCACAGCCCTGTCACGGTGCGGCGGTTTAATGAAAATCTGGATCTTCAACTCAGCTATTTTCTTTTTTTCTTGTTCTTTATTCCACTTTGTGGCTCTTTCCTTTCTTGCTGGGCTGTGTTTGCATTTCCTTCAGAATGTGTGGGTCCCATCTCATCCAGCAGAAAAGTCAGTTTTGTTTCTAAAAATGCCATTTTCTGCTCCCCTCAACCCCCATCTGTTGTCTTTAGAAAATATGGATATTTAGCCACATAACATGTGGAGATTCTCTTCCCAATGCTCTCTTTGAGAATCACCCAGTCCAGACCTGAGTCCACAAAACTCTCATCTCTCAGTCTTTAGCTCTACTGTGACATTTGATAAATGAGTTGATACATTATGTGAAACAGAATGGTGAGCCACTGCGAGCTTCTGCCTGTAAATTTTTCTTTTTGCATGGGAAAAGCATGACACTGAATTTTGGATATGCTCTTCTATTTCTTAAACAAATTGTAGCGGTTGTTATCTGTCAAATCCAGGGGACTTCAAACACTGATAGGTGATGTTTTCAAAATGATGACATATATATCTGGAAAGTTCCTAGCTTTTATTTTATAAAAGCCCCCATGGTTTCTTGCTGCCGCTATTGGAACGATCAAATATTGGACTTTATGTTTTTCCATTCTCAAGTATTCGTGAAACTAGCTCAATACATTAAGCTGGTTCTGTTGCTGTCAGATGGATTTCCTGAATTGCCAGCATCAAGTACTTTGCCCTCTTTTCTGACACTCCGCTTCTATTTATAGCCAACAGATGATCAGAAGCCAGGGTCAAGGGCAGCTGTTGTTTGGTCAAGCCCAGCTGTTGAATGCTGATTGGCAACTAGCAAGGTGTGGTGACTGCCATCTGGTCATGCCAGGTCCTGATAGCACTGCCAGCGTTTATTTGATTCAAGCAAAAGCAGTTAACTTCAGCTTGCATTGCAGAAGCAAACCTAGCTACCTGTTTTGTACACTCCAGGTAGCCAAATTGGTTCTCAAGTTTAGACACAAGTTGAAAATTAAAAACAGTGCTGTCTGAAGTCATGGGGTCTACGTGATACACTTTGCCTTTCCCTCCTGTTTAGGATTCAGAGACCGAAGTGTGTGTATCTCAATCCCTTTCTGACAAATAGCATTGGGTACTTTTAACAGAACGTGAACAAGAAAACTGATTTCTGTAGCTCAGAGGGGTGAATATTTTCATAGCTCCCCAAGTACTGGAAGTGAGGGACATATTACATCAATCATATGTATTAATGTAGCATAATGGATTGGTACCTCCCAGAAATTAGGTCAGCCCTGTGAGAAATCAGGCTATGAATACATTAAATGTATGTTTCATAAATACATGCTTCAGAGCTCAAGGCATTGTTTTTAAGTGGTGGATTACAGGTAACGCTATTTATTGCATGTCCCAGCACTATAGGGATTGAAGGGCTGGTGGGGAAAATGCCTGCTCCGGTGGCTAAAACTTTGCTGGGATTGATAGGCAGAATTCTTGGCAAGATGTATGCAGATCCTGCTTTGTATTTGCAGATGACTTTCACAATAATTTCAATCCTCATTAATCAACAGGCATTGTGAGTGACAGACGCTCTACAATATGTAAGAAGCTATCCTCAGGATATAGTGTCCCATAATCATTTTTCTCCTCCAAGGACTAGCCAAGCTTAGCATCTTCACTGTTTTCTGAGGGAGGTTGGAGTTGGTTCCGCTTTTTCAGGAGAGGAAACTGAGTCCTGGTAAGAATAAGTTCCTCTCTGGGGGCCAAGATAACTCTTGACTTCAGTTTCCCTGTTGGACCCAGGAAGGTGACGTGCCAGGAATCCTATGTCCTTCCCTTGGGAAGTTCTCAGGGAAATGAGGCTTCTTGCCTGGAGATGGTCATTTTACTTTGAGGATAAGAATTGAGTTGCTTTGCTCATTAAAGTTTTATTTGAGGGTCTCCGGATATAAACTTTTGACATTCTCATGTCTGGAGACCTGTGTGTATATTTGTATTTTAAACTGAAGTATAGTTGGTTTACAATGTTGTGTTAGTTTCAGGTGTATAAGGGGTATTTTATATATATATCCCTTATAAGTTATTATTGAATACAAGATATTGAGAAAAGTTCCCTGTGCTATACAGTAAGTCCTTGTTGGGTATCTATTTTTATATACAGTAGTGTGTATATGTTAATCCCAAACTCCTCATTTATCCCTCCCCCACCCCCATTTCCCCTTTGGTAACCATGTTTGTTTTCTATATCTGTGAGTCTATTTCTGTTTTGTAAATAAGTTCATTTTTTCACATCTTTATTTTTTAGATTCTCACATAAGTGATGTCATATGATATTTGTCTTTCTCTGGCTGACTGATTTCACTCAGTATGATCATCTCTAGGTCCATCCATGTTGCTGCAAATGGCATTATTTCATTCTTTTTTATGGCTGAGTAATATTCCATTGTGTATGTATGTACCACATCTTCTTTATCCACTCCTCTGTCGATGGACATTTAGGTTGCTTCCATGTCTTGGCTACTGTAAATAGTACTGCATTGAACATTGGGGTGCATGTATCTTTTCAAATTATAGTTTTCTCTGGATATATGCCAGGAGGGGGATTGCTGGATCATATGGCAACTCTATTTTTAGTTTTTTAAGGAACCTCCGTACTGTTCTCTATAGTGGCTACACCAATTTATATTCCCACCAACAGTGTAGGAGGGCTCCTTTTTGGAGGCCCATTTTTAAGGGAAGCTGTGTGGTTTGGTGGCTGAGAGCATCCACTTTGGAGTCTGCTCAGCCGAAGATTGAATCCTTGCTCTGCCACTTACTCTGTGACCTTAGGCAACTTAATGTGTTTGAGCCACAGTATCCTCACCCATAAAACGAGGCTGGTGAGAGATGGTGGTGTGAATTGGCAGCCCCTGCCTGTACAATCTGCTCCAACACATCATCACCCACTCTTATAGATTAGCCAAACCCCACGGTGCCAGCTGGGGGGCTGGGTGTGTTACTCTGGGTTCTGAGCATCTCTGTGCCTGGCATGGGCTCCGATGCTCACTTGGGGCACAGATAAGACGTGTTGGATGCGTCCAGCTGCTTGGGCTCTCTGGCTGTGGCCCACCCCTTCCTCTCCCATTATTCCTGGAGAGAATCTGCATTAAAGACTGCTGTACGGGTATACGTAGTAGGCCTTTGCCAAATATTTATTAGTGTGTGATTAAAGACGCCTCTAATAAAATCCCAAATGGTCTCACCATTAGCTTTTCCAGCTATGTGCAGGAAGAGATTGTGTTTCTGAGTTTTGATATGAGAAACGCCACACGAAAAGAAAACCCAAACCACTGTTAGTGTATTTGATTGATAAAATATGTTTTACTGTAAGGATCTTGAAGAGATAATTTGTAGAAGAGGCCATACAAATGGTTAATGAATATGAAAAAATATTTTGATTTCACTGGCAACTTTGCAAAATCAAAAACAATGAAATTGAATTTTCACCCATCAAATTGGCAGATTTAAAAAACAAGAAAATGTACTGCTGGTGAGGATGCAGAAAGACAGGTAATCCCACTCATGTCTGGTGGGGAATTTAGTACAATCACAAGGAAGTTATGTGCCAAAATATAATACAAAGCCTTTAAGATACTCATATCATCCAATGTAGTCATCCTTTTTTTTTTTTTTTTTCTTGTGGTACGCGGGCCTCTCACCGTTGTGGCCTCTCCCGTTGCGGAGCACAGGCTCCGGACGCGCAGGCTCAGCGGCCACGGCTCACGGGCCCAGCCGCTCCGCTGCCTGTGGGATCTTCCCGGACCGGGACATGAACCCGCGTCCCCTGCATCGGCAGGCGGACTCTCAACCACTGCGCCACCAGGGAAGCCCTAGTCATCCATTTTGAAGAAATAATATTTTCTTAAGGTGAATAAAAAGTTATATTCAAAGATATCTGTTCCAGCACTACTATTTTAAATAGGAAGAGTTAGAAATAAGCTCAGTAAAATAAAAGGATGGTTTAAATATACTACTTAGAGTGAAATATTATGCTGGCATTAAGATGAGATTTTAGCAATAATCTATGGCCAAACTACCATTTATGAAGAGTTTACTATATGCCGGGCTCTAGGCTAAGTACTTTGAATATACATTATATCATTTAAACCTTATTATGACAGATTAGTAACCTAACTTCCAACAATTTATTTATCATCTCATTTAAACCTGGTTTAATTATAAAATTATAAAAAAATATTTTAAAAAATTATAAAAATTTATTAAAAAATTATTAAAATTTTTTCCCCCAATTATAAAATTGGGAAAAAAAGTTAACGTGAGAGAATACTGTTGATATTCTTTTAATAAAACAATTAGCATACAAAATTGCATACAATTTTAGCTCAACTATATAAGCACAATAAACCCACCATAATGTTGTGAGTAGGGGCCCAAACTCCAAACTGCATAAAATGTAAGGTTTGTGTTGTGACAAAGCTCCTAAAGTGAATGTGAGGGCTGGAAGGTAGATGACAGCTAATTCCTCGTCATCTCCCATCCAAAGTCACATTATTCCACGGCTGTGGATGCTTAGTGAAAATTTTACCAAAATATTAACAAAGGTTCTCTCTTTGTTGTGGTATTATGGGTAATCTATTCTTCTCTGTATTTTCCAGTTTTTCTACAATGGGCATGCAGAAGTAGCACATAAAAAATAAAATGCTTCTCAAAGTTTTAAAAATGAAAGCACAGTTTGTTTTACCATTTTTTAAAATTAAGTGGGTAATTTCTGCTTTCCTACACTCCCTTTAGTTCTGACAGCTCAGTAATGGAAGCAGGAAAGGGAAAAGGCGAAGCCCAGTGCTCAGAGGGAAGCAAGAGGCGAGTCTCTGTCCCAGCTACAGGGAGTGAGCCACGTGATGCTTGCGGTGGCATCTGTGGTCACATATGTTACAAGTGAAAAAAAATATCACAATGACGTTGGCAAAGCCCTGGGTATTACCCAACCTCATGTAGCTACCGAAAATGCTTAAAGCAAAACAAGACAAGACAAAAACTACGTACAAAAGAAAGGCACCATTAAGAAGTAAAGCCCGGTTTCCACGTTCCCCAGGAATAGAGACCCTCCCTCAAGTCAGCATGCAAGGCTCATTAGGGGACAGTCACTCTCTGGGAAGAAGCAAGAAGCAGGCTCAGAGGCCCCTTCCACTGTTTGCAGGATCTTTGAGAATAGCTAGCGTCTACTGCCTCTGAGGTTCTGAAGCTGCCCCCAGAGCAGGGTGTGTCCTCAGCGCCTGCAGAAACCCAAGCGACAGGGCACAGGCCTTGGTGCCCTGAGCACCGGGGATCCCCCTGGAAAGTGGGAGGCCCACTGGGTTGGGCCCCACAGGAAGCGCCCTGCTTTTGTTGAGCTGCGCCGCAGAGGACCCGCCCTGGTTTGTTGGGGCTTTCCTGCTGGGTTCTATGACAAGGTGGCTAAAAGCAGAAGGCTCGCGAAGCCCAGCCCTGGCTCAGGGCTGGAGGCTGAGTTAGGGGCATCCAGGGAAGCCATTGTCCCATCCAGGAGGTGGCCGGGGCACCTGGGATGGAGGAACACCAAGTACACGGTTCCAAATGGGCTGCTGGCCATACGAGGCTAACTTTTCAGAGTGCCTTGAGGTTTCTGCAGAGCCATTCATTCATCTGTTCAGCTGGCGCCTACTCAGTAGTGTTCTAGGCACTGGAGAAACCAAGAGAAATAAGATACCGTAGCTGCCCTCCGGGAATCCAGGGAAGAGGGAGAGAGGCCACAAGCCCCAGTGGCGAATCGAAGACCAGGGGATCACGGGCACTCCTGGGCGGCTCAAGAAAGGGACAGTGCTGAGCTGTGTCTGACCTTGGTACTTCTCAGACTTTAATGGGCATGAGAATCGCCTGGGTATCTTGAGAAGCTGCAGGTTCTTATTCAGCAGGTCTGGAGAGGAGCCTGAGATGCTGCATTTCTAACAAGCTCCCAGGTGATACTGATGCCGCTGGTCCGAGGTCCACACTTTGAATGGCAAAACCCTACGTGATGCCTACGAGGGAGCTAGGCAGGTAGAGAAGTGGGAAGGGATATTCACTCCTAAGAGAGAGAACGTTCCAGGTGGGCCACTTCAGGCGTGGGGATGGTTGAATTGTCAGAGTGGCTGAGGTTTAATCGGAGAGGCTTGAAATGGCCCTGGGCTTACCTTTTAATTCTATTAGGTTTTAATTCATTCTTTAAGACAGTGTCAAACCTGATATTCTGAGAAACGCATTTCTAACACTCACCTGACATGGGTCCTTCTGTTTAATGGTCTTGTTTACTAGTGATCCTTTCCTGCCACGGAGGTGATAAGGCTCTCAGAGCAAGCTTGGTGGTGGACGACCGGTCACCATGATTGAGTTCTTCAAATCCTAGGCTACAGCTCCATGAGAGAGGTCATGGCTTTTCTGCTCCACAGCTCGCATAGCGCCTGGTACACAGGGGTAGCTAATGCTCATTATATCTTGAGTTTGAGACGAATGAATGAATGAATATTAATACCTCATATTAGGCTCAGAAAGAGAATAGCAGAGTGGTTAAGAGCACAGGCACTAGAGTTAGAATGCCCTGGAAATCCTGGCTCTGCTCTGTGCTAGCTCCAAGAATCTGGCCATACCCTTTGACCTCTCTGTGCCTCAGTTTCCTCATTGGTGAAATAAGGATGACGGTAGTACCTGCCTCAAAGAGTTGTTGCGAGTCTTCCATGACATAATACATATAAATTGCTCTCAGCAACTGTAAGCATTCAGTAAATGTTATCTGTTATTTTTGTTAAGAGCTGAAGTTGACATTCGCCAATTCGACAACATTTTGATTGGTTTACTTTGGTGAGGATGGGCATATTTGTCTAAGGTATGGCTTATGAGTGAACATCATTTATTTTTGCCATGCATGCCCTCCATTAACATGAATAATGACAGGTATTTGTATTAACTTTTATAAAAGTTTTCCTTGAACGTAAAATAGGAAAACACATATAATGACAGAAATAGGGGTCTTGGCAGAATACTTCAAGTGGGACCCTTAGGTATGAGCTGGTTTCTTGAGACCAGCTCTGCTTATCAGGGGATGTCATGAGGGAGAATTTTATTCCGTCTCCCTATGAGATCACCTGAGCTAGGCTTCTGGAATTCCAGAAACCATGAAACCACGAAAATAGTAATGTTTGGTGGATAGACAGCCAGTAGGTATAGACCTAGCTGAAACTGGCTATAATTTAGGTGAGAAGGGCCGGAAATTTCATCACCACTCGATACTGTTGTGGATTACTTACCGTCTAGAATGGTTATTGCAAAGCTCTGGGGCTAATACTGTCTTTTGTCTTTTGTCTGTGAATACTTAGACCCGAACTACCCAAAACAATATATATGAGCCACATATGGCTATTTATCTTAATGAAAATGGAATAAAATTCAAAATTCATTTGCACTAGGCACATTCCAAGTGTTCAATGGCCACATGTGGCTAGTAGTTAACAAACTGGACAGCACAGCTGTGTAGATGTAGAACATTCCACCGGACAGCAGTGCCTTAGAGTATAAGTTTTTTACTTTAAGAGTTGCAGACTGTAATTGAGGTACCCAGAGATGGCAAAATCTAGAACTCATGCAATGAGGATGTTGCAGAATTGAATACAAAAATTAGGAAATGTAAGGGGTAAGTTTACTTTTGGACAATAAAGTTTGACTCATTTTTTTGTTCAACAGTTATTAAGTATCTAGACACTTACTCTGTGTAGAGCTCTAATCTAGTGTAGTGGCTCTGGGGAAGATAGCAAAGTCCGGCGGATGCATTTACTGATCCCAAATTGCTTGTCGTTGAGTTGGATAGATACCAAGTACCTAGAACAACGTTAAACAGCAGTTCAAGGAGGTGTATGAGGAAAACCCAGTGAGATGCTGAGAGACCAGAGTGGCTTTGAAAAAAAGATGGGATGCTTGACTTTCACAGGACAGGAGACACAAGTAGAACTGAGTAAAGGAGGCAGAAATGGTTGCAAAACGGTGGGAAACGGGAAGCAGTTACCCTAGATGAAATAGAAATATTAGTTGGCAGCCACATTGGAAATGGGGCTGGGGTCAGACTTTGGAAGGACTTGAATGCCAACATAAGATGATTAGACTTTATCCTGCAGACACTGGGAGCCATAGAATGGTTGTGAGCAGAAGGGCACAACCGTGAAGGTAGTACTTTGCCAAGGTGAGTCTGGCAGGGGTTACAAAGCTGGATTGGAGGAACCCAGCCGTCTTCACTGGGATACCAGCCCAAAGGTTGCAGGAAGAATCCAGGCAGGAGAGGAGAAGGACCGGAAATAGGTCAATGCACAGGGAAATGGAAAGAGAGGCAATAGAAAGGAAAACAGGTTTTGACTGAGCAGGGGGAAAAAATGGCAGAAGTGTAGACAAAGATGGCTTACTTGCTTTGGGTTTGGGGTTTAGGAAATACCTGTTGATTTGGAATTTGGAAGGGGGCTCCGCCTAGATGTAACTCCATCAGATCCCATCACACACCTCGTTGAACTGTTATTTAATGTTCTTCTATGTGTTGAGTATTTATCTAACTCTTGGCAGTGATTGCATCCACCAGGCTTTGCTTCCTTCCCCAGAGGCCCTAGTTCAAGTACCATGCATGGAAAAAGTGCCCAGTTAGTGAACAGCTATTCTACAGGTAACTGCAGAGTCAAGCCCTGTAATCTAAACCTACCTTTTACATTTACTGAGGCAAAGAGAAGAAGGGATTAGTTGTTTGTTTTAAAAATAAAAATCCTGAGAAAATGTTAGATTATGTTGGTGAATAGAGATGAAGGTCTACAAAATGTCAGTGGTCTGCAAAATGGAGGTGCAAATATCTACCTCATAGAGCGCTGAGGATTAAACGGTGTGCGTGCAAACTACCGAGCAAATAGTAAGCCATCAACAAATGTCATTTGATTCTAATCTTGTGAATTCAACAAGCACACGTGGGATCAGAAAACCCCATACATAAGTTTATGGCACGTACTATCTCTCCACTCACTCATTTGTTGGGTGCCATAAAATGAGGGAATTTCTAGTGTTATTCCAGATCACTCTGGGCAGAATTGTTAAAGGTCTTATTTGCTCAATGAGACAGAAGGCAGGGAGGGCCCAGCTACGGAGATAATCACACACACCTGAGGGTGTCTGGTTCACCCCTCATTTGTTCCTGCTTCTTTTACTCTTTAGCAATGGGATCATTGTCAGTGGAGCATTGGAAGGTAAGACATACAACCATATTAAAGAAAAGTTTCCAGGAGGGAATGAGATAGCTATTTGTATGTGATATGATTGATTCTCATAAGCATGAGAAAATCAGTGTCACTGCATTCAAATTCAATATGTCAACTACTGCCAGAAAGCGCCTCCGGCTGGGCCCCATGACCCTGAGGTGAAGGCCACAGCTTCTCCCCCAGGTGCTGTCCACCTAGTTCTCCCTTCTGTGCCTCAACCTGCATATCACGGTCAGACAAAGCTATTTAATAGACCACCTTCAACTTGTCACGTTACCCTCAGGGAACCCCTTTTACCTGAAGAGGAAGCCTAAACTTCACTGCTTGGTTTCCTTCCAAAAATCTCACCCAACATGTTGATTCAACCATATTTTCTCATTTTCCAAGTGCATCCTTAGCTCCAGTAAGAGAGAAGTATTTACTGGATGGAAAAATGCAATACTCACTTCCGTTCTGTGCTTTGGCCACTGCCCTATTCCAGGATGACCTCACTGTTACCCTCTGCTTTGCTAAATCTTACTCATTCTTCAAGGCACAGTCAAGACCTACTTCCCCCGAAGAAGCGCCTTTCTGATGATTCCAGCCTGTAGGCATGTCACCTTTTCCTGGACTCCTACTGCCCTCATTTACAGTGACAAAGTATTGACCACTCTCTTCTTTCTTGTCTCTTGTTTCTTACTTGTGTTTTTCCAACCAGACTGAAGTCAGGGTCTATGGCTTGCCCTTCAAATCACGTCAACAAGCTTGAACTGAGGGCTCTGTGACATTTACAAATCCTAACTCTGGTTCAGGGTTTTCAAAGCGACATCTTAGAGACTTGAAGGAAGGACTCCTTAGCTAAAGCTGGGGAACTCCAGGTCCCAGCCATCGGAAACGTGGTAGTGGGCTGATGGGTTGTAGTGGAGAGGAGCTTTCTAGATTGGCCCATCCTCATTCACAGCTATCTGAAAACTCCACTACTGGGGAAGTCAAGTAGAGGACGGGGCTCAGTCCTTGAATGATCCATCCCTGCCCCACAGAAAAAGTAATTTGGTCCTTGTAGGAAACTTGGAAAGTACAGAAAAGTGTAAAGAAAATAAAAATCATCTCTAATCCTACCAGCCAGAAAGAAACATTGTTAATTTTAGTGTACTTTCCAGTTTTCCAGTTATACACACATAAATATAATCTGTCATAGTTGAGATCATGCCGTATGTTGAGTTGGGTAACCTACTCTTTTCACATACAATTACACCATGATCACTAAAACTCCTCTAAATATATTTGCGTTGGTTCATTCCCCAGGAAGCAGACTCTGAGATACATGTTGGTGTGCAGGATGTTTCTTAGGTAGTGCCCTAGAAATCAGCAGCTGTAAAAAGGGGGAGAAGGAAGAAGGACGAGACACAGGGAGCAGTTGCACTGTGTTGTAGGCATGTTCCGAACTCAGGTCTGGCAGCTCGCTGTTCGAAAGCTGATATTCAAGAGACAAGTGTCGGTAGCAAAGGAAAACTTGCTTTATTCAGGAGGCCAACAACCTGGGGAGAAGGCGGACTTGTGTCCAAAAGCCTACTCCCCACTGCTGATCAGGAGGCAAGAGCTTTTAAAGGGGAGCTCCAGGGGTGCATTGAGGAGGTGGGGGGCTATGTGCAGGGCAGCACAGTCAGCTCCAACAGTCATCTTGAAATTGGTCATGCGGTGGTCTGATCAACATCACCTTGATTGTTCTAAGTGCAATGAATCTTCAGTTCCAGAGTTGTTTTATCCCCATCTTCTTGAGGCCAGTTCTCGGAATTGTGTAAGATGGAGCAGCTTACGTCATGACTACAGCCTGGTCATCGTGTAGTTAAATTCTTCCACCTGATGGGGGTTTCAGTATCTATGAAACAGCTCAAAGGATATGCCTCAGAATATTATCTATAGCCCTTGAGGAGAAACTAAAGACCCTCAACTTTGTTTAATGACTAAACTATTATTATTTTGTCCCGTTTGACTGCTTTTCTCTGCTTTTGCATTTTTTCATTTCTCTGATTAAATTTATACTTTGGCTAAAGTTTTTCAAGCAGGCAGAGGACATGGGGGGAGGGGTCTGTCCTGGGAAGGCTCCATAGGGTCCTGCTCCATTACAGGTCCACCAAAGGCCTTAACCATCCCCATAGGGAACTCTGGAGCAGGGATGGCCCTCCTGAGTTGTCTGAGGTTGGAGTGAAGGGGCTGGACCTTTACATCCCCAGGGGGACTGCCCATTGGTTTCAGGCTTACTCTGGAAATTCACATGATTTAGGCTAGGCAGTGTTCTTTAGCTAAGGCAGTCCTCAAAGAAGGTTCAGAGCTGAAGGCTGTCTTGGAGCAGCATTCCCAGAGGCCAGGAGAATAACTCCTTCCTTGCCAAAGAGGGATCTGGGCAACATGTCAAAGCCTCTACACTCATGATACTGCACTGTAGAGTCAACAATAATGATGGCTGAAATTGAGTACTTACCATATGACAGCATTATGCTAGGTGACCTCAGCCCACAACTGCTCAAAAAGGTGACTATTAATGGTATCCTCTTTACCAATGGAGAAATCAGATGACCAGACACTCCTTGGGTCCCACAGCTGATGAGCCTGGGGAGCCAGAATTTGAATCTTAAGTCTTTGCTTTATTTGTTTGGGTAAGTACTTAAAAGAGTGTTTTCAGGTAAGAATTTAAGTTTCCAGGCAAAAATCTTACTACATATTCAAGTGATAAGAGGTGTGCTGCGCTTTCCTTTCATCTTCACGATGAACTAGAAGGATGATTTTCAGAGATGGCAAAAACGATCATTCCTAACCCCCAGAATTAGAAACACTTAAATAACTACAGGAGGTCACTTTTTTTTTTTTTTTTTGCGGTACGCGGGCCTCTCACTGTTGTGGCCTCTCCCGTTGCGGAGCACAGGCTCCGGATGCGCAGGCTCAGCGGCCATGGCTCGCGGGCCCAGCCACTCCGCGGCATGTGGGAGCTTCCCGGACCGGGGCACGAACCCGTGTCCCCTGCATCGGCAGGCGGACCAGGAGGTCACATCTTTAAAAGTCGTGAATAAAAGGCAATGGAGACTGTTCCCTTCAAACTCTTTTATTCAAAACACAGAGCAGCAGCTACATGTGGATGTGAAAGCCCCAACTCAACCTGCCCCCTTTTTCCTACTATGCAGGTCGAGGATTATTTCTCCTGCATGTGAGAAGGGTTGTATGTGGCCTCCCAGATCCTTTTAGCATACCACATCTAGTGTTATTTCCTATCTTCGAAAAGCTATTCCAGTTAAGGGACAATAAAAATTAACATTTAATTCTTCATGCTATTGTAGACGTTAGTATTTTTTTGGTGAAATTCATCTTTCAGTCTTAACTTCATACAACTGTTTGACTAAGTTTTCCACAAGCCTACCCAAAGTTTTCATAATTTTTAAGCAAAATTTCCTGAAAAGAGAAAGGCTTTACCAATTTTTTTGTACCCCCCTATTTGCCATCCTGTAATCTACACATGCTGCTTATTCGTCAAAATGAATACGGTTTCGGGGCAATTGCATTTATTTGTTTATCTCACTTAAGCATGAGCACAAAAATTAAAATGCAGGGTCAGTTATTGCTGGGGAGTATTCAGCACTGTAATGTGGTTGCCAGGCAACCTGTGGGCGGGCGTTAGGTAGACGAAGGGAAACTCGTCAGCAGCGCTTCAATAGCAGTATTGGCTTTCATTTCAAACGTGCTAAATAATAGGGCCATGCAATTCGCCTCCTTTAGCCCAATTTGCTTAGTTTTCTTCTTGAATGGAGAAGTAATCTGGTTTAGTGCTGGGTAACATTTGCAACCATACTTCCTCTGCCAGGCACTAAAAAAAAAAAAAAAAAAGGTGTTTCCCACTTTGGAAAATAAGGAAGGTCTGGTGTTTTTTTGTTTTTGTTTTTGTTTTTCATGTTTTACAATCTTCCTCTTTCTTTCCTTCTCTCTCTCTTTCTTTCTTTCTTCCTTCCTTCCTTCCTTCCTTCCTTCCTTTCTTTCTTTCTTTCTTTCTTTCTTTCTTTCTTTCTTTCTTTCTTTCTTTCTCTCTCTCTCTTCCTCCCTCCCTCCATCCCTCCCTTCCTCCCTTCCTTTCTCCCCTCCTTCCCTCCTCCCTCCTTCCCTCCCTCCCTTCTTTTCTTTCTCTTTCCCTTTCTTTCTTTTTTGTTTAAGAAAACACAGGGTCAAGGCAATGGATTGAAGAGCTCAGGAAAAAGAGGGAGTCGCGGACAGCACTGTATGAGCCGTAAACACCCTCACACATCTTCTAGAAAGCCATGTTTAATCATTTCAATTTGTTACCTACTATTCTTGAGCTGTGCGTGTGTTTACACATACACATAGATATGGGTGATTCAGAACCCCTGCCAGTATGGAGTGTCTCGAGTAAGATAGGGTGGTTCTGGGGTCTAGGGTGGGTTTGGGGGTTGAAGGAATCCTCCCAGGTCCCAAGGAGGTGATGCAGGAACTGACCAAGGCAATAGGCAGTGCTGGGGAACTTGGTAAGAGGTCAAAGGGGACTCCATTTCTACTGCAGCTCAGAGCCAGCTTCTCCTCTACTGGGTTAGGCTCACCTGTAAGGCTGAACATAGCCCTAACAATGCACCTTGCAGAGAGCAGGTGCTCAGCAAACGTGTTGGCCATGCACATGTCTTCATGTGTGGAGCCAGGACACAGGAAATGCTGTCAGGACAGCTGCACTCAGTCATGGAGTTGTAGGGGAGCGTATTTTGGGCCTCGTGTAATTTCCTGTCTTAGGGATGAAGAAAATGGACCGGCAGCCAAGGCTGGCAAGCTGTTCCCGGCTCAATGCGAACCAGGCTTCAGCTCTGCATCCTCAAAAACTCTCCTGTGTTTTTTCCCCTTTGAGTAATTTAATTTTCATCTGTCTGCTCTCAGTTTGCAAGAGCTAATAAGAGTGGGCTCAAGGCTCAGCTTCAGAATAGCTCTAACAGGATTCCCATGCTTTTGCAGATTTTTAAAAACCTGGTCCAGGTTAAGGATGCCAAGATGCTAACTGGAGGTTCTTCTTTGAAAACACCTCTCCTCTCCTTTCTTCCTTTCTGTTGCTATCAGTAGTTTAGATCCTTACTGTCCCAGAGCTGGGCACTGGTCCAGCCTGCTAACTGGGCTTCCTGCTGGCAGACTTCTACCTGCCCAGTCTACCCACTATGTCCTTACAACCTTCCTCCCTCCACAGGCTGTCATTTGCAGAATCCTCTCCAGTTGTTTGTCCTTGCTCTTGAATACCACGTTTGTCTGATCACATCAGCTCTTTTCACAGACAACAGAACATCCAGGCCAGGGTGTCTTAGAATGGAAGCCCAGCTGCCTTAGCGGTCTGCAGTGGTTTTCTCCAAAGTCCAGGAGTACTCAGAGTTTGAGAACCAGTGTCCTGTAACTTTTCACTTGAACAGCTCACCCTCCACAGTGCTTGTGAAGTCGAATTTTTGAACCAAACATAGTGTTTTACATTGATCTTGAAATAGCAGTCACAGGGGAGAGGCACAGCCAGGAGAGAAAGAGAGAGAAGAAGAAATAGAGACAAAGAGAAGGTTAGACATCCAAGGGAAAGGGAAAAAGGAGAAGGAGCCATCAGTAGAAGGATGGAGATAGAGGATCAGAGATGAAGGAAGCCAGTCAGTGCCCCCATGAGAGGACTTTGTGATCTTAGAGCAAAAAAAAAAGCTTTCAGGTGATTAAGAGGCAAGAGGCAGCAGAATGAGGGAATCAGGATGCTGGGAGGAGGTGAAGGCCAGAGCAGGAGAATCTGGTCAGTCTTTTGGGCGAGAGAAGTCCCCCTTAGAGTCAGTACGCATTGACCGAGCAAGACAGATGAAAGGGGTTGGGATTCCTCTTCCTCTCACTCGTTCTCCCACTTCTGACATTTTCCATCCTTCCCCGCCATCTCTTGGAAAGCTTATCTTTCTCTTTCTTGAATCAATCTATCGATTAATTGATCAACCTCCCTTCTCCCTCTTTTTCTCCTCTCTTACCTTAAAAGTGTTTTGCAACACTCGGCCTATTAGTAGGTTATGAACCCAGTGTTGTGAACTATAACAAGCACTTTCAAAACACTGAAATAGGATAGAATATATAGAATAATATACAATAAAATAGAAAACATTAGAGTGCATCTTAGGGTAGGGGTAAACTCTTGTCTCAGTTATACATGTGGCTGTGAATGTCTGTGTATAAAGTTATTTCCGTATTATATATTATGGTCAAAAAAGTTTGAAGGCCACTGGGATATAATTTACAACGGAAGAAATCTCTTTATTATCTGATATAGCTAATAATCTTTTTCTGATGAGTACTTTTAAGAGGATCATATTGATAAAGTTCTAATATTTCTTTTTCTCAACTTCTACCCCACCCTCAGAGTCAGGAATTTTTTAATTACTTTTTCTTGGAATTTTTTCTCCTTGTGGATTAGCATCCATGGAAAGGAAATGTGTTCTCTAGCAGAAAAACCTCATAAAACCCAGAATTCATATTAAGTACTGGCTTCCGTTAAATCTGCAAGCAATATTCATCTTCTGGGTGCAAACCAATTCCAATGGTTAGGTTGTTGGCTCAGAGAGGGCTTATTTCATTAACCACTCTTGGATACAGTAATGGCAGACAACAGGATTTTGAGATGTGTAGTTAATTAATTTTTTATTAAATATGGTGGGTTTGCTTGGGACGAGGAGGGACAGGTAGAGAGGACCCAAGCCTATCTTCAAGAAGCCTCCCTCCTTGAGTTCAAGTCTGTTCTGCCCATCAGAAGAAGGTGTTCAGTTTACCTGATGTGTACTAGCTCACTAAACATCAGTGTTAACTATATACAGCCGGTATGGTAATTCCACCATCCTTTTTATCCTCACTATTTTACAAATCTCAAAAGTAATGCATATTTGTTGAATCAAAATCAAACAACACAGGTGTCTAAAGGAAAAAGTCCAAGTGTTCTCCCCTCTTCTCTACCCCTATGGCAACCAGGCTCATGCCTCGATTCAGAAGACAACGTTGGTAACTTGCTGACTTGTAGCCTTCCAGATACAGGGCAATGTTACTCAAACTTCAATGTGCACGCGAGCCTCCTGGCGTCTCATTAATGCAGGTTCTGATTCAGCAGGTCTGGGATGGGGCCTGAGACTCTACTTTTCTAGCGAGCTGCCCTTTGATGCTGATGCCGCTGGTCCAGGGACCGCACATTAAGTAGCGAGGGCTATACTGTTCACCGTCCAATGCAACAGCCATGCACTGCATGTGGCTATTTAAAATTAAATAGAATTTAATTAATTAATTAAATTAATTCTTAAAATTAAATAGAATTAAAAATCCATTTCCTCACTCACACCAGCCACGCACCGTATGTGGCTATTGGCTATTGGATTGGACAGCACGGATAAAGAACGTTACTTTCCAAAGTGGTTGCGCCATTTTGCGGACCCACTGTCAGTGTGTGTTGCAATTTCTCTGCATCCTCATCAACATTCAGTATTGTCAATCTTTTTACTTTTACGAGTTCTAGTGAGTGTATAGTGGTTTCTCATTGTGGCTTTAATTTGCATTTCCTTGGTGATCGTTGATGTTAAGTATCTTTTATTTCTGAGCTCTCTGGCTATTTGCTAACTTCTTTTTGAAATGGCTGTTCGAGTCTTTTGCTTATTTTTCTTCCGCTGGGTTGCTCCTTATTATTGAGTTGTAAGAGTTCTTTACATGTTTGGGCTCTAAGATACTTGTCAGTTATATTGGCATATATATTAGCATATATATATGCTAATGTTTTCTCTCAGTCTGTGGCTTACCTTTGCATTTCCTTAATGGTGTCTTCTGAGGAGCAGAAGTTCTTATTTTGATGGAAAATAGTTTTCTATTTTCTTCTTTTATGGTTAAAACATTTTTCTTAAGAAATCTTTGCCTAATTGCAAAGATATTCTCCTGAAGTCCTTCTTTTAGACTTCTAAAACTATAAGTAGTTTTAGCCTTTACATTTAGGTCTATGATCCATTTTGAGTTAATTAGGTCTATGATCCATTTTGAGTTAATTTTTTTGTATGGTGTGAGATAAGGGTTCACGTTTCATATGAATGTCCAGTTTTTACAACATCATTTGTTTAAAAGACTATCGTTTCTTCATAGAACTATCTTAGCACCTTTGTCAAAAATCAGTTGATTGTTTATGTCAATTGTATATATATAGGTATAGTTAAGCACTGGTGTATTTAAGCACTGATATATTTTTGTATTTTTTCAAGCTAAATGTACAGCAACATCAAAAAACTGAATCATGATCGGTTATTTTACTACCCAAAGGAAATTGAAGGGAAGACCCTGGAGGTGACTCATCTCCAATTTAATAGGCTGATCATGAATATTGGTGAGATTTGTTGTTCTGTTAGGAGGACAATAGATAGAAACCACAACATTTTCATTGTTTTATATTATTAACTTGTATGCTTACAGGTGAATTTTAGGGATTTTTTAAGTGAATAATGTATCTTTTTTAAAAACTGAAACAGAATATGTATTTTTTAAATGTAAGTTATTTTTTCCTTAAAATATAAATTTAAGCAATCCATCATTAAAAAAAGTAGACTAGGATTGTTTTGGTGTTTTGGCTTATGTCCTGAATGTATTTAGGTTTGGGTTGGTGACTGAGACTGACCTAGGAGATCACAGTCAAGTGGTGTGCACTGCGGCACATTTCCTACTAAACGCCTCATTCTGTGGTGCTCCTCTGATTCCACAACAGGCGCAGACTCCCTGAGCCCAGTCTGAGGGTGGCCTTCTGAAACCCTGTGGTCTCATCCTTTCACCCCTCACGCCATCCTGCCCCTCCTCTAAATCCTGAAAGTACTGGATGAGAGGACCCATCAGGCTTTGAGGCAGAAGCCACCACACTGGTGATAATCATCTGGATGGAGCCTTCCTAATGGGTCTGTAGACCACGCCCTGTGCCACCAGTGGCTCTTTCTGTGGGGCCACAAGAGTGTAGGAGAGAGTAGGGGTACATTTAAACTCTGCTCTATAGCAAGCCATGGTTGGTAAGGTTGTACATCCTGGTTAATTGCTTTAGTTACTTTGCTCGTGCTTAAAATACTCACTGATTTCATTTAGAAAGGAAGAATGGTCCAAAGAGAGGAAGAATGCAGAACTTGTAGTCTAAGTCTTTGGTTGGAGTATCAGTTCTTTCACTTGCCTCGTGTGTACCCATAAATAATAGGAAGGATATCAAGTGACACACAAATAAGAGAACTCTGCAAACTGTGTAACTCAAATGATATTCAAAGTATTTTTCCTTCAGTAGCCCTTCAAATTGCTGATATTCAGATGTGAGTCATTACTTAAATAGGCTCTGTTGAAATCGAGTGCATGATGGCTTATAGCTACCTGCTGGATTCACTCTCTTTAAAAAGCTCATCAGCAAACATTTGCTTGCTGAATGATTCCCCTGTAGCCTTGAAATATGTTAAAGTTGGTTCTACAGAAGGGTAGTTGCTAAAAGCCTAGGTCAGAGTCAACTTCTCATTTGTTAAGGGTTAATACTTTTGCTGAGGAAGAATTGAAAATCCTAGGAAGACGAAGGGCTAGAAATAGTGTACCATGGTCTATGACTTGTAAACAAAAACAAAACCTTTGCCCAAAAGGCTACAGAAATACATTACTTCAAGTATTATAAAATAGGTATGATTACATTTTTCCCTGGTATGAGCTAATTTCAATAAATATTTTTTTGGTAACCATTTTTCCTCAACTGTAATAGTGATGCAAACTCATAATAGAAAACTTGGAAACTACAGACATGTATAAAGTTGAGACTGAAATTCATCTACAATATTTGCCTCCAGAGATAATTGTTAACATTTTAATGAATATTCTCCAGTCATTTGTACTCACATATGTCTGTATTTTTAGAAAATGTATAAACTATTCTTGGTATAGTTTTGTATGTTGCTTTTTTCCCCCTGCTTAATAGCATAAACAAATGCTGATGTTGATGAATAGTCTCAGAAAAAATAATTTTGAAGTCTGCCTGGTATTTTATCTGAACTTGACATATTTAATAATATTTATATATTTGTTTCCAAATTATTCTTAACTTTAATATATTAAAATTAAATTTTATCTACCTATATTTGTAAATGTTAAATTTGAGTTGCTGAAAGAATTCTAAATTCTGTATAGAGGAAGGAAAGTAAAATATGTACATTCAGACACACACGTGAATTTTAAACATACACCATGCATACCCAGTGGGGGCGATATCACTCCAAAGGGAGTAAAAATTGGTTCTGTTGGTAAAAAAATTCTTACCCTTTTTATGGATAAAGCATAGATGTATGGTACATAGATTAATATAAAGAGATATACAGTATATCTGTAGAATTAAAATTCATGAGGGAGAGGGCAAATTAGGAAAAAAAGGTTCCTTAGAGGGGCAATAATGAAAAAATAGTTGGAGAAACATTGTTACGGGAGGTGATTATGAGAATAGGCTGAGATACTCTAGTAGAGAATTGAATCCTGCAGGGCGATTCAATTAATTTAAACCTAAGCTCAAATCAAAGAAATCAGTTTCTTTTCTAACATATAGAGTCTTCTGATGTAGTACTATAAGTTCTATCTTGTTTTAGCTGTCATTTCTTTTTGAGTACAGGTTGCAGAGGAAAGAAAATATGCAAGTTAAATTAAGGTTGAAATTCCATATGTTTCAGTTATGTTACATAGTATCACTATATTATAAAACTATTCATTGTCAAAGGGAAAACTAATATCTTCCACCTTAAAAACCCAGAATTAATCATTTACCTCTTAAAAGAAAATATCAACTATTTTTTTGTATTTTAATTTCACAAACATCAGTGGTTTTCCAAGAGTATGAATTCTCCATTTTACACACATCTAATAATTGAAAAGACACCATTACCACAAGAACAAAAATGGTAGCAAGATGCATTGACTTAGGGGTTTTTCTTAATAGCAGCTTTATTGAGATATAATTCACAGATGATAAAATTTACTCCAGAATGTATTAAGTACTGTCATGACTCAACAATAAAAAGTTCAATGACTTCATCCACTCAAACTTCTTGAAGGGAAATACAGAGAGATTTAATAACTGTGTGTGCAGTTTTCTCATGAGGAATATCATATTTCTGTTGTTTAATGGACTGAATATTATATCCAGGTGGTCAACTCACTCTTTTTCTAACTTTGCAGGAAATAGGTATTGTTATGGATGCATTCCAGTTTATTATAAAGTTGTTCTACTTTCATCAAGCATTCTTTCTGCTAATATTACCTCTGACTTCAGTTCCAGCCCTAGAAATGTGTGGGTCACAGTAGGCTTTATTGGATTTTACAAAAAAAACCCCAAAATTTAATGACTTAGACAGCAAGTCTTGTTAGCTTTTCATTTGACACCTTTATTTAAGCAAATTATTGTGTGCTGTCACCTAATTGTTAGTCACAGCAGGCCTAAAATTACAAAACCTGCTTGAGGTATGTTTGTCTAGAAGCTATTAAATTTCAGTTGTCAGCCTCCAACAGCAATGTATGCAGAATAGTCATGATGCCTTTCTAGTACATCAAAACTAATCTGTAGTAAAACTGACTTCACTTCCAGAAAAAAGGTTAATTTTTATTTGGTCCTTTCACTCAACAAGTGGGAACAGCAAATGAATGGATAAAGTCCAAAAGGAAATACAAAGTGTAAGAAATAGTTCCTGCCTTAAGGAGTTAAGAGTCTAATTGGTTGACTTCTCTCACCTGTAGAGAAATTAGGCTAGCCCCACTAATAAGAGTTTATTTTGGCAAAGACTATCAAAAGAAATATAATCTAAATCAGGGAATATGACTGGAAAAGGGGAGAATCAGGAATAATTTAAGGATATTTGTTATTATTAGTAATTCAATTGTTCTAGAAATCCAAGCCAATGTAATAAGATAAGAAAAATACATAACACCATTTAAAAAAAATAGAAATGTACCTATAAATTTAAATGTGGATAGAAAAATTATCTGCAGGGATACCTGCTAAACTATTAAAAGTGGTTGTTTTAAGAAGTGGGACCAAGAAGTGGAGAGGAGGTTGACTTTTGTTTTCCTCTCTACGTTTCAGTGTAGATTTAATTTTCTATTTTACCACAAATATGCATTAAATTGTTGCACTATTAAGTTAAAAAAAAGTCAAGGAATCAACAAAATCATGAAGAAGGATCCTCCACAAGCCAGAAAGAGAAACTAAAGGGGTTATCAAAACAGAAGTCACCTCAGAAGATCTTTAAGAGCTGGAGAATGGAGTCATAAGATTGGAGAGTTGGTGAGGAGAGAGTATGAAATGGTGAATAAAACAGACACATGGAAAGACTGACTGGGGAACCATCTGTGACAGTGAGGTTTCATGTGTATCATGAAGTGTGGGGTATCCATGGGATTAAGTGGTCTTTATAAGATTGAAATGTGAAAGTGCACAAGTAACTTCTTTTTAGTGTTAAGCAAGGAAGTGATACAATCTGTTATAATTTACATTTTCCTCTAATATTTTTTATTTAAAATTTTCAAATCTGTGAGAAGTTTGATAAAAACTGGTATAATAAACACCTGTATACTTTCATCTAATATCATTGGTTGTTAACATTTGTCTCTCTCTTTCTCTCTCCATATATACTTTTTTTTTCTTTCCTTGAACCATTTGAAAGTAAGGTGAAAACATCATGACACTTCACCTCTCAATGTTTCAGCAAGTTTATAACACATATAACTGTCAAATCATAATAATAGCTATTGATTTTATAACTCTTACCATGTGCCTGGCCCTCCTTTGCATGCATTCGCTTATTAATCCTTAAAATAACCCTTTGTGGAAGGTATGATTGCTCCTTTTTGTTGACAAAGACCAAGATGAGATTCAAGCCTATCCCCAACTGACTCCAAATTCCATGCTTAAAAATAAGGCAGGATGAATGAAACAACATTCAGTTTCCATTGAACTTCAGAGGAGGGTGCAATCATAGCAGATCAGAGTGGTTTAGAAACATTTCCCAGAAATGAATACCCTTGACCTAGACTGACAGGAACATTTTTCTTTCTTTTACTATTGTTAGGAAGATATGCCCTAATAGCACTGACATTTTAAAATTTTCCCTTTTTATTTCCAAAAGTAAAATTAACTGTATGTAAACATTTACTTCTCATCAACTTTTCCTTATGCATAACTACGATGTCATACCCTCAAATAAAGGGTATTACAGTATATGTTATATGAAATTTATTTTGATGGCATTAAGTATTTTCATGGTGGAAAATAATAGATTACTGTAAAAGACATTTCTGTAAGTAGCTGTATAGAGAATTTTTAAATCATAGGAGCTGTCATAGCAGGCCTATTTCTAATGTATATAGAGATGTTATGTGTGCAAATATATCATCCAGAATGCACAAGATCAAAAGCGTGAAACTAAACACAGTTCATAACTCTACAAAACAAGAGTGAAGTTGTGCCAAAACAACTTTGCTCTTTCTATTTCCCATTACAGCAACATTTAAAGAAGGATTATTTCCAAAAATTTGCATGAGTCAGAAGTGAGGAATGAGTAATACTGTGCTTTGGACTTTATGAATGTTTTACTGCCAAAGGGACATTATCTAGCTTTTTTTCAGTAAGGCAATGGGTTACTGCCTCATCCTCTGATTCCTAAATAGCTTATTTGGAAAAACTTGAATATAATTTGAACAACCAAGGTACTGGCATCATCTAAATTTAGCACTGAGTTTCCTTTAAATTTTCTAATTTAGTGAATAATGCTTTAATCTCATTTTTACCTCAGTGGGAATGACTTCTGGGGGCTGAATGTTACAATAACCTTAGAAGAGGTCAACATATTTTTTAGCAAGTAAAAAACAAGGTTAGATTGACTCATTCAAAGTCAGAATAGACATGAAAATATATTAGTGTCTTGACATTTCAACTTTCTTTGTGGATTTAAAAACTCTATCATGATGAAAAGGTCAATGAAAAATATTCATGAGGCCCATGATGAGAATGAATTTTATGTCTTTTAATTTGTACATTCCAATGGGATCTGGAAGTCTAAATTCCATTCCTCTGTGTATTCCTTAGCCTCACTTCCAGATTTCCCCCACTGAACGTAACATTTTGGGCTTTTATTATGAATAAGCCAAGAAACTTTTCTAAAAGGCCTAAGATTGGGTTGAGGGTCCCTATTTTAAGCCAGTGGGACCATGCTATTTTTTAATTCCTCAGCCACTTTTTACGGAGCATCAACTGTGGTTCCATCACTGGAGTTGGAAGAGTAAGCACAAACCATCTATTTTTTCCCCCATCTAATTCTTAGACCTTACAAATGAACTTTGTTTTCCTAATTGACAGACCCAGACTTCAGTACAGTGATTTTGGCATACACTTAACAATTAACAATCAGAGTCTTTTCGGAGGGAGTCCACTTGTAAGCTGCTGAAAGAGAATAAGGTTCTTCATCTTAGAGTAAGAGACATACTCTAAATTGCTTATGGGGGCAAGATTTAATCTATAACCTAACTATGTCATTTTGTTCCAGGAAGGGACTAAATAACACAAAGGCCTATCTTTTTAGAGTAAAGGTAAGAGCAAAATACATAGCTTGTGAAGGCTAAAGTGAAATGGGGTGGGGGTGGGCAGCAATGGGGCTGCACTCTGGCTTTAGGAAGGAACCAGTAATATATTAATGAAGTATATTTTCCTCTTCCTTTTATTAGTTCAAGATAATCACTCACGTCATCAGTATGGACTGAGCATGGGGTCAAGAATAAAGATAAGATTTTGAAATATACAGTTTGAAAATCTAAGAAAATTGTCACTAATTCACATCCCTAATCACTTGAGAACCTCTTCTTTAAAACAAATACAGAGGTTTAATGATAAACCCACTGTTCTATCATGAAGAAAAAAACATATGGATTGGCTAGTTTTTTGGCCAATGAGGAGGAGATGATTGGACTTTTTATAGCAGCATCATAATAAGGATGTAGCTTGTTGTCTTGGCATCTGGAAGGAGGCTGGTAGAGGAAAGTTATGAGTTGCTGGCACAATTCTAGTCATCAATTTTGTCAGTAATTTATTTGAAGACACAAAATTATCCCTTTTCTAGTATAACAGCAGTACACATGATACAAAACTGAGACAGGACTAGCTAACATAACAGGTAAGAGAATTAAGATGGGACTTTATTATGACAGACAATAAATCTACAGGTAGAACTTTGCGGGGAGAAATGCAAATTTCTGTTCTCAGGTTCAAAAACGTAATTGTACATTCAAAGAGTGAAGATGTCCTTAAGAGATCTTGAGAAATGTAACAATTCAGAGGGGAGTTACTATGCTGATGACGGTTCTGAAAAGTATTTTATATGCATTCACTTTTCATTCATTCATTCATTCATTCATTTACTTATGTACTCAATTATCATATGCCAAGAATAAACCAGAATTCCTGGCTCTCAAAGGCTTACATTCTAATTGGGAAGGTAGACTCACAACTGATAATTACTGAACAATGTGGTGAACGGTAGAGGAGAGAGGGTTGAGCAGTTCTGCAGAAGCAGAGAAGGGTACAACTCTGGGGTTACCTTCACAGAGGGGCTGACTTTTGAAATGGATTTTCAAGAGTAAATAGGAGTTCACTAGAAACATAGAAGAACAGGCACAGCAGGAAGGGGGACAATATGAATGAAGAAAAGAGGATATTTTGATCTTAGGATGCACTTTAGAAGTGGTGGGAGTTGAGGCCCAAACCTTAGGCAGGAGCCCATCTTGAAGGGCCTTTTGTGCTATGTTAGAGATTGGGGTCTTGGAGTCAAACAAATTGTAGTGAGGGTGGGCTGGGGAGTGACTAGTAGCTTTGTGTGTTTTAAAAAGATGATTCTGGCCTGGAATATCATGGATTCTGGGAGGGCAGTTTAGAGCCTGTTGGGAACAACAATGTAAGGCTAAGGCCTGAACTAAGTCAAGGAGTAATAGGGGAAAGAACACAGGGGAAACACTAGGAAGACACCAAAAAGATAGAGTCCTATGAGATACAGTCAGAGGAAGTAAGTATGTTTAACCTGGAGGAGAGGAGGTTAAGATGAGCAGGTGTCTTCTGATACCTGAAGGGCTATGGTACCTAATATTGCTCAAGACAGCAGAATTAGGATCAGTGGGTAGAGGTCATGAGTAACAGTGGAAGTTATCCAAGAATGGAAAGGAATTCCTCTCTGGATAGTGAGTACCCTGTCCTTGGAGGTATGCAAGTAAAGCCGAATCACCACGTGTCAGAGATGCTGCAGTAAGGATGTCTCCAACTTTGGGAGATATATTATACCACATATTCCCTAATGTCTCTTCTAGGTCTAAAATTCCCTGATTCTTTGATCCCAATAAAAAGTCAAGGCATCCAAATGAGCTTTAAGAGACACTGATTTGTATCCTTCTTAAAGGAACTCTTGAAGTTCCACTCAAAATGGAGAAAGAGCAAACAAATTGGTTTTGATGTCAAACAAAAGCAGACTGACTCTTGGTGCTTTTTAAGTCAAAGGCTTTCAATTTGCCCTCATGATGGAGTGAAGATTTCTTACTCTGGACATTGGAAAATCCTCAAAGAACAGAATCATACATATCTTGTGTCCAGTCCTATTCCCACAGACCTGAGCCTAGTGCCTGACACACAGCTGTTGCTGAATAAACACCTGTTAAAGAAACGTACTGGGGCTTCCCTGGTGGCGCAGTGGTTGGGAGTCCGCCTGCCGATGCAGAGGACACGGGTTTGTGCCTCGGCCCGGGAAGATCCCACATGCCGCGGAGCGTCTGGGCCCGTGAGCCATGGCCGCTGAGCCTGCGCGTCCGGAGCCTGTGCTCCGCAACGGCAGAGGCCCGCGTACCGAAAAAAAAAAAAAAAAAGAAAGAAATGTACTGGATGCTGTTACACATCACCCAGATCTGCCTTCAGGACTGAAGGACCCATTTCCCTGGCTGCTGGGACTGCTGTCAGCAGATGGCCCTCCACCCTCTTCAGAACTGCCCTTGGCTGGGGGGGAGCTGCCTCACCCAAGGTCATGCCCTCTTTCCAGGTCAGCCAACATCTGATAACTGGTCAGTGGGAGGGTGCAAAGCCTGGCCACCCTGCTCGCCCCACGCTGGGACAGCTCTGCAGGGCATCTCGGCTCCAGAGCTCCCCATGGGGCTGGCTGAGGCCTCTGTTGTGACAAAAAAGCCCATCCCAGCCTCTTCCTCTGCCCAGTCCTGCTTCTTTCCCTTCCTTTTTACGGGTGTTGATCCTGATAATACACCTAATAAACCCCCTACACACCAAACTCCATCTCAGAGTCAGTTTCGCAGGGAATCAACCCCAGAGAATGACCATCTGAATGAGAACCCATTTGGTTTCCGACAGAATTCTGTAGAATACAGAATGAAGGGTCCTTGGCTATCAACAGTTTTGACAAATACTTCTACCCTCAGTTTCTTCACAGTGGGCCTTTCCATTTTATTCGGGGCAATATGAATAAAACCCTTTTCATGAAGTGATGCTGTCAGTCTCCCCGTCCACCTTCCCCCTCCACTTTTCTTATGTTTTTCATAACACTGACGACTGTTTGATGTAAGATCCAAGGCTGAGCTTTCAGAGTGTGTGTTCATTTGGGGCTTGATTACTGCTCTTTGGCCTTCGTTTGTTTCCGTTTGATATCGGATGATCATTAATCTTCCTGGGAAAGCCTCCAGGGGCTGACCGTGCCCTGGCTTATGCACTGATATAAGCAGAATTATTCAGAAGTTCATGTATCATCCCCTCTTCTGACAACCTTTATCCTCTTAAAGTCCCCACGTGTGCAGTATTTAAAGGGAGAAGAATATTGGAGGGCAAAGACGTCGTTTGAGATTCAGCAAAGGAACGTAACTGGGGCTGCGACCTGGGTTGTTGGTGACATGACACAGGGTCCTGAGCTCTGGTTCATCAGCAGCTGGTGACCTAAAGCTGACACTTCACAGAAGGCATTGGAGTTGCTCAACATCAAGAAAATCCCTCACAACCTGTGAGCCCATCAGGCTGTTGGTGTTAAAAACAAACCAACAAACGCCTTTTCTGCAGTATAATATACACACACCAAAATTCACCCATTTTAAGTGTACGATTTTCAGTAAATTTACCAGGGTTTCTTTTCTGAAGCAGAAAACACAGAAAGTGGTTGGAGTGACTATTTTCTCAATTCTCCCGAGAATGGTACATAGCTAATATAATTCCAGATGCCAAGGAAAGAACTCAATCCAGTATATACTATGAATGGATGTCTTAGGATCTTGAAGATTAATTCTTTCCTGGAACCCCAGGTAAAAAAGACAAAGCCTAATTTGCAGCATTTTAAGTTACATCAGAGAAATGTAAGTAAGTATAGTTGAATGTCCCTAGGTCAGACAGTGTTGCAATTGCACTGTATAACCAAAATTTGGTAACTATTGTGGTCATGTCGCCATATAGCCTTTCCTTTCCTTCCTTCATAAGCAGAAGTATCAGTATGGGAAAAGAGACCTTACATCCACTGAAATACGATTAATGCAAAATTGCTTTAAATATGGTCACACACTGCATTTTTATGGCAGTATTAATATTGCATTCCTCACAACTCAGGTATTTTCTCTGTTGTTGCACAAGAATGCTTTTTAATATAGTTGTAAGGAACATTACGTGTTTTTTTGTTTAGCTTTTGTTTACTTCATGCAGCTTTTCAGTCTCATTTTTTTGTGCATGAACAGTATCTATAGATATCCTACAGAACATTTTTATTTTGTTGATTTCACACTATTTTCTTAATCTGGCCCCATTTAGTGACACTTGAATGTTTCCAATGAACTGACATTATAAATATTGCTACAATTATAATACTTGTTGCTTAGGTCTGAATGTCTGTGTCTCCACCAAAATTCACACATGGAAATCCTGATACCCAATGTGACAGTGTTAGAAGGCTTTTGGGGAGGTGATTAAGTCACGCGGGTGGGGCCTGCATGAATGGGATTAGTTCCCTTAAAAAGAGATCTCACAAAGCTCCCTGGCTTCCACCAGGTGAGGACACAGCAAGAAGGTGCTGGCTATGAATCAGGGATTGGGTTCTCACCAGAAAGTGGCCATGCTGGCGTCCTGATCTTGGACCTCCCAGCCTCCAGAACTGGGAGAAGTAAATTTCTGTTGTTTATAAGCCACCGAATCTTCAGTATTTTGTTATAGCAGCACGAATGGGATGAGAAATTTGTATTCATTTTTTTTTCTTTAGAGTCATTTATATGTATATATAAGTACATATGTATATATAAGTATTATGTATATATGTAATTTGTCATATATTATCATATTTATGTTGTCTTATCCAATATAGTAGCCATTAGCCACATGAAATGTGGCTAGTCTGAATTGATATGTGCTTTAGATGTAAAATACACACTGGATCTTGAAGATTAATATGAGCAAAAGAATGTAAAATACATCATTAATACTTTTTATATTGATTACATGTTGAAATAATATTTTTGATATTTTGGATTAAATAAAAGATTATTAAAATTAGTTTCACCTGTCTGTACATTTAAAAATGTGGCTATTAGAAATTTTAAATTACATGTGTGGTTCACATTATATTTCTTTTGGACAGGACTGTTCTAATGCCTTGAAATTATTTCTGGATTTTCAATTCAATTGATTAATTTTTCCTAATAATTTATACCTAATTCCTGTGGTTTTATAAGTATTTTAATAATTTAAATATGCTTGAAATATGAGTACAATGATACCTTTAAAATAGTACTTGGTATTATTGATTTCTTATGTTTCCAGATGATGTGTACCATCAATTTATAAAGTTCTATATATTTATATCATGAAAACTTTTACTTTATAGTGCATTAAATCTTTTTATTCACTTAAGAATATTGTCATCTGGGCTTCCCTGGTGGTGCAGTGGTTGAGAGTCCGCCTGCCGATGCAGGGGACACAGGTTCGTGCCCCGGTCCGGGAGGATCCCACATGCCGCGGAGCGGCTGGGCCCATGAGCCATGGCCACTGAGCCTGCGCGTCCGGAGCCTGTGCTCTGCAACGGGAGAGGCCACAGTAGTGAGAGGCCCGCGTACCGCAAAAAAAAGAAAAAAAAATTGTCATCTTTTCTAATTTTAGGTTTCCCAGGTACCTGATTTCTGCTTTATTATATATATCTTTATTTTTCCATCTGTATTTTACATTTTTCAAGCCAGTTGATTCTGAGTTGACATCATTGACTTTTTTCATTGTTTTAATGGGAACTATTTTTGTATTTTCTAGTGGTGTGTCATCAGTACAAAGGAATGCCATTGAATTTTGTGCCTCTCTTCTTAATTTCCTCTGATCTTTTCTTAATTATCTTTAATAGTTTTATGGCTTGTTTAGTTCTACTTTCTAAATATAGCTGCATTAACTTACAAAAGAAGAATTTAAAGTTTCACTCTTTCCTGAATTTATGTATCATTTTTTTTTCTTCTGGAATGCAGCATGCTAGCATTTGTATTTGGCTTTTACTATTAAAGTACCTATGCTTTATTATACGAAGGTAGTAATCCACTGTGCTTATTTTGCTTACTTTTTATGATTAATTTAATTAAATATTTTGCTATAATATACCAACTTTACATTCTTGGAGTAAATCCTGCTTTCTCCATATTGGACAATTTTTTAAACCTATTACATTTTGCTTGCTAAGATTTTGCTTAAGGTCTTGCATCTTTGTTTCATTAATGAGATTTCCTAGCCCTGCCAAGGCCCGACAAATTTACTTAGGAAATATTGTTCCCTGAGGAAACAAACTGTAGTTTAAAATATATATTTGGGGAGCAATTTAAGTAGTATAAGGGGTTATTTATTCTTTAAAAGCTTAGAAAATTCTCCGGTTAGGTATCAAGGTCATAATACCTCACTTTTCCTATTCATATATCGTGAATTAATAATATTTTCTATTTCTTGCTGCATATGTTTTTTTATTACATGTTTGTGAGAAATCATATACACATGATTATTAAATCAATCAGCCATACACTTATAGCTAAGAACAATGCTCTTCACCTTTTTTTTTTTTTTACAGACTTAGTCACACCGCTTATTTATTTGCTTTTACACAAAGTAATGCAATGATAACAAAGAATGATAGCTAATATTAAATGGGCATTTGCTCTACGCCAGAAATGTGGTGGGTTCATTACCTTCTTTCCACCCTCATGGAAACCCCAGGAAGTAGATACTATGTTAAACCCCAGTTTACAGATGAGGAAGTTGAGGCACTGAGAGATGACATCATTTTCCCAAGGTCATCCAGTTGGTCAAAGTTAAACTGGAGCTCAAACCCGAACTTGTCTGATTCCAAAGCCATGACTAGCATAAAACAAAATGAAGCTCGTGGTGTGAATGAGGGCAAAAGGGGAATTCATTCACATGCCCTCACCCAGTCCTCTCCTTGGCCTGGTCTAGTGTGAAACCCAACCACTTAGTAAGATTATGAGAGAAATTCTTAACACTCCCACTCTCTTTTGACCCTGTCACCCGAAGGTGAACTGGTGTTAAATAAATGAATTACCCCTGGCCTCAGAAAATAAGACTACAAATCTCTGCGTCCATCAGTCTGGTCAAAACTCTTAGGATGGAAGATCCCTCTACTTAGTCCAGATCTCAGAAACGTAGAATGTGGAGGTACCTCAGTCTTTACATCATTCCGCTGCTTCAGATCATCCAGATCGCCTGGAATTTAGGACCCGAGATGATGTATGTACAAGCTGGACCTTCCAGCTTCCTCTTCCTTTCTCCCTGTTTATCCACCACTTCCTCCATCTGAATAAGGGGGACATTTACCTTGTGAATACCCTGAGTGCTTCTTAACAAAATTTGTGCTGTTTTAATGGTCTTCTCCCTGATTAGACTGATTTGTAATTTCTCCTTTTCATTGGGGCAATGATTTATCAATTTTGTCCATTTTGTCCAAATGCAAACTTCCATTCTGTTGGTTTATTTTGATTATTCTTCCTTTATTTTAAACCTTCCTGTTGTGTTTTTGTTTTCCTGCTTCGTTTTGTCCCATTACCTTATTCCGTCTTGAAGTTCTTTGGGCACAGAATTAATTCATGATGTTTCTATCCTCATTTTTATTGTTAATATACATCTAAGGAGATACATTTTCTTAGCACATTTCTGCAGGTGTCTTATTACTTATGATTTGTTGTACTTACATGCTTGCTATTTAAAAAATATATTTTTGATGCTGCTGTAGCTTTCCTCTATGTAATTAAATATGGTATTTACATTTTTAATTTCCATGTGATTTGTTTCTGTAGAATTTTATTTTCCCTACTTAATTATAATTGTACTGTTACGTTGTGGTGTGAGAATGTGGTTTCATAGATTTCATGCTATTGTTTTCTGCATTAACTGAGTTCATTTTTATGTCCCAGTATATGATTAATTTGTAGAACTAGAAAGAATCTTTATAATCCCTTGCCCTATGATTCAATACTTTCCGTATGTCTGTTAGCTCCACTTTATTCCTTACATTTTTCAGCTATATTGTTTCTTTTCTATTTGTCCACAGATTCTGCCACATCCTTTTCGTCCTGAAGTCTATAATTATACTTCTATGAGTTTGTCCTTGTACTTAGCCAGCTTCTCCTACATATGCCTTAGTCAAGGACTGGCTTCAAGGTCATCTCAACCCATGCAGTAGCGCAGGCTTCTGCTCTCAGAGGGACCCTGTACTTAGTTTAATGCGCTGCTGTTACTGTTTTGAAACTCTTCATAATTTCTGAGCAAAAGGCCCTCCATTTTCACCGTGCAAGGTGCTGCCGCAAATTATGTAGCCGGTCCTGCTTGTTCCTTATATCCTGCGGCTTCGCTGAACTCATTGTTATGACAAGCTGCTTGGAGATGATTTGTTGGCTTTTCTAGATAAGTCATTCCATCATCTAACTGAAATCCTCTTCCAGCCAGGTAGCTTCGGGAAAGTTCTCCGGTTAGCCCTTCCCCACCCCCAGGGTGAGATCTCTTCTAAAAGTTCTCTCTTCTCGCCTCCTTCACTTAATGTCAAGTGTTCTTGTCTTACTTCCAGAGGCGCTGGAGGAGCTTGTGGTCAGGTGTGCAACAGATGAGACCCACTTGAGGCCTCTGTCAGCAGGACTTTTGTCCGGAGAAGCAAGAGCAGAAGCTGCAGTAAGCTCTGCCCCTCACCCCTCTCCCACCCCACGGCCCAGGAGCCCTCATCTTCCTCAGCCCCCTAACGCGGAAAGGATGGGGCTCGCTCCCATGCACTTGGGCGTTTGGGCCCGTGATCCTTTTCTGCCATACTCCTCTCTGCTTTAGCTGTACACATCGTTCTGGAGGTCCCAAACTCACTTGCCTTCAAACCTTAACCTTTCCAGGCATCCTGGGAGTTAGAGCTGCCACGGGCGGGACCGGGTTAAAACCCACTGGAGCATCCTTGAAAATTTTAACTTGAGTTGGGCTTGTCTCTTCCCTGTGGTTTGGCCTTAGGCAAGTCACTTCACCTGTCTGAGCCTTCTTGGTCTGCCCATCTGTAAAATGGAGGAAATGACAGTAGCTATGCTTCAGAGCGTCTGTGAGCGTTAGGGTTAGGGCCCCTGAAATGGTGTCCAGGGTGTAGCAGGTGTCAATGATGCTCCGCTGAGCTTCATGGCGGATCCTCAAGCCTGGTGCTAGCTCAGCCCCCTGAGGTCTTCTTTGTCTCTCTGGACAGTGACCTCAGGAAGGGATGTAGGGGAAGTTCTCCAGGTCTCTGGGCCTCTGGTAAGAAAGAGCCAACTGGGATGACTGAACTGGGTCTCAATCTGCAGAATATAATACAGAGAGATAAATGTGTTCCCATAGCTACCCATTGTTCTTGGGCTGGACTTTCAAGGTGGGCACACTGGCTTTTTCCCCCCCTCAGGACTGCATAGTTGCTGAGTTAGTGGAGCCATACTTGGCCCTGGGCAAGTTACATAACTTTGGATGTGCCCTTGTAGCCACATCTGTAAAGTGAGGTTAAATGCGTCCTACCTGCCCCTCTTCCTGGTTTCGACACCATGTTCCTTCTTCCCTCTTATTCAGGGAGGCTATTGGCTCAGAAGGAGATAAGCAGGCTCTGTATTGCCCGTTGACCCTGGTTCCCTTTGTCTCATTCTTCTCATTCCCCAGATTGACCTTCTTTTTTTTTTTTCAGTGTAGCTGCTGCCACATGCTGAAACTCCACTAACAGAAATCCTACTTCCAGATCCTGGAGATAGAGTCTTGATGAAATAAATCCATAAAGCTTGAATCTCAAAGCAGGCCCACCCCAGGGCCCTGGTTTACTCACCCCCTAAGGGCCTATGTTTAGGCCTGGGTAAGGATGTGAAGCTGCTTCTCAGATGTCCTGCTCATCCCAAGATGCCCCCATGGCCTGCCTCTAAGGCCTGACATGGTGTGAATTTGCTCCGGGACACTAAATACTGAGTACTTGGTTCCTGACACGAACTCTACTCACACCAGAATCAAGTAGAGCTCTCGAGCCAGCTTCACAAGGAATACTCTAATTCCACTAATGCCTTCTGTCATTTTGATGCATAGGAATAATCCCGTTTCCAACCCTTGACCCCCCCCTTACTCACCCACCTTTCTGGATTGATAAATGGTTTTCCCCATTACAGTCTCTGGTTGCTGGGCTAGCTTCTCTCTTTCTTCTTGATGAGATCACAATTTGGAAGGACACAATTTCTGTCCTCTCATGGTTTTGTGTTTCTTTCTCTGAAGAGCTATTAGCTTGTGAGATGCACTAGAAAGACCAAAAAGGTTTTACAACATGCTGTGTGCTGATGGGGGCGTTAGTGGGCAGTTGTGAAACCCCCAAGTCAATGTAACGTACAGGAGTCAGTTGTCAATAACACCACTAAGGGAATATAGTGTGTATGTTCCAACAAATATCCCTATTCTGTGATTGAGCAGACACTTTAGTATATTCAAAGTGAAAATAAAGGGGGCCATTGACTGGGGCTCTGAAATTTGCGGGTATGGAAAGTTTTACTGTGAAATATTTACCACACCCCAAACTCACCTTTATGGGGACCAGTGAGAAGGGAAATACATTAAATACAGATGAAGCTGAGACTTCCTGTGTGTGCCAGAAAACTCTTGTGGGTCTAACTGACCTTTGGGGGAAATTACTTGTGAGCTCGAATTGCTACCTTTTTAATCAGCATTCATATCCTCCTTTAACACTTGCAAATGTTGGTCTGCATCCATCCCAGAAGGCAGGTTGGGTGGTAGGTCAGCGTTTTTATCCCTGTGTGACCAAAGAGGAAAATGAAATCCCCAAGGTTTAAAGGATTTGTCTTATGACAAACAGTGACTAAATGGCAGGGGTTCTGATTGGAACTCCTAACAAAAGCATCTCAGGTCTGGGGGCTGAGTCACACAGCCAGGCTTGCTTCCTAACATCCTAAATTAGACAGAAGCTTTGAATTTCACTACAAGTAAGAGTAAGAACAGTAGATTGTTGGAATGAAATGTTTATACACCACTGCAGAGAAAGGGGCTTATGAAGGACTTAAGATTTAAGCTGTGTATTTAAAAAGAAAAAAGAGGCAGAGCAGAGATGGTTGGACTCATTTTTATGGCCGAAATGTCAGCGTAGATTAATTTGGTCTTTGTAGGGAGATGGATGGATTAAAGGACACAGAGATGATGGGTGAAGGTGCGGAGAGTTTATGGAGGCAGTAAGCCTGACTTTGACACTGGAGAATATGGTGATGACATTTTTAATTTTGGATGCAACATAGAGTTAAAAACCCAAGGTATTGTTATCAGAACTGGAGATTGAAGGTGATTTAAAATTGCTCCACATACAATTGCTCCATAATGTTAAATTGCATTAACACTGTACTCTACTAGACACTTTAATTGCCCCTAACTGTTACAAACACAGCAAGACCTCAGCATCAAAGAAGTTACCATGTTAGGAAAAGAACCATTTTATAATTCCCCGAGTGGAGAATCTTCCCAGAGAAGAGAATGTCCTGGGATAAAGAGAAACCAGGGAACCTAATTTAAACGGTAGGAAAAAAACGGACCAATTATGTGCAACACTTGAACTCAGACTCTGGGAATACATGATTGCAAAGGTATTCCACTTCAAGGCAGCAAACGATGGGGAATCACCTCCCCACTGAGCAATACGTAGCTTTGGAAGAGGGCTGAAACCTTACATTACACACAATAGTAATTCCCCTAAAATGAAAACTACCCAGAACTGAAAAAAACAAACAACCAACCAAACGAACAAAAAACCCAACATCTAATTTGACTTTAAAAAGTTTTAAAAAAATCTGTGACTTAACACCCAGAAGCAGGTGGTCAAAAGAGTCATTCATTATGAATTTTGCCTTCGGGCTGGAGCCGGCCCAGACCATCCTGGTAGATAATTGCCTACCCTATCCTTAAGGTTCTTGTGCAGAGGAAATTCCAGAGCCCTCTCGGTAATGCGGGCCAGTGCCTAGTGGCAGCACAAGGATTTCCTCTCCATGGAGCCTGAAATCCCTGTGGTCCTAGTTTATCCACTTCCTCTTGGTCTTGTGCTAGTCCCAGGTGAGCTCAAGGTCCTCTGTTTATATGATTCCATGATATGAAAAGATCATTTAAGGCTCCCTGCACATTAGGTCTTAACGAAGGTTTAATAATGCAAGAAGCGTTTGGATGGGTCTTAGTTTGTGCTCCCGGCTTCCCCAGAATGACCTCTGACCCCTGTTCAACAAGCCAGACCGTCACTTCCTTGAAGCCCTGGTTCATTCAAGTCTCGCTCCCATCCCAAGCCCCCTCCTAGGTGTTCCTCTGTACCCAGGCAGATCAGAAAACCGAAGCGCATGGCTCCCAATCTCTCTTCACTTGCCCCAGATCCCTCCCCTGTTTTCTGAGTTTTTTGGGTGGTGTTGGGTGTGGTTGGCCGTGTCCTAAGCCTTGTTGTCCACCACCTGGGTAGCAGGATTAACCTGTCTTTGTTCTCTCACTTGGCCTCCATATGTCTCTACTGAAAAGGACAAGGTGACACTTGGCTAACTGCTAATGTGCATGAGAGTGGGCGCTGTCTAGGGAAGCTTCCTTTGGCTAGGTAATTTGTACATTTCCACAGCAGCCTTCTGGAGATTTCGTCCTCTCTCTTGTGTTGTGTACTGCTACAGGTGGGCCTTTCTAACTCATTAAGAAAGGAGTTGGGCAGCATGCCAAGCTGGAGGGGTAATGTTTTTGGTCTTGCCAGGTTTTGCTGCATCGCACCTCTCAGGGTTACGTCAGAATTTTTACTGACCTATGAAAGGGCTAGGATGGCTCCTTTCGTTAATTATTCTTAACTACTTTTTAAATTGGAAATGTAATGCATGCACAATGGGGAATAAACCTCCCTCCGACCCCAAACTCTCAGTTGCCTTCCCCGATAGCATCACATATGGTCCTTTCCATAAAGTCCATGTATAGTTAACAGATGGTAGCTTCATGAATGCATTTATTTGTAACAGATCATACGGCAAAACAGGAAGAAATGTCAGAAGGCATAGAATAAAACATACTCATACTCAGAATATCCAAAGAAAGAGACCTTACAAAATAAGAAAGGATTTTATAAGGATATGAGGGACAAAGATGGATTTTCAAAAAAGATGTATTAAACTCAACACATTTATTGAGGAGCTATTATGTGTCAGGTTCTGGGCTGGTGCAGAGAGTTTGAAGGTGAATCCCATATACTGTCAAACTCTGACGAGCTCAGTTAGTATGGAGAAAAGACTTGTAAGTTGTCCTCTGTTGAACTCTAACTCATATGGGGAAGAGACTCATAAATAATTACAATATAGTGTAATCAGGGCTGGAGTAGAGGTATGTGCTACTTTAAGAGCCAGGAATAGCAGCATACTATGTCTTCTGGAGTCAGGAACATCCTAGCAAAGGAGGAAACATTTGTGTTTTCTTGAAGGATGCCTTTAAGTTCTTCCAATGGAGGGAGGGAAACAGGAATTCTAAACCTAGCAAACACCATGAGCAAACACACAGAGGGTGAGAATGCACAGCCTTTTCAGGGAAGCAGTCATTGTGACTAGTATAGAGGGGGCATATCTGGCTAGGAAATGATACTGGGAGGGAAGCTGGGGGCCAGGTTATTATGCGCCATGAGTGCCTGTTAAGGAGAATGAAGTTTGTCTTGAATTGGGAACTGTTGGAGACTTTCAGGTTGAGAAGTGATCCCCCCAGGGACAATTCTGAGGGTGGTTTGAGAACTAGATTGAAGTTGGGAGGGACTAGAGTTGGGCAGGGTAGGGAGGCTACTGCAACAGTCCAAGCCAAGTGTGATGAGACAGTAAACCAGGCCACTCTGGTGGAAATGGTTTGAGACACCTTTCTAGGTTGATTTACAAGTTTAACTATTCCTTAACAGTTACCTGGAACAGGGGGATGCAAGGAGTTGAAGCCGATGCCGAGTTCTTCAGGAAGCCTGCTGTGTAGGTAGCGTACCACAGAAAGAAATGTGGAGTACAGGAGAACAGATGTGTGGAGTACAGATTCAGTGACTTAAACCTAAGGCATGTTGAATGTGAGATTCCTGGGGCACAATCAGGCCCAGAATCTCAGTAGGGAAAAAGAGAGTTTCAATGATACAAGGAGAGTTAGCATATCAACTGTTTCACAAAGGTCAAGAAAGATGAAGATTAAAAAGTAGCCATTGGGTTTGTTAATTAGTATGTCAACCATGACCTTGGGGAGGGGACTTTCATTAGAAGAGGAAGGAAACCAGTTACAATAGGCTGGTAACTGAATGTTTGAGGGGAAGGCATTTATATTTATAGGTAGAAGAAAAGCAGCTAATGGAGAGAGAAATGGATGAAGAGATGGGACTAAACAAGCTAGGAGAGGTGGAAGAACAGCCCCAGTCCTGATGGGTTTGCGAAAGAGAGAGAAACTGCGTCTTTGCCTCAGGGAATTTACCTTTTCTCCCAGAATCTCACCCATGGTGGCTTCAGCCATCACACTGGCTGTGGGCGTGAGGGAAGGGGCTCCTCTTTCTTTTACAGGCCATCTGTCCCTTTATGCACAATGGTATAGCTGGGAGGAGCTGTAATACCTAGCCCCTCGTCACTGGCAGCTTGGGGGAATACACCAGGAGAGCCAGGCAATGTCCCTCTCCTCACAGCCCAGAGGTCTGGCCTTAGGGGGTTTCTGATGAAGTCAGCTCCTTCCCCTCCTGGCTCCTGGTGGCCCTGCTCTCCTGCTAGCTGCCCTGGAGCACCCGTGAAAACTTGAGATGCCAGGCCCAAGAGCAGGTAGACCAGAAGGATGGAAGCATTTTTTCTCTCATTGGTCTAAGGCTGCCTTCCAAACCCTTGATTCTTGTCCTTACTTGATTGACATTGAGACTGGCCACTCCTTCAGGGAAGACCCCACTCCACCTTTTACCCAAAGGAGGGTTACAAAACCCTTTGGTTCCCCTCCCCAAAAAAACAATCACATCAGAAGAGTCCAATAATCATACAATCATTCATAGATGGTTTCTGATGTGAGGTTAGCCTAAGCCACAGTAGTGGTCGGTTAGGTAAGGATAAATGGGATGGAGGAAAAGTTAAAGCAGTTTATTTCTTGATGTACTGATACGTTATTGTCTCCATGAAATAGAACCATAGGACTATTGCTAAGATGGAGGGGCAGTGGGTTAGTTGGGATTTGGAGAGGAATAGTTTGGAGAATGGAAATTTGAGCCATTTAGCAAAGGGTAATAGATTGTTTTAAGAGCACCAAAGTTCCCGCTGACCCCAGAAATCATACACCTGTCCATTCAGCAGAGCTATGCTTTTTTTTCTCCAGCAGAGTGGCAGCCTGGGACATGTCAGGAGACAGTCATGGTTGGATTCATGCAAAGTATAGATTGGCAAAGTATAGAAGGGCCTGGGCTGCTGGTGAGAATATGGTTGAAAATCTTGGTCATGAGGTGCAGGCTGGGTAGGGAAAAGGTACAGACAGGAGTGCTGATGGACTGAGAGAGTTGGGTGGGGTGAGAGAAGTACAGGTCTTGCTGAGGCTGGCAGGTGCGTCTGGGGGAAGTAAGGGAATGGGACTGATGAAAGGGCAGAGTTGTTGGCTAGACAATAGGTTTCTGACTTTCAGATTTCAGAGATCAAATAGTTCCGGGGCTGGGATGTGCGAGTGGTTAGATGAAGGGAGGTAGGTTGGGAGCCCTCCATCCCACGCTGGGATGCAGAAGATGATGTGCTCATCAGACTTCTTGCACTCCAGAAAAGAAATCTGTCCTTGAAACTCAGATCGATGAGCCCCAAATAAATACCAGATTTGGGAGGCATTTGCTACGCTTTGCCTATCATGCAGTTAGGAGCTAGGGTAGGAATGAATAAGACTCTCTGTAGACCTTATAAAGGAACGATACGTGCAGACCTCACATTGTGGGTGTCATTCACTTAAGAGAATGCACCAACACAATATCAAGTTTTATATTCGAGATTTTTGGCTTCTCTGAAAGAACAAGATGATCCGGGCAGCATGGGGCCAGGATTTCCTCTCGGCAGCAGTAAGATTCCTCAGCAGGTTACCTGAGTCCCCACCGCTCTGTATTGCTGCCTCACACCTGGCTGTTCATGGTGTCTTTCTTAGAATTAGGAGGGAAGTGAAATATTTCTTATAACCAAGGCACTTTCAAAAATTGGAAAACCAAAGATTAATCAGGAAGAGTATTCCTCTGTATTTGATATGCAAACATGCCGCTGTCGAAAACTATAAATTGTGATGCTATTAGGAAACAAATCCTTCCAGCTGTACTCGTTACATTATCCACCCGGCTCCTACAGGCATTTGAGTTTGCAGTGACTCCTGTAATAAAATAATAGTGGAAGTACAATCAAATACATGAGAGTTTATAAAAGTGGTGTGATAAGCAACGGCAATTTTTAGAGCAAATCATATTGTTACTTTTGCTAATAGAATGATCTTACTGAATCTCCAGTAATTAATAGGTTCCCTCAAAGTGCTACCTAACTAACTCCTGAGAGACGCTGAGAACAATTTAATGAATTCACGCAGTGGTTCCTCAGTGGCTGGAAATCGTCGATGTAATTCTCTGAGTGCCTAAATTCTTGGCAGCTATATACGCGTGTAAGGTAGATCCACGGAAAATGGGTGAAGGATTTTAAGTGTCAGAGGAGAAGAAGAATATGAAAATGAAAGCTTTGGGCAGGTCTAACTTGCCTCACGGGTGCCCAGGAAGAAAGAGAACTGCTACATATTTCTTATTGAGGCTCATGATAAAATACACATAATCCAACCCTTAGGAGCATGATAGATTGAAATCTATCAATCTTCCTAGGATTAACGTAGGAAGCAAATGTAGCCAGTGTAGACCAGTACATTGATATAATCTGGTATTTCCTTAAAGCATTTTGGTCTTCCACTTTCTGCTCTAGTTAGCGCTCACTTTAAATTTTTTTTTTTTTTTTTTTTGCTGTACGCGGGCCTCTCACTGTTATGGCCTCTCTCGTTGAGGAGCACAGGCTCCGGACGCACAGGCTCAGCGGCCATGGCTCACGGGTCCAGCTGTTCCGCGGCATGTGGGATCTTCCCGGACCCACGAACCCGTGTCCCCTGCATCGGCAGGCGGACTCTCAACCACTGCGCCACCAGGGAAACCCAGCGCTCACTTTAAACATGGGGAGCAGTCGAATATGAAGCCTCAGAGGTTGTACTGCATCTTGAAAGAAATACAGAAATAAAATGAGATGGAGGTCTGAGAAATGGAAATTGTCATCACACACTGAGGGAAAAAATAATTTGAAGGCCAAGCGTTCAGTGAGTCAGAAAAATTTGGAGAGTCGTAATGTTAGAGGCTGCAAACTGGAAACTAGATACGAATTCATAACCTACAAGGATATCAATGACGGCAAGAAGTCGGTAAACAGCGTCAGTGTTATTTCGGGAGGCTGCAGGAAGCTTATTATGGACCAGGGAGCCTGAATAGCTCATGTTCGAGGCACCGTATTTAAGATACAAACAAACAGAAGATCGCGCAGTCAAGGGTGACAATAATTAAAAGCTGAGGCAGAATGAAATATGAAGAAAACTTAAAAGAGATACAGCTCTGTATTGGTGGCATGATAAAAATTAATGAGATCTTTAGAGGTATTTATTTACTTTAAACATTATGAACAAATGATTCATCAACATCTTACCATTGGTATACAGAGATAATAAACTGGCATAAGCACCATGGAGTTATGCAGAATGAGCATTTTATTAATGTCTTGCCCATCTCTTATTGCCCAACTCTGAAAATTCAACTGAAGGAACCACTAGACAGTATTTGTTGAGGGATGACTATGATATTTTGGCCCTTTTTCTAAGTCAAACTTCTATGAATTTTACAATGCCGTGAAAACACTTCAGCAAGAATTTTGGCAGAATATTTACAATTTCTTCAATAACCCTGTTCACGGAATAGGAGAAATGGGAAGCAATCACTTAGTAACTGTGGAGAAACAAGCAGGAAGGAGGAGGAACAACTGCTTACTGTGCTGCTTGTGATGAAAAAAGTCTGAGTTTAGCTATTAAAAAAGCCTGCTGGGGGCTGAGCACTGCACATGTCAGAGGCACATGCTGCTTCCCGTCACCATACAGGAGAGATGGTACCTACCGCCTAGCTGTTTGTGTGATGCAGAAGTACAGCTATAACATCTGCAGGCGTCTGACCTGTGGGAGACAAGCACTTAGGGGGATAAAAAGGAAACTGGCACAGGCCTTGGGCTTCTGGCATCGTTAGTCACAGGTCTGCCAAGATGCTTTGGGAAACATTTTAATTTAAATGCCAAGTGTATTTCAACGAAGACTCCCTGGTTTGACCTGTTGGGAGTCCAGAGGGAGATTCATAGGTGCTCATTTTGGAAAGCATTAGGAGAATTAGATGCTGGTTTTATAAAAAAGCATCCTGGAGGTTTAAATCTCTATATGTCCCCACTCACCCTAGGAAACTCATGGTACAAGCTGCAGGATATATGACTCTCATAGCATATTACTAGTGATTGGTAAGTGCAGGAAAAGGCAGAAATATCTCCAGGCGTTTATTAAAATATCAAAATTAGAGGACTTTAAGGATAAAGGCCTAGCATTCTTCCTTTCCTCCCCACAGCACAGTCACTGGCTACTATGACTATAAATTTGATAAGGCCTGATTTGAATTATTTGAATATATTTTCCTGCAAAAATATCACAAGACAGAAAAAAAATTGAACCAAACTAGAAAAAGAAAGGAAGAAAGAAAGAAAAAGAAGGAAGGAAGGAAGGAAGGAAGGGAGAGAAAGGAAGGAAGGAAGAAAGAAGGAGGGATGGGACTGCATAAAATATTATAACATTGTTGTCCATCGATGTGAAAATATGTCTGTTAGCGTGTAGGCCCAGGTTGGCAAAAGATGGATAAAAGCTTGTCTGATGTGTTACAAAAACATGAATCCAGAGATCAGAAGAATTAAAACACCCCGAGAATAACACAAAGGTATTTGAAGTTGCTTCAGAGGCAAGGGCGGGTATGTATATGTATGTAAAGCTCGTTTCCTCTGAGGCTGCTTGGCAGTTTGCTACAACATCACGCTGATGAAAGCAGGGTCTTTAAGTTCACCCCCCAGCGGACTGTCAGTTTCTCCTTCGCGCCCTGCGGGAAGCGCATTCCCGGGAAGGGAAACACACTAGTTGGAGAAGAGCTGGGGTGCTAGAGAAGGGCTGGAAGCTGGAGCCAGGGAGCCTGGGATGGAGAGGTGGGTGGGGCCAGGCTGGGTGCGGCCTCGGGTACCAAGATGCGGAGATGGGGCCACGTCTGGCTCCAAGGGTGGAGAGCCAGGGAAGGTATTTGCTCGGGGGAGTGACATGATCAGGGTTTTTAGGCTGGTCACTCTACCTGAAGCATTGGGGGAGGGAGGAAGGAGGAAGGAGGAAGAACCAGAGGGACCGGCTGCAGTGATCCAAGTAGGATAATGCCCCAAAAGATGAGCCTGACCTAGGACGCGGTCTGCAGAGGGCTGGACTGGCTGGCGGCGGGACACTGGCGGAAGGACACTGGGAGGGAGGGACGACGGTGATAAATCCCTGGAGGACGACTCAGAGGGCTCAGAACAGGCTCTAACGAGGTCCTCTGCTTCTCACCTCTCGCCGCTCCCCTCCCCCCGCCCCAGCATCCTTGCAACTAGTTGAATCAATTCACAGATTCACAGTTCAGGATCCGAAAGGAACGGAATTAGCTTCTGTATGTGAAGTGGGTCTGACCCACGAGGGGACCCCGGAGGGGAACGTCCGGAGAGCCTCCTCCGGAGCTGGGCGGGAGCGGAACGAGTCCCGCGCGCGGGGCGGGGTAGGATAGGGCGCAGCGGCGGAGCCCAGAGCTCGGGACCATCGTGCGGCCCGCGGCCTGCACTGTCTTTGCTCCTCAGGGCGCCGGCGGGTGACTGGAAGTTGACAAATCTCTAGGGAGGCGGTGAGCCTCCCGGGACCCGCGGCCGCCGCCTGTCGCCGTCCGCTGGGCAGCGAGGTTCCTGCGGCCCGATGAGCCGGCCCAGCGGGAGCAGCCGCGACGACGGCGACCACGAGCGGGAGCCGGGTGGCCCGCGGCGGCAGGGGAGGGTCCCCGCGGCCTATAGGGGGCAGCGCCGAGCCCGGGAGGAGACGGCGGCGGAGGGGTGGGCGAGTCCCGGCCTCCCTGCCCTCCGTGCGCTTACCCGGCGCCGCCGGCTTCGGCGGGGACCCGGTGGTACGTGGCGGGCCCGGCGCGCGACAGCCCCTGGAGAATTGGGATCCGGGGAGACCCCGGCGTCGCCACCCGCCCGCCCGGGGCCGCGAGAGCCTCGGGAGGCGCCTCCGCGTGGCCGGGGAGCGTCTGGGCGCCCGCCGCTTCCCCGAGCCCGAGCGGGACGCCCGGTGCCCGCGCGGTGGGTGCCCTGAGCCCCGCGGTGGGCGCCCCGGGGCGTTCCCCCGGGGAGGGCACCCCGTTCCGGCGCCCCCGGCCGCGCGGTATTTGTGGCGCCCGCGGCGGCGCGTGTGCCGGGCGTGTTTCCCTCCCGGGTGCCGGGCCCCGGGCCCCGCCGCCGCGCTGACTGTGTCTCTCTTCTCCCCCTGCAGGAATCTTCCGAGAATCCTGCTGCCGCGACTCTAACCGTGAGCGAGGCGAGCTCGAAACCAACAGCACATCTAAATTTAAAAAAAAAAAAAAAAAAAAAGGCGGAAGAAGCGGCCGAGGCGGCGGCGGGAGGAGGAGAGGAGGAGGGGCCGCGCGGCCCGAGGCGGCGGGGACGCGGGGACGCGGGGACGCGGCTTTGTGCTGGCGGGTCGCGGGGCGCCCATGGCGGAGTGCGGCCGGGGGGGCGCCGCCGGCGGGGCCCTGCCCACCTCCCCGGGCCCGGTCCTCGCGGCCAAGGGCGCCCTGAGAGCCGGGGCCGGGGAAGGCGGCGGCGGCGGCGGCGGAGGGCGCCTCGGCCACGGGCGGGCGCGCTATGACAGCGCCGGGGTTTCCAACGGAGACTGCAGCCTCGGCGTGTCCGCGGACGAAGCCCAGGCCAGCCCCTCCAGGGGCCCCCGCGGCGCCGCGCTCGCCCCGACCCCCGGCCCGGCCGCCTGCCCCCTCCCCCGGGAGAGCAAGCCGGGCGGCCTGCCCCGCCGGAGCAGCATCATCAAGGTAGGTGGGCGAGGGGCACCCGTCGCCCGCCCCCCGCCGTCCGCGGGGGCTCTTTCCCCGAGAGGGGAGTAGTGGTGGCAGGAGGGGGGTGTACGAGGAGCCAGCCCCCTGCTAACGGGAGCCAGGGGTGCGCTGGTGTTTGGAGTGGTTGAGCGGGGACTGGGTGCATATGGCATTTGGGAAGAATGGAGAGGTGGTCCTGAATGTGCAGGGAGCTGTGCTCAGACATCCCCCGCGGAAGTTAGGGATGTCACCTCTCCCAGGATTGGCCTGGAATGATGGCCTGTACCTGCTTGGCAGGGCACGCTCTCTTGTGGTAGCCTCGGCTGGTAACAGACTCCCTGCAAGGTTTCCATTGTATGTTAAAAACAGTTATCATGTGAAAGCATGTTCTTAAAAATCCCAGGCAGTGAACAGAGATTATTTAATAGGTTTCTTCTCATCGCTCTATAGTTGCCTCTTGCAAACGGCTGGACTCAGAGGGTGCAAAAAATCCCAGGTCACTCAATTTCACGGAGAAATGGAGCAGGTTTCTGAACATAAATGCCCATTTCGGCTTTCTTAGGGTCAGAGGCGCTGAGAGATTACAGTCCTGCACGGTTTAATCTTTTCCTTGCTGCAGTAGGCAGGCCTCCAGCTCTGTGGAAGTTCTTTTGGGTAGTTTGCTTGGTTTTGCTATCTTTTGCCTGGGGTTATTTAGCAAAAGGACGTCAGCGATTGTTTTGTGCATTTTAAACTCCAGGAGTAATGTAAGGAACTCTTGAGTTTGTGATGGTTTCGTTCTAATATTACATTTTGGTCTGCAGTGCAAACATATTTCTCCTGACATGAAGTGAAAAAAAATTGATGAGCTAAGAAGAGCAGAGCCTTAGGAAGGGCTAGCTCTTTCTGCTCAAGTTTGGAACGAATAGAAAATGTTGCTGTCTGAAGGCTGAGAGGTCACCAGGACGGTGAGCATCAAAGCACCCTGACACGGCTGTCCCCACCTTCCTGTGGCAGATCATCAGCGGGAGGGGGAGAGCAGAACGGGCCACAGTGAAGAGAATTGGCACTGGTGGTATTTGAAATTTAACTGGACCTACAGAAACCTTCTGAGTAGCATGTGGTGTCTGATGGTATTATCAGCCTCTGCAGTTACCTAGTGAAATATACAACCTTGCTACTCTATGTAACAGGCAATTGTGAAACTGCTTTTCGCTTTGTCATCTGTTGGCCCGGTTTATGGCTGAGCAAGGGCACAGTTGGAGGGCTTAAAGATCAAGTGTATTACCTATCTGCAGCAGGCGTTTAGAGTTTAGCTAAGGAAAGCAAAAGAGGTTTTTGCTGCATACCTACCTAGCTTTTAGTGACTTAACGTTTTCTTCTACTCTGTCGCTTATGTTGCCATGGAAGTTGCTTTCAACCGTGCGTGGTACTCAATACCCATTGACAGAGTTATGTGTCACAACTGTTTTTATTGGTTACTAGATATTTGTGGTGATTTTGCACTGCAGTGTTAATGAAATCTGACGTAAAAATTCCAGAGAAGATACAAGCTGACCACATTTTAACTCCTCTCCCTCAATTTTTTTGAAGGGCCTGTTCTTGCACTTTTTAAAAAAAAAAAATTCAGATTTAATTGTTGTCTACATGTGGTTCACAGTGTAACTTATTTAATTACAACAGCATCTGTTTTAATTTTGCATTCATGGGAGGTTAGGAAGAAGGATGGTTTGCCAACATTTCTGACATGTGGAATTGAGAACTTGTTGGTAGATATCATTTCTTCATTGAAGATGCTAGAAGCACATGGGGAAATTGTTAATTATTCAGAAATCACTGGAATTTTGAAAGTTTCCCAGATATCTTTGTCTTCTTCCTAATGGAGGCAGTTGGTCCCTTGTTTGCAGTTGTATCCCTAGATATACATTGTGAGGAATGTAGTAGGGGTTCAATACGTTGCTTCCTGAATGAATGGACAAATGATAAGAAAGTACATATTTTCTCTAAGTTCTTTAAATTTTTAAAATGGCTCATTGGGATTTACCAGTCTCATATCTTATGTATTGTCTCGTATCTCCTAAGATGACTTGACTCCTTTTTCTTGCCTCTATTTTCAATGTGCATTTTCTTAATCACCCTTTAAAACTATGGAAATAGTGTTGAAAGTTGATCAAGCCTGGATTTTAGGGAAGGAGTATGCTATACTTAAATAGGTATTTACTTGGTATTTACTCCCTTTCAGTTGGCGTCTTGAGGTATCAAGATTTTAGAAATTTAGTGTGGCATTTTCTAAAGACATGACAGCATCAAGTTAATAACGTAATAGAATAAAGAGATCTTTAACTTTAATACCAACTTTCATAAAGCAGCAAATAATGCACAGGTATTTTTGTCACACGAATGGCAGAATTACATTTCACTTTTGTTAAAATATAATAAACAGCTTAGCAGGAGCCCATGTGAAAAAGCAGTGGTGACATCTTTCTTTGGTTTCTTTTGAATAAAGGGATGAATGCAGTCAGGTGATGGAAGGGGAGAGGCGGGAGTAGATTAGTGAGCCTGGTGATGATGGGGGACTTGAGGGCATGGCGCAGAGCGTGCATGCTCACTAAGGATCAGAGGCTGGTGTTCATGGGGTTGCATTAGTTGCAGTGTCCGGCTATGCCTGTTTCCTAGTTCATCACAGTCTTGACCTTCCTCTTAGGTGGGGATCCCCAAATCAGAGAGAGAAATAACAGCAGAAATGGGATAAACAGTGGGCAAAGAAGGGGGACTAAATGCACTGTAGGCTGACTGGAATGATATTCCTTATTTAAAATTATTTCTTTGGAACTCCATCTGTTTTGTAAGTGTGGTGCTGAGTAAGAAATTGTAAATTGTAAAACTACATTTTCTGCCAAAACAGATGCACAGATCCATACTAAAAGAGCTCCTTGGTTATGGTAAGAGTGTCGATGGAAATTCAGGGTGAGCAGCCTGGTCAGACCTTTCTAAGTACCTTGAGAAGAAAAATAAATCATGGAACTCATCACCAGACTTTTCTACTTTTCCTTAGCTTGTTGAAAATAGTATTACACTTTTTAGCTTATTCTCAAAGGCCTATTACTAGATTTTTAGGGGAGAAGCCATTATGTTTGTCATCTTTAGTAATCTAGTAAACGAAAACATCAGTTTCATTTTCTCTTTCCATATTTCATTTCATCACACCATTCAATACAGTCCACGCTTTATTTTGAAACAGTTAATTTGGTTAGCTGTTCAGATGGCATTCATTTTTTACAAATAGCTCCATCCTTTAATTCAGGAGCTTGGTCTAAAAATATGAAGTAACACTTTAAGCCTTAGATTTCTTTCTAAGTTTTGAAATAAATGAAGTTAAAATGTCTATTAGTTTGGATGGTTTACTTTAGTCAAAGCTAATTAAATATTTTGGATGGTACATTAAGAGAGGTGATTTAATTTGCATAAAATAAAATTCACTCCCGTTGGTGTCTAGTTCTATGGAATTTGACAAACACATGTAAGTCATGTAACCACTACCACAACCAAGATCTAGAACAATTCTATCATCTCAAAAAATTCTCCAAGTCTCTTTGCAGCCTTCCCTGCCCCCTATCCCCAGACCATAACAACTATTGATTTGGGTATTTAAAAAAAATAAGTTGGAAGTATAGCCATTATACTATTTTGGTATTTAAAAGTAATGACAGCAGCCACTGTTTATTAAGCACTTACTATGTGCAAAACACATGAAAAGTGTTTAATTTGATTCTGTGGCCTGGTCTTGCACCAACCATGGAGGCTGAAGAAAACCCCAAGTTCAGAGGGGTTAACTGCTTGTCCAGGCTGCTGGAGCTGGTTGTTGTACCCCACTTGGGCACTCCACTGACCCCCACATTACACTGGCAGTGTTAATTTTTTTGTATACTTAAGGAAGCATTGGTGGTTCGGAACACCAGATTTGGTTTTCCCCTTTAAATGTAGGGGATACTGAAGGGAAAAAAAGAATCTCAGTTTCTTCTGGCAGAAGAAGTTGGCAGATAATATGGCCAGGCAGCTGTCTAGTCACCTGTTATGGCTGCCTGACCAGAGACTCTGGCTTCGCTGGGACCAAAGGTTTGACCTTGTCCAAGGTGGCAGCCCTTAGTTTTCTTAACATCACTGTTGTCCTTATTATGGTGTCACGGTGTGTAGGGGAAATGCTTTTACTAACTTTCCGCCAACGTAGATTCCCTATGTCTTGATGCTGAGCACCGCATCATGGGGAACTAGCAGGCTTTTCACATCTATTATGCGTATTTAAACAAAATAATTAAAATGTACATTATGGTGTAAATAAAGTAGACTCTTTGCAGGCCAAAGCTGGGCTGTGTTTATCAGTTCTGCACAGAAAGCAAGCACTCAATAACCATTTTCTGAATTTTATCTTAAGAATAATATCTGCATTTGACTTTAGACTTTTTTTTCTGAATGGGGGCTCGGGGGAGACAGCTGTACACCCAGCAAACCTGTGGGCGTATCATGAATATTCAACCAACAGTAACTGGATCACAGAGTGAATTTGTCTGGTTAAACAGGCAGCCTTGGTCATTTAGGTCAGAAAACTCTGGTAGCCAATCAGCAAGTCTCCACTTGGCTTTGTACTGATGCATGTGAGGGAGTCCAGGCTCGATAACTGCTGCAAGGTGGGCGCAGGGCCGTGAGTCTCAGCCACTCAGAGAGCTTTTGTCACACTTCAGAGTTCAGTTTCAACAGTCATTAGGGGGTGTTCATTTTCAGACCCTAAAAATTACTTACCCCTTTTGCTTCTTCCCTTCCCTGTCTTCCAGCCTCCCCTCCAAACAGTTATGCTTGACTTGTGGTGCTTTTCACCAGGTCCAAATAGACAACTGACAGGAAATTGTTTATTATTATTTTTTAAATTGCCTATCTTGGCCTCTTGAGTTAGTTTCTTAGAATGCTCTCTCCCAGAATCTGTTCAGTTCCTTTTATAGTTCTGTATGCTCTGTAAGGGGTCTAAACGAGACTGTTCTTTTTTTAATGCTTAAGTTCCCCATGCCTCCGAATTCAACGAAATAGGGCAGCCTAATGCAGGTATAAATGAATTGTGCAGGTATAAATGAATTGTGAATATTCACGTTTTCCCTTCCGACTCTATTTTATACGTGTGTTCAAAAATAGATGCTCTGTTCCTTATTAATGCTAAATTTTGTCTGTCATTACTTGCTTGTCTACCAGACCTCCAGATTACTTCAGCTACTTATGTTTTATTTCAAATTAATGGATTCTGTAGTACAGGGGATATTCATATATTTTTACCAGTGGGCCACAGGATCAGAAACTGTGCAAGCTGCCTGGCCAGCTTTTCTCTGCTGTTGATAATGGTGAATCGAGAGGGTCGTACCCAGCATGGGTGTTAGTAGTGACTCAGACAAGTCGGAACCCCCAGGGGGGGTTTCAGTGGGACCTATGTTCCTTATGGCAGAATAATCCCATAGCTTTAGGGGGCTCAGAGCATATAATGACTTACATTGAGCTTTAGCAACAATTGTGTGAGTGGGCCAGTCTGCTGGCAGGATGCCTGGCACCTACCTGTCTCCGAAGGGCAGAGGAGGGCAGGTGGGAGGCCCTGCTGGCTGCGAGTGCTTGGTCACGTGGCGGGGGATTAGGTAAAGCTTGTTCTAGATAGTCATCTCAGCTGGGCTGTACAGGCAGACCACCTTTTATTGTGGTTCGCTTTATTGCGCTTCACAGATAGTGTGCTTTTTACAAGTTGAAGGTCTCTGGCAACCCCGCGTCGAGCAACTCTGTTGGCGCCATTTTTCCAACCGCATTTGCTCACTTAGTGTCTCTGTGTCACATTTTGGTAATTCTCGCAGTATTTCAAAATATTTCCTTGTTATTATGTTTGTGATGGTGATCTGTGATCAGGGATCTTTAATGTTACTCTTGTAATCATTTAGGGGCACCACGAACCGTGCCCATGTCAGATGGCGAACTTAATTGATACATTTTGTGTATGTTCTGACTGCTGTCACCTCCCTGTTGCCTGAGACACAACAATGTTGAAATTTGGCCAGTTAGTAGCCCTGCAAGGGCCTCTAAGTGTTCAAGTGAAAGGAAGAGCCACACATCTCTCATTTTATTTTTTTTTCTCATTTTAAGTCAAAAGCTAGAAATGATTAAGCTTAGTGAGGAAGGCATGTCGAAAGCCCAGATAGGCTGAAAGCCAGGCCTCTTGTGCCAAACAGTTAGCCAAGTTCTGGATGCAAAGGAAAAGTTCTTGAAGGAAATTAAAAGTGCTGCCCCAGTGAACACACCAATGGTAAGAAAGCGAAACAGCCTTATTGCTAATATGGAGAAAGTCTGAGTGGTCCGGAGAGACGATCAGACCAGCCACCACATTCCCTTAAACCAAAGCCTAGTCCAGAGCAAGGCCGTAACTCTCTTCAGTTCTGTGAAGGCTGAGAGAGGCGAGGAAGCTGCAGAAGAAAAGTTCGAAGCTTAGCAGAGGTTGGTTCATGAGGTTTAAGGCAAGAAGCCATCTCTGTGACATCAGAGTGCAAGGCGAAGCAGTGAGTGCTGATGACGAAGCTGCAGCAAGTTATCCAGAAGATCCAGCCAAGATCATTAATGAAGGTGGCCACACTAAACAACAGATTTTCAATGTGGATGAAACAGCCTTCCACTGGAAGAAGATGCCGTCTAGGACTTTCATAGCTAGAGAGGAGAAGTCAGTGCCTGGCTTCAAAGCTTCAAACGACAGGCTAACTCTCTTGTTAGAGGCTAATGCAGCTAGTGACTTGAAGTTGAAGTCAATGCTCATTTACCATTCCGAAAATCCTAGGACCCTTAAGAATCATGCTGAATCTACTCTGCCTGTGCTCTGTAAGTGGAACGACAAAGCTTGGATTACGGCACATCTGCTTGCAACATGGTTGCAAGTGAATACTGAATATATTAAGCCCACTGTTGAGACCTATTGCTCAGAAAAAGAAGATTCCTTTCAAAATATGACTGTTCAATGACAATGCACCTGGTCACCCAAGGACTCTGAGGGAGATGCACAACGAGATACATGTTGTTTTCATGCCTGCCAACACAACATCCATTCTGCAGCCCATGGACCAAGGTATAATTTTGACTTTCAAGCCTTATTATTTAATAAATATATTTCGTAAGGTTATATAGATGCCATAGAGAGTGATCCCGCTGATGGGTCTGGGCAAACTCAGTTGAAAACCTGGAAAGGATTCACCATTCTAGATGCCATGAAGAACATTCATGATTCATGGGAAGAGGTCAAAATATCAACGTTAACAGGAGTTTGGAAGAAGTTGATTCCAACCCTCATGGATGTCTTTGAGGGTTTCAACACTTCAGTGGAGGAAGTAATTGCAGATGTGGTGGAAACAGCAAGAGAACGAGAATTAGATGCGGTACCTGAAGATGGGGCTGAATTGCTGCAATCCCATGATAAAACTTGAATGGATGAGGAGTTGCTGCTTATGGATGGGCAGAGAAAGTGGTTTCTTGAGATGGAAACTACTCCTGGTGAAGATGCTGCGAAGCTTGTTGAAATGACAAAGGATTCAGAATATTACATAATCTTAGTTGATAAAGCAGTGGCAGGGTTTGAGAAGAGTGACTCCAATTTTGAAAGAAGTTCTACTGTGGGTAAAATGCTGTCAAACAGCACTGCATGCTACAGAGAAATCGTTCTTGAAAGGAAGCGTCAGTTGATGGGGCAGACTTCATCGCTGGCTTATTTTAAGAAACTGCCAGTCACCCCCACCCTCAGCAGCCACCACCCTGATCGGTTGGCAGCCATCAACATCGAGGCAAGATCCTCCACCAGCAAGAAGATTACAACTCACTGAAGGCTCAGAGGATGGTTAGCTTTTTCTTCTTCAACCAATAAAGTATTTTAAAATGAAGGTATGTATATTGCTTTTTTAGACACAATGCTTTTGCCCACTTAGTAGACTACAGGGTAGTATAAACACAGCTTTTATATGCCCTGGGAGCCAAAAAATTCGTGTGATTCTCTTTGTTGCGATATTTGCTTCTTCGAGGCAGTATCTCTGAGGTGTGCCTGCACGGTGGGGTCTTGGTCTGTCCTCAGGACACACGTTATATGTCTGGATTATTCAGGGGGAAGCATACTGGTGGGAAAACTAGAGGGTGTGAAGTTCGGTGCTTGGATCAGATTCTGCCTCCCTCTCTTCCTTCCTCTTGACCTTGGGCAAGATATTTAAGTCTGTGTGTCTAGTTAACCCATCTCTAAAACAGACACAAGGATATCTCCCTCATAACATTGTTGTGGAGATTAAATGAGATGATGTGTGTGGCATATTCAGAACAGCGTGTGGCCTGTAGCAAATACTCAATCAGCAGCCCCTGGTATGTTTAGTTTCTCTTATTTAGAGTTGATCCTGAGATGAGCAAACTCATTTAGCTTCATTTGAATTGGAGATCACTAACACTGCCATCCCCGTTTTGAAAGTCTTATCTTTTGAGACACAAAGAATGTACCCAGATAAGTTTCTCAGACTTCTTCTGAAGATGCTTCATGAATGATTTTTGTTCTGGTGCCTCTCTCGATCTGATGCGTCAGTACAACTGAGCTCATATCTTAATAGCCCCACTTCAATAATCGGAGGGCACTGGACATTAGTTTTATTGCACCAAGCACCCACATGTCTTGGTTTGCCCAGCATAGTCCAGATTTACCCCGGACAAAACCAGGGTTTTGTCCTCTCTGCTCTCCTTTGATGGATTTCAGAGCTTTTCAGGAGGGAATCATTTCCCATTTTTGTTTCTTTTTAACAAAATTTGATTTACACTTTTTAGGGTCCTGGAGGGTAAAGCAGGTAGTAGTAACAATTTGTTTTCAGGTGAGTTCTTTCTGATAGTATTTATCCCTACTATTGTTTTGGAATTGTCAAATAATACAAATTATTTACATTTAATAATTATATAAATTATTACATATAAAATATTATATAAAGATATTTATATAAATTACATAAACATAATTTATATAAATTATAAAATTATAGACTATGTTTATGCCTTCAGCACGTTACTGTGAGTTCAGTATTGAGGTATCTTCTTGGAGTATATGCTAAATATACGGATTTGGAAATAGCAGATATTACCACCCCAGAACCCGGGCCGCTGGATTTAAAAGTGATTAATCATGTAGATTCATGGGAGTTTTAGAACGGAAAGAGATCATGCAAAATTCTTTTGTAGTTATAGAGAGGCAAGGCCATACTGATCAGTACATCTAGCTCCTAGCTATGGTTGAGTTCATTTATTTGCATATTAGCCTAGCAGAATTGGGAAAAAAATTGTTATGTAATACTGCAGTATGTGAGTATTAATAGCACAAGATGTGGTCTTCCAAACAGCTATTTTTGAGAATTTGTTTTTTTGGCTATAGATAGCTGCATGGGTACACATGCTACACTTGTGCACGCATGTACTCTGAAGACTCTGTTTATAAATAGTAAAGATTAAGAACAAACCAAATAACATAGTGGTGGTTGGCACGAGTCCTGTCTTGTGAGAGACTGATGGGTAGCAGGTGTCTGCTCTCTAAATTGAAAATGCCCAGGCAGGGGGAGCCTGTTTTTATGAACATTGCTAATGAGGCTTCGGTTGCTCTTGACCAATTAGCGTGGCCACAGAGGGATGAGCGACCTCGTTTGCAGCTACCATTAGAATCACAAGCTCTATGACTCTCTCTACATGGTTTCCTGCTACTTTTTATTTTTCATCTTCCTTCTAAGCTCTGATATCCTGTGAGCATAAGTAGATGTAATTTTTCAAATAGTTAAAATGGTTTAATGGTTATTCTTGGAGGAAATACAGCAAGTTGCTTAGATTTTTGTTGCTATTAATCCATGCTAATAGATTATATTAAATACCAATAGAATCATTCAGAGGTTTTCATATCAGAACTGATAGAATTCCTGATGTAATGTGGGTTTAACGGATGTGTTTGTCTTTGGAATTTTTGGTGGTTTGTTGAAAGCGATCTATATATTCTTTCAAGGCTTTCTCTGGTTTATGTATATTCCCATAAATGTTTTTTCTGTACATTAAAATAGTATCAGAAGTTGAATTGCTATGTCATAGGATATATGTATATTCAGCTTCAGTAAATATTATCGTGTGCTTTTCCTAACTGACAAAACTAATTGACACACCCACTGGGTTATGTGAGTTCTAGTTGCTCTAAATGCTTCCTAATACTTGGCATTGTCAGTGGTTTTTGTTGGTTTTAAATTGTATCTGTGATGGTTATGTGATGCACTGTGGCTTTTAGGTTGCATTTCCCTGATGATGAATGATGTTGAGCACCTTTTCATGTTTTCTTGGCCGTTAGTATATTCTCCTTTGTAAAATGCCTATTCCTATCTTTCACCCATATAAAAAAATTGGGGTTTTTATATTTAAAAAAATTAATTTGTGGGACTTCTTTACATTTTCTGGGTATGTCTTTTGTGTGATATGTATATTGAAAATTTCTTCTCCTAGTATGTGACTTGTCTTTTCATTGTCTTAAGGGGCACCTCTTAATGAATAATAAGTCTTATTAGTTTTAGTGAAATCCAGTTTATCAGCATTTTCCTTTATGGTTGTCCTGTGTATGATATTTTAACTTAGCTTGAGACCATGAAGCTATTCATTTATTTAACTTCTAGAACCTTTATTTTTCAAATTTGGCTCTGCAGTCTGTCTGGAACTTATTTGTGTGTGTGGTGTGAGGTAGGGGTCAAGATTTTTCTTTCCATGTAAATATCCAGTTAATTAATCCAGCACCATCTATTTGAAAATATCATTTTTCCCTATTGCACTGCATCGGCCCTTTGTCATATATCAAGTGACTTTATATGTGTGGGTTTGTTCTGAAGTCTGTTTTGTTAGGTTGGTCTATTTGCCTATTCTTTCGTTCATACTGTCTTTCTTGCTAGGTGTATACCCAACAGATAATTAGGCCATTTGTGTATCAAAAGATATGTACAAGAATGTTTGTAGCAGCATTAACCGTAAGAGCCCCAAACTGGAAACAACCCAAATGCTCATCTTTTAAAATAAGCATATCATACAATGGAATACTATGAAGAAAAAAGACAGACAGACAGACAGACAGACAGGAACAACAAAAAGAGCAGATGACTGCTACATGTACCGCTCTAGCCTCTCAAGATAATGTTGAGGGAAAGAAACCAGACACAAAAAGAATGCATGTTGTATGATTCCATTTATATAAAGTTCCAAAACAGACAAACTGATTTTTGGTGATAGGAGTCCTAATAGTGGTCCCATTTAAGGCTCATGACTGGGAGGGGGGACCCAGGGGCTTCTGGGTGTCACTGATTTTTGGTTGTTGGATCTGAGGGTGGTTCCACTTTGTGAAAATCCATTGAACTGTACACACTCCTGACTTCCAGAGGTATATCATACTTCAATAAATAAGTTGATTTACACAATTGAGAAAATAAATCAAAACTAGATACTTACAGGCTGCTTCACTCTGCACTGTTTAGGACACTGCCTTTCATAGTTTGCTGCTGTCTGTCGATCAACATGTACAACACCTTTTTGCTGCAGTGGGGTGCTCAGGCTGCAACGAGGCCTGGTGGAGGCCCAAGCTGTGTGATGGTGTGGAGTTGGGGGGTAGGGGAGACGCTGGCTGGAACAGCAGGAGGACGGGATCCTTCCTGGGCTGTGCTGAGAACATATCAGGAGCCGGGCCTGGAAGGAGGGGGGGCGGCGGGCTGACACAGTGGTGAAGGGAGTGTTGGTCACTGGCGTCATCTTACTCTGTTGTGATCGCTGGGAGTTTTGACGATCGGTTTGGTGTGATTTTGAGCGTTTTCATCCCTTCCGGTGCGCTCGAAAGATTTACTATTCGAAAGTGTGCTGCTCACACAAAACTTTGAGAACCTCTCCTTTGTGGAGCACCTGTTCTCTGCAAGACGGCTTTCTAGAGAGCACTTTTGGTCTCAAAAGCAGTGAACAAACAGAAACCAGTTATCCAGGTTTGTAGACAAAAGCGAGAGTTTTGTGTTGGCCACTGAAGAGCCATCTACCTGGGGTCCCAGGTGGCCAGCAGAGTTTTGGCTCTGTCGGCATTTATCTTGTCCCATCGAAATGTTCCTTCAGGTGGGGAGAACACCAGCTCTACAAATGGGCCACACTGGAATTTTTAGGACACTGAGTTATCTGGATTCTAAAACGCACTAACGTGCAGATCCACTCTAGTCCAATTAAATCAGAATTTCCGGGGTTTCCCTAAAGCGCCCTGGGAGATTTCAAGGCATGGTCAGGGTTGAAAATAGCTGAAACCTTTCTCCTGTGTTGGGTCTCAGACTGGTCAGCTCTGTTAGGTATGACAGAACAAGCAGCCCCAGAATCCTGCAGGTGACAGGCAGTTGGTTGGTGATCCTGTGGCTGGTAGGGTGCAGGGGAAGGGTGCAGCCTTCAGCTGCCTCAGTGGAGCCTCTCCTTCGAGGAGTTGAGCTGCCCTTTTTCCGAGGGGGTGTGTAAGACACTGATGGCTCTCCCGTTCATCAGGTCAAATCTGGAGAAACTGACTTACGTGTAAAAATGGTGGTCTGCCCTCTGTGCTAATCATTGTACCTTAAGGATGTATTTTTGATCCAAATAAAGGAGTATGTTGCATTCATACAGGCCCTGGGTTCATTATTTGGGGCCTTAATCTACCTGGATTGATCATCACTGTGCGACCACTGTATCCTGGTCCATCCCTCACAAGAGAAAAGACCTCTGTGTACCCAGGACATTCTACATCATGGAAGAAGACCTCTGCAGGAGGGATATTTTTTGAAAGAACTAATTTGACTGAGGCACGAGCACTGTTTCTAGAGAGAGCTGATTGTACATTTCAAACTTTAACCACCGCAGGCGGTGACGTGTAGTAAAAATGCTGTTTACTCGTGGCAGATTATACGACGACCCTTGAAGACAGGTGTCTGTTTGTACAGGTAATTTATGCTGGGAGGAAGAGAACAATCTGGTGATGCTTCAGGGCATCCCGTGCCGGTGTGCCAACAGTCGGGGTGGGTGTGTCTTGATCTTTGGGTGAACGTCTACTTTCTGAATGCTGTAACCTTTTCCTCTTGCCACACAGACCCTTGCGGTCAGGAGGAGTGACCACTGAACTCCCAGAGCATCTGTAAAATATATTTTCAGTCACGTGGAAACATCAGTGTTGCGGATTCATGGTGTTCGTGACTTGCTGTGTGCTGTTTCTCCAGGACTTGGCTGCTCTTATCAACAGGCCACCATTATTCACGCTCATCCTTTTAGGTCAATTGTTTTTCTCTTCCAGATTAACATGAGTGGATATTCCAGAATAGAAGCTTGTGTCCCCCTGTCCTGGCTGGGAAGGCCGAGTCTTTGGAGACCCCGGACTCTGGAGGCCGGAGGATGCACAGTCTGGCAGCACAGAAGTGTTCTCGAGCCTTCCTGGCTGTGGTTGGGACCCACTTATTCGTACATAATTGATACACCTCTAATTGTTGTTTTATTTACTTATTTGTAAATGGGAGGCAGAGTAGAAATGAGCTTTAACATTCTTTGGGGGAGAAAGTCTACAATCTTTCTGTGAAAGTTTAGTACTCCCTAATATTTACCAAGCTAAGAATTGGAGGGGTTTCCTTTCCTATAGCGTAATTAGCCAGATCTTCTTACCCATCTTCTCTGTTAGGGAAGAAAGTATTGTTGAAGATTACTTTTAATCGTTAAATACCCCTTTTGCCCGCAAGAATACCTGCCATTGATGAATGATACCCTGAGGGGACTAGAAGCAAGAAGGTGAAACAAAGCGAGAGAAATAGGCAAGTAGCCTTGCTGGCTGGCTTCTCACTTAGTGGAGGAGAAGTGTCCTCCCTCTGTGACAGTGCCCTGACCTCAGTGCGTTTATCTTGCTGGTTGCCAGACGGCAAGGTAAAACAAGGAGGGAGGTGGCCTAGGAGATGTCCCCGAAATAACAGGCTGCGGTAGAGCTCCGGACCCAGATAGGACTTGGCGACTCTCAGGCCTGCCATTCCTATGAGCGCCAGGGGCCGTGGGATCCATGCATTTTGCTCCAAAAGAGTGCTTTCAACCTTTTCTACACCAGGCTACAGATAGAGAGTGATGTCGTTGTACAGCTCAGTTTGAAGAGGTGGCTTGTGGCTACAGGCCCCCACCCAGCTGTGACGCGGCCAGGGATGGAAGGTGAGGGCTTGCAGGATCAGTATCCTGGCCAGCCTGTAATCCACCGGCGGCCCCTGGTGCTCTGCCAGGGCACCCACATTTAGTGGAGGCTGTGCTTTCCAGGTGGTAGAGAGGAGAACAGAGGTGTGAGGAAAGGTACGGTCGGCTCTGGGTGCCCTGCATCCATGGCTGCTGAGGTGATGCCCCCTGTTACACAACTGCAGGGGCCGGCTCACCTCTGTGGTGGACAGGAGCTCAGCCCTGGGACGTGCCATGGGGCTGCGGCCGCTGGAGCCACGTGGAGCCTGTGCAGACAGCATCAGTAGACAGGTGTGAGACCTGGACAGGATGGGGCATCTCAAGAGTGAGAGGGACAGTCAAGCATCTGCGTTCACAGCAGGGCCGATGTCATGTATAGAGCGGACTGTTAGTCTAGCCTTGGGCTTTTCTCCTATATCTGAACAGAGCCAACCATGGGGTCATGTTTAAAACCAACAACAAAACAGCGCCAAGTAGGCAGGGAGGCTGAACTCCCTGAGTTCCTCTGCAGAAGCTCAAGCCTGAGACGAGGACTCCAGTTCCGGTGCTCAGGGCTCTGTTCTGTGGGGACGGGAGCTGCAGGTGGGGAGCCCCGGGCTCTCATCTGGGGTTTGTGCCTCTGCCCCATCGTAATGTTAAATGCACCCAGAGGAGTCCGCCTTCTCCTCTTGTGCACGTAAGAGGTACATGAATTCTCGTCTGCCAGATTTCTTAGGTGTGTTTTGGGCACTTGGGTCAGTACTTTCTGGGTGACTTTCTGATGTGGTAGGTAAAGGCTGCATAAATCTCGGGAGGATCTGTTTATCTGAGTGATTCGGTTGCTGCTGGTTTACTGTTTCAGTTCTTTGCATGAGAAAGATCTGTGCTGTTCCTATAAGTTTACTCATAAATCCATTACACCACTCACTCTCCATCCTAAAAATCCTAATGAGAGACTCTATCCTGTTTTAAAGGTCACATTTAATTTCCCACTTCTCTTATCATCTATAATATACAATGTTGTTTTCAATACTCCCTGTGCCACCTTATTTGAATATCATGTTTTGGTTTCATATTTTTAATTCGTTTCATTCTGGTTTTGATTTACTTACCATTTCAAGTGGAAATGCATAACCCCAGGCCCTGTGCCTTGTCCCCCAGTCGGTCACTTTTATCATTTTTTAGCACTGGGAGCTGGTGGGTTGGCCTGACGGTTTTAGTCATGACCAAGCTAGAGCCAGTGAGGTTTTAATCTCAGAGCTGTGAAAGGTTCTATTATGACCTAAGCAGTGACTGTGATACTGAAGGAAATGACCTTCATTTTTTTCCTGGACAAAGTAACAATTCAGAGAAGAATTTAGGGAGTCTCTCAATATGATAATAATCATTTAAATACAGTTATTTCTGTATTTTTAGTATTTTTCAGTGGATTTGAAAAGACAATACAATTTTTAACTAATGAAATTACAAATTACACTTTATTTTATTCTTTATTCTATTCTCATTCCTACTGAAGACAGAAAATCCGAACTTTAGATCATATTTTGACTTTTAAGAAAATCAGCAAGACTCTTTATATCTCACTGTATTCTCTATAAATTGAAATAAAGCTACATGTTAATCTCCTCATTGCATGATTGTCCTAATGTTTAGAAAGAACTTTAAAACTCCTAAAGCAAGATGTTATGAAAACATAAAACGGTGGTAACAATACTTCATAACCAAAAAAGAAAAAAAAATCATCTGTGAAAATTCATGTGTAAGCTAGTAACACCTCACGTTTGCATAGTTCTTTAATCTCCACCAGGCACTTTTTTTTTTTTTAACATCTTTATTGGAGTATAATTGCTTCACAATGGTGTGTTAGTTTCTGCTGTATAACGAAGTGAATCAGCTATACGTATACATATATCCCCATATCCCTCCCTATTGCACCTCCCTCCCACCCTCCTTATCCCACCCCTCTAGGTGGTCACAAAGCACCAGGCTGATCTCCCAGTACTATGCGGCTGCTTCCTACTAGCTATCTATTTTACATTTGGTAGTGTATATAAGTCCATGCCATTCTCTCACTTCGTCCCAGCTTACCCTTCCCCCTCCCCATGTCCTCAAGTCCATTCTCTACGTCTGCGTCTTTATTCCTGTCCTGCCCCTAGGTTCTTCAGAACCATTTTTTTTTTTAAGATTCCATATGTATGTGTTAGCATACGGTATTTGTTTTTCTCTTTCTGACATACTTCACTCTGTATGACAGACTCTAGGTCCATCCACCTCACTACAAATAACTGAATTTCATTTCTTTTTTATGGCTGAGTACTATTCCATTGTATATATGTGCCGTATCTTCTTTATCCATTCATCTGTCGATGGACACTTAGGTTGCTTCCATGTCCTGCCTATTGTAAATAGAGCTGCAGTGAACATCGTGGTACATGACTCTTTTTGAATTATGGTTTTCTCAGGGTATACGCCCAGTAGTGGGATTGCTGGGTCGTATGGTAGTTCTACTTTTAGTTTTTCAAGGAACCTCCATACTGTCCTCCATAGTGGCTGTATCAGTTTACATTCCCACCAACAGTGCAAGAGGGTTCCCTGTTCTCCACACCCTCTCCAGCATTTATTGCTTGTAGATTTTTTGATGATGGCCATTCTGACTGGTGTGAGGTGATACCTCATTGTAGTTTTGATTTGCATTTCTCTAATGATTAGTGATGTTGAGCATCCTTTTATGTGTGAGCAAGGTTGGGCTGTGGACCCAGGTCCCTGCCCTGTGGTCCTGTCCTCCTGTCCCTTCCACGCTGCCCAGAGACCTTCAAACGTCATGTCCATGTAAACTGGGAAGGTGGCACTTCCTTCCTCACCCGCTGAATTAATGAGGCACAAAAATCGAACCAGGATCATCGAAAGGTGATCTTAGGGCAGTGCCCGTTTGAGGTGGTGGACTCTCTGGCTGATCAAAACACTGAAGAGCTGCTTTTGTGCTGTGAAAGGGACTGCAGTTTAATGCCTTGAACGTCTGTCTCTGCCCTGTTATTGCTTAGATAAATCAACCACTTCATGCTTATTATGATAAGGCAGAGCATCTGGACATCCTTGAAGTTAAAAAAAAAAATTATTTCTGCACTAAATATTTAGCGTGTTGGACCTATTTGTCATTCCAGGAAAGGAACAGCATCACGCCTGGCCATTCTGGAGGCCACCTGTTGCTTTCAAGAGCCACGTGGAGGGCGCTGCCTCCGTGACTAAAGACCCTTCATCACGTGGGGGGCTGCGTGTGCCAGCTGTGTGGGGCAGTCCTTTTCCCAAGGCCATGTGAGCCGGTGAGGACAGGGTCACAGGCTGCCATGCTCTGAGCCGGCGGGAAGGACTCCGCTTCACACGGTCTGCCTCTGCAGCCCTGACTCTGGGTGGTTAGTGCCCACTAATGGGCCACTGTTGGCAAGGAGATCTGGGAGACCGTCCTGTCACCTCCTCTCTCTCATCCTTGGACACAGTCTTACCTCCTGCTTCTTAGAGAAACCTCAGGGCCTTGTCCTTGGGACCCATACCCTGGCCGGTCCTCCCTCTGTAGGGGTGGGGGCTACCTTCTTCCCCCGCCCTGCCTCTAGGTCTCATCCTCTCCCTCCTGTGTCTGTAACTTCTGCTTCTGTGCTTATGTGTCCCCATCAGCGTGTAAATGCACTCAGGTTCTTAACAAACACGCAAGACCAGAACCTTCCCTCTCCCCTCTTCAGCTGTGTCTGGAAAGAGTGACTGCGCCCTCCTGCTCCATTGCCTCTCCTGGTGTTTACCTCCCCACCCAGTCCCTCCAGCGAGGGTCACCAGGTGGTGGGCTTCCTTGCCTGTTGCAGGCCTCATCCCGGCCCAGGCCAGCAGCCGCAGCTGCAGTTAGCCACGGGGACTCTCCAGTGACGTCTCTGCCTCAGGCTTGCCCTCCAGCCCAGGAACAGCTGTCCACTCGGCACCCTCTGCCCTGTCACCCGGCATCTCACTGCAACACATCTGACCTTCCCTTCCTTACCCTGCTCCCACCTTCCTGTCTGGTCCTTTTCTGGAGCTACGTAGCTTGGCAGATGGTACCCTCATCCATTCTCCTTTCTTCATGGTCAAGGAGTCAGTCTGGATGAAAGAGTATTTTTTAAAAAGGAGTTGGAAAGCTTAAGAAATTACAGCAAGCTCTTCTTTTATAAGAAAAATGGGGCTTCCCTGGTGGTGCAGTGGTTAAGAATCCGCCTGCCAATGCAGGGGACACGGGTTCGAGCCCTGGTCAGGGATGATCCCACATGCCGCGGAGCACCTAAGCCTGTGAGCCACAACTACTGTGCCTGAGCGCTAGAGCCCGTGAACCACAACTACTGAGCCCACGCACTGCAACTACTGGAGCCTGCGCACCTAGAGCCTGTGCTCTAGAACCTGCAAGCCACAACTCTTGAGCCCGCGTGCCACAAGTAGTGAAGCCCATGCGCCTAGAGCCCGTGCTCCGCAACAAGAGAAGCCACTGTGGTGAGAAGCCCACGCACCGCAACAAAGAGTAACCCCCGCTCGCTGCGACTAGAGAAAGCCCGTGCACAGCAACGAAGACCCAATGCAGCCAAAAGTAAATAAAGAAATAAATTTATATATAAAAAAAAGAGGGCTTCCCTGGTGGCACAGTGGTTGAGAGTCCGCCTGCCGATGCAGGGGACATGGGTTCGTGCCCCGGTCCGGGAAGATCCCACATGCCGCGGAGCCGCTGGGCCTGTGAGCCATGGCCGCTGAGCCTGCGCGTCCGGAGCCTGTGCTCCGCAACGGGAGAGGCCACGACAGTGAGAGGCCCACATACAGCAAAAAAAAAGAAAAGAAAAGAAAAATACTCCCATTTACCTTTTTTTAAAAAAAAGAAATGATCGGTTCTGATGTATATTGCTATTAAAACTAAGGAAGTGCACAGTTTCTATAGCAAGAACATAGGCTGATTGAATTAAAATGTTTGACTCTTAAGTATAACTTTCTAATTTTCATTCTGAAATGGTTTAGAGGGAATCATTCAAGTATCTAGGTATTCATCTGCCTCTACCCTCAACCTCCAGTTAATCTTTGCAAGTCTCTTATCATTACTTGCCATGCATTGGTTCACTTAAATTTGCAAAGCAAAATTTAATTGGTATCTGGCTCAGAAACATTTGTTTCTTATAGGAAAGGTGTTATGAGTTAGGAATGGGCCTATTTGTGAGCCAGACAGGGATAATTTTTAAGCGTTTCAAAATGGAGAATCCACGTGAAGAACTTACTTCATTTTAAGGTTTCAGTTTGGAGTCTAATAATCTTTATTTTTTATACATATTTTAAAATTTATTTTATTGATTTATTTTTGGCTGCACTGGGTCTTCGTTGCTGTGCATGGGCTTTCTCTAGTTGTGGCGAGCAGGGGCTACTCTTCGTTGTGGTGTGCAGGCTTCGCGTTGTGGTGGCTTCTCTTGTTGTGGAGCGTGGGCTCCAGGTGCACGGGCTTCAGTAGTTGTGGCACGCGGGCTCAGTAGTTGTGACGCACTGACTTGGTTGCTCTGCGGCATGTGGGATCTTCCCGGCCCAGGGATCGAACCCGTGTCCCCTACGTTGGCAGGTGGATTCTTAACCACTGCGCTACCGGGGAAGTCCCTCTAATAATCTTTAGACTATTATTGTTCTGGGATCCATGATTTACTGTTTTTTCCTCATTGATTTCTTTCTCATTGAAATTTCTTTCTGTGAAAGAAGTGTTTTTTTTTTTGTGTGTGTGTGCCAAAGATAGTACTAGGCCATGTTGCCACAGGTGAGGATCAGGTGGGGTAAAATGATACTCTGCGTGGACTGGAGGTCACCCCTGGAGTGACCTTCATGTATGGAACTAGTTTAGCTCCCCTTTGACAGGCACTGAAGCAGACCTGTTCTGCCATAAGATCCTGGACATCTGTCTCTTCTTACATTGGGAGATGCTGAAGACAGCAAAGTGCATCGGTGCTCTAGCCCTTTCGTTTTCATTTCACTGCTGGTATGGTGACTCATGAAACCCCTGTGCTGGTTGTACAGCAAGGTCCCTGCACGGAACAGTGTGGGGTCAGGAGGGGTTCTAGTGAGCTCGGCTGTAGGTACTCAGATGCTGGGAGGACAGAGCAGAGGCTTAGCAGGGTTGTGTTTCACGTGGTGGGTGGGAGAAGCCACACCCGGCCAGAGAGCCGTAAAGTTGTAGTTCTGGGAAGTGGTGTGGTTGGGTTTATGGCTGAGTACAGAGAAAAGAGTTGAAGCCGTCTCCTTACCGAGGTGCCGCGTGCCCAAGGCCGCTGACATTTCTGATGTTTCACAGCGGGCTTTGGCAGGACGGGTCCCTTCCGGCTGCACCTGGGCGAGCCCACGGGCATCCTTTACTCCAGCCACCTGATACGGTGTTCATGGCTTACGCGTGGGTGGCGTTTCAAAGAATTCATCTTTTGTGATCTCTTTTTGCGAAGTGCAGTGGCCACGGAGATCTCTGATCTGTAGAACTGTGACAGTAAGAAAACCTTGGGAGCACCTGGACATGGGGCAGCTAATCTGGCTTGGCTGCTGGGTGGTAAAGGTCCCATGTGTCCCGGGAACATGTAGCTTTCTGTGTCCCTGCTCGGTTTTGTCAAGCCTGCCAGCCAGGATCCCTAAAACACATTCGAGGCCTGCAAAGTTGTCAGTTTGGCCAGAGCCAGGCCATGACTTTCACTCCTAACCTTTTAAAGAGATCTTGACAAAGATGTGAGCAGACTGTAAAATCCCCTGGTTAACACAGAGGACAAGCCGTGAGCAGAGTGTGTGTGTGTCAGAATGCGCACGTTTTTTGTTAAAAAGGGAAATGCCTGTTTTCATGGGAGGAGTTTCCTGGTGGGTTGGCTTATTTGGTGGTGATCTGGCCCTTTGAATGAGGCCCGTCTTTCAGCTCAAGGCTTTGCCATCACCAGGATGGATGCTGGTGGAAAACTAGGAGTGCTTTGGCCCCCAGGCCAGCCTGGGAGCAGATAAACAAGGAGGTCTGCTGGCCAGAGTCAGGGACACAGCTGGGGCAGGCTCTTAAGGAAGAAGCACAAAATGCTTTTGAAGGTTATTTTGGTTTTACATTAAAATGCGGACTGAATCCTCTGCTTCGTGACAGGGACAGCATCGGCCCCGTGGTGTGTGGGCACAGAGAGTGATGCAGAGTGAATGGAGCTGGGAGGTTTGGGGGATTTTCACACTCCTTCACACACGCCTCTCCTAGCCTGCTGGCAGAGTAGGCTGTGATTCCGCCTGGCACTGCACACCTTTTATGATTAACACGGAAACTAGAAGTCAAAGCACATTGACTGTCAAAGATTAGGACCCAATTTCAACTTCAGTACCAAAGCAAAGTAGCTGCCTTCTAGTTGGAATTTTCTTTTAGAATATAGTGTACTTTCTGTTTCATATGCACTGTTTAGATTTATTTCAATTTTTTTTGGAAGCAACCAGTTAATTTTGTATTTAAAATGAGGTTGGGAAGTATTATTTACAAAATTAAAAAAATCTTCTATGTGAAGGTAGTGAATTTCCAATGGTGCAATCAGTTGTATGCAGAATTTGTGGGTATGTGCCTCTGTTTCTGAGAAGTTTTTGTCAGTTTTCAAAGGCATCTGAAATTTAAAAAAAGCAACCAAACAGTTGATTCACAGTGAGATTGTGCTGTTGTGGCTCCAGCTTACTGTTTAAGCCTCATCAGGGTATAGGCAGCGTATGGGGAGCCTGTTAGTTCGGTGCCCTCATCTTTGGAAGAGGTTGGAGATGGGAGGGGGTCCCTGCACGTGGAGGGATGGTTGCTGACTGGTGCCCACGACTTTCTGGGCCCAGCCAGGGCGCCGCTAACCGTCTTCTGCTTTGAGGAACAAAATCCAGGTCCACAGAGAAAGGCTTCTGGGACAGGAAGGGTGTGTACATAGCAGGGCTGCGTGTTGACTTACATGGGTCCAGGCCCTTTTCTTTATGTGGGCTCCTTCCTCCATTAAAAATTTTTTTTAAAATTATCTTTTGCACCTGTATTGGTGTAAAGACAAATCTATTCATGTTATATATGAAAGCATTTTAAAGTTTCTTTTTATTCTTTCTGGTTTTAAAATAAAATTAAACCTTTTTTTGTGGGCTTCTTAAGAATATGGGTCTTAAGCATTGTGCCTACTGTCCAGTGGATAAGTTGGCCCCGATTTTCTTTCTAAAGTATATAGAAGTGGAATATCCAAATAAATATGCTGTTTTTTACTTCCTATCTGTTATTCTTGAGTAAAGTTGAGAGAAGACATTGAGCGTGTTGTGAATTTAAATTTTGCAGAGAAGTTTGCATCAGTGAATACGTAACTTGCATCTTCGATCTAGGTTTATCGTACTGTTAATTTTGGCGAAGGAGTTCATTTTCAAAATTTTAGTAAAATTTGAGTTTTAAAAATTTACTGTATTAACTTCAGTAATTAATATTCTACAGAATTTAGGAAGATTTACTCTTTTGAGTGTATGCAATGGAAAATATTTTAAGCATTCTTTCTAGTTTGCTTTATGAATATATAATACATTCTACATAATAAATTATTTTCTAAAATAAGTCAGCTTTATAGAGGAACTTACATATGTCTCCTCCTGATTCTGAGAAGTCGTCTATGAATTCTTTGAGCAAAAATCTACTTGAAAAGATAACAAGCAATAATTTGTGACTTGGAAATTTCAGAGTGGCCAGGAAAAGTGTGCTACAAATAGCAGCTGTGTTTATTTGCTCTCTACTCCACCCAGTCTAAAACATAGCCATGTGGTTGCAGGCTTGGGGAAGGTCAGTGGTGACTTGGAAGGTGTTTTTTTCTCTTTCTTCCCCCTGTTGTAGAGTTGAGGGAAGAGATCGTCCTTTTAACTTCTGAATCCTGTTTCCTTTCTTTGGCAGCTCAGATGAATTATTTTCACGTGCTGTTGTCTAAAAATGAGTTTGACTTTTACGTTAGTTTAGTTTTGGGTTCCTTATCTTCCGCCTCTCTATTTATGATCTAAGCACTGTCCCGTGAAAGGAAATTTTGAAATTGTGGGTTTTACTAATGATTATGCTTTTAAAACTTGCCAGTTGATAGTTTTAAATGTTGCTGTGTTATTCACGATAACCTATGGCTACTGATCTGGCCACTGTGTTCAAAAGGGTCTAGATGATGAGTTTCGTTCTTGTGCAGGCTTATCCCCCAGGAAGGACACAACCTCACAGGGCTGCGTGTTGACCAGACGAGCCCATCCTGTGTGCTGCGGATTGTAAGCACTGTGGAGGAGTGCACAGCTTCATGCAAAGCCACGACCACCAGGAGGGCAGCTCGGTGGCATCACGCGTGTTACTAGTCAGGCACTTGAAAACGTCCACCCCTGTCAGGACCCTTTGCCCAAACGTTATTGCTTTGTCAACTCTACAGCAAGGCATAGGGTGTTGGTGGTGCCAGCTCCACAGAGCACTGCTTTGGAAGGAAGGCTCATTACTTAGGCTATGGTGTCAGCTGGCTTGGGTGTGAGTCCAGGCGGGGGTCAGCTACTCGTTTTAGTTTCCTCATCTCTAACATACGTACATATAATGAGATCGGCGTCCCTGGATTTTTGGGAGAATTGTTTGAGGTCATGCATGTAATGCTTAACCTTTAATAAGTATTAGTGACTGCTCTTCTACTAACTTACAGAATAGCGGAGGCCAGCCTCTTCACGCGGGCAGAGGATCTCAGCCCTCTCGCCTGCTCACCTCATCCCTACTCCCCTGTGGAGTCAGTTCTCTGTCTCCTGGGTCACTTCCGCGAGCATCAGTTAGTTTGGTATTTGTCCCGTGTTCTCATGATGCTGCTTCTCTGCCAGCTGCTGCCCAAGTTCTTTGCCTCTCTTGCAGCCAGACAACTTGCAGACCTGTCTGTGCTCACCGTCTCCAATTCCCGGCTCCCATTTTTTTCCTAAGACCCCTCCCTTCAGGTTCTCAGCCTCACTGCTCACCACAGCTGCTCTGGTCAAGGTCATGGGCCTCAGTCCTCCCTTCACTCTCCCGTCAGTAGCGTAGGACTTGGTCCCTCGTTCGCCGTCTTGCTTCCCTCACTCACTGGCGTCCAGGGCTCCCCACTCTCCCAGGCTTCCTCCTGTCTCACTCATCAGTCTTTTCCGTCCCCTTGGCTGACGCCTCCTCTACAACCTCGAAATATTGTAGTGATTTCAGTCTTTTTCTCTCTATTCTTTTCTGTTTACGCTCCTTTGATGATCTCATCCTGTCTCCTGGCCTGAAGTGCCATCTATAAGTCAACCACCCCCAAATTTCTCTCTTTAGCCCAGTGTCTCTCTGTACTCGAGCTTGTACGTCCAACTGCCTCCTAGACGTCTCCACTGACCACATCACAACACAGTTCTGCTGTTTCCTTTCCTTCTGCAGTGCCTGTGCCCCCAGCCCGTCTCAGTGTGATGGCAGCCTTCTGGTTGTCCACACTGTGGGGTCTGACTCTTCTGTCTCTCATACACCACGTCCTGTCTATCAACAAATTCTTTTGGCTCTATCTTCAAAATATATGTAGAATATAAGAGTATTATCCATATTATAGAGGAAGTGATAGGTGCAGCTCTGATTTGACCACAGGTCTGTTAGGCTCCAAAGATTTCACTGTTATTTTGCGTTATTACATTTTTTATTTTCTATTTGCATAGTTTTTAAAAAAATTTTATTTTCGCCTGCGTTGGGTCTTCGTTGCTGCGTGTGGGCTTTCTCTAGTTGTGGCGAGCGGGCTTCTCATTGCGGTGGCTTCTCTTGTTGTGGAGCACGGGCTCTAGGTGCGTGGGCTTCAGTAGTTGTGGTGCGTGGGCTTCAGTAGTTGTGGCACGTGGGCCCAGTATTTGTGGCTCACGGGCTCTAGAGCACAGGCTCAGTAGTTGTGGCACACGGGCTTAGTTGCTCCGGGGTGTGTGGGATCTTCCCAGACGAGGGCTTGAACCTGTGTCCCCTGCATTGGCAGGTGGATTCTCAATCACTGCACCACCAGGGAAGTACCTACTTGCATAATTTTTTAAATGTCACAGCTTAATGGGAGAGTAGGGAGACCATTCAGCACTAAAGGGCAGGAAAAGAATATTCCAGGGTATCTTTAGAATTCACTTCATTTGTCTCCCTAGTTCAAGGAGATTTAAATCTAACTCATGTATTAGACTATGCTTTCTCCTGAACAAACGCAGGTCTTCAAGAAACAGGAGTTGAGAACCTCCTTCTCCAGCTAGCTAATAACCTGTAAGCTTCACTTTTGTTACGATGGAGCTCGGCTCTCAGAGCTGGTGCCGTCAGCCTGAGTGGATGGGGGAAACCTGACTGCCTCCAGTGACTGTTCAGTGTCCCTTGTGATCAGTCTTCATGCAAAATGAAAATTACCATTTATTTGTCCCTTTGTGGTCATGAATAATGTATGGACGCCTTGCCTCCTAGACAGCCCGCCCAGTGGCTTAGTGTAACCATTAAATGATTTTGGTTTTAAATATTTGATTTGGATTTGAATTTGTGGAAACATTTTGTTGGTCAATTTTTAAAAATATCCATGTAGTATTTCAAAATTGTATCTCAATTGTGATTGATCTTCAACCTTAGAAGCAAAAAACAGACATGCAAGGATGATCATAAGTAGGTGAAATGGTGAATTTTAGTATTGATGTGTTTGGACATCAGAGCCCTCATCACAGTAAACAAACAAAAAAAGCATCCAGTTTGGTAAAATTGAAGGTCTATCTGGTATTTTTTAGAAAGTATTACTTGTTAGCGGTTTAACGTTTGTACGGTAGTTTTCTTCCCAAGCTCTTTATTTCACAGATCCGAGCTTGTTACCCCCCGTGACAGCTCACGGCTGTAACCGTTTGCTCTGCCATTTTTCCTCGAAGGGAACTGAGACCCCTTTGGTTGTACAAGGTGATGAGCAGCATTGCTCAAAAAGCCAAAAATAGACTTGTGGGCTCCTGACTGAGACCAGGTGCTCTCCCCTGAGTTATTCTGCTTTCTTTGCTTTAAAAAATTATTAATGCACAATACTGGATAAGTAATGACTGAGAGGAATCCTAGTTAGATCTATAAAAAGGCACTTCCTCACCAAACCAAGTCAGCCATCCAAATAAAACCCCTCTTGAGGGCTTCCCTGGTGGCGCAGTGGTTGAGAGTCCGCCTGCAGATGCAGGGGACACGGGTTCGTGCCCCGGTCCGGGAAGATCCCACATGCCGCGGAGCGGCTGGCCCCGTGAGCCATGGCCGCTGAGCCTGCGCTCTAGAGCCTGTGCTCCGCGACGGGAGAGGCCACAACAGTGAGAGGCCCACGTACTGCAAAAACAAAAACAAAAACAAAACCCCTCTTGAGATGCTGGTGTCGGCAGATGGGCTCCTCCTGCCGGTTGACGTGTTCTCATTATCCCCCGTATCTGTCCCATCATTTCTGATGCTGGTACCAGGCTCATGTCCCCATATGCTTGGACCATTACAAGGATTAATCTCCCTTCGTCCTGTTCCTCTCCCTTTCCCCGACATCTTTTTCCAGATAGTTTCCAGATGAATGCTCCATAACACTACTTTGTAAACTTCTTACTCAACAGTTCTGTGGATGCCCTTTGCTTTTAGACGGGAGCCCTGGCCTTCACCTTGGTTCTCAGGACCACCCCCGCTTTTTGACCGTGGTGTTTCTCCAGGATCCCTTCCTGCTTCTCGCCAACCCCCATTCTAGCCAGATGGGGTCTCACAGACTGCAGCCACTTTACATCCCTTTAGTCTTGTATTCTGTGTCCTATTCCAGAAGTACCCTTCCCCTCCTCTTGGTTAGCCAGCCCAGCCCTTGTCTAGGGGCACTTCTCACTCATTGGTTGAATTTTGATTGTAGGGCTGTGCTATGTCTTTGGCACTCTAGGCTTCTCCTGCGGGTTTACTCTTGTCTTCACCTAGAAAGTAGGATCACTTCCTCGTATGGGATGTGGTATTAAATTTTTCTTAATCACATTATCAGGTTATTGCTGAGATTCTGTTATGACTAATACATGTATAAATTTATATTTTAATGGTTTATTGCTTTCTTGTATGTTTACTTGAAATCATATCATATTAATTTGGCTGTAAGGGACAACAAATGTTTAAATTTAGCCAAAGATTTTGTGAAATGTAAAGTGACTTTGCTTTGAGAATGGGAAATTAAATCCACTTACTTAATAGAATATGAATATATAAATTATTTGTGTGTATATATGTATAAAACTTAGCTTTCATGAAGTCATTTTTATGACAGTGTGTTGCTAAAAAAAAACCTCATAATCGTTTTTTAATAGAATGCTTGAGGTGTTGGGTTTAGAGATTTATTTTGGGGAAGTAAAAGTGATCTGCTTGTAAATTTTGTTCCTGTTAAAAAAAGTAAAAGAAGACTAATATTTTGATTATGGAAACACAGAGGCTGCATTAGTGTTTTTCTTTTTTAAAATGTTTTCTTCAGTACCCTATGATGTATGACTTGCCACATTCCTCTGATACCAGGAATCTTTAACAACCATAGTATGTATTGTCATAATGTTTTAAATTTGGTAACTACAAATGCAGTTCAGCTTGTATTTCATCGATATTCAACTTTTTCTTTCTTCTTGTTTAATGTAGAACTTCTGGTGTGTGCCATTCCTTATGAGAAATTGTTTTAGTTGTGAGCAGAGAAAGTCATTGGAGAGAAAATTAAGGCGACTCTAACATAGATCTTAATATAGTCTGTAAAGTTTTATGAGGGTAATAAAGTGCATTTTGTATATGGAGAAATATATATTAACAGTGAGGGGAGGAATTAGGGAGAAGCATACTAATTCATCTGAATTTTCTTAAGCACTAATATTATCTGGAAGAAAGACAAGGGTTCAAAAAATACATTCCTTAAGTTCACCCATCAGTAAACTTAGTATATTGAATTTAATTGTGAACTTATTAATTAAAATATTAGTGTACTTACATGGTAAATTAAAATTGAATTTTCAAGCTTTTTCCCCCTTGGTGGTCTAATTTTACTGGGTTAAAATATGTGGGTATCTGTACTTTTTGAATAGAGTTTGATAGATCTTAGTTTTCACGAAGTTACACGATAGTAGAAATGAATGATTAAAAATTCTTACAGAGTTTGTTAGAGAGTCGTCCTGTTACAGGATTCAGAGGATATGTGTGGTTTAAAGATTTAAAGTTAAATTCAAAAAACTCCCTTAATTTTGTAACACAATACTTTTGATTTATGGGAACAGAGATTTCATCTGCTTATAAAAGCTGTATTAGTGGATGTTAGAGAATAAATCAAATAAAACATATCTCCTATAATGTGGTAAAGAAAAAAGAAAATAAACCAAACAATGCATAGTGAACATTCTTTTCTCTATGAGGTTAATGCTTTGATTCGAGGCCTACAAGTTGCTTAAGACTTCATTGTAATCTCCATGTTATTCTCAACCTTGCTTTTTTTATTTTTAAGGTGAGAGTTCTGAGTAATAATGTCCACACATTCACTTTATGCCACTATTACCCAAACCCTGACACAGAGAAAGTCAGCATGTATTTGCTGTGAGAATCGCTGAAATTTTTTAGCGAGCATTTCGTGTTAGAGTTTTCCATGCTCCATGATTCATAGGTGTTCAAGGCATTGGAAACAGTTAATTCCCTGAAGTTTAAACATATTCTCTGGTTGTGTAGGTAGGTTTGTTTGCTGCTCTAATATGTTTCCTTTAATTTTATGACTTTTTCCTCTTTTTATTCAGATAGTGTTTCATCTCTGTCATTAGGAAATTGCTTCCCATTGATTTGTTCTGTTTATGCTGTTTTTCCTTTTAAATTCATCATTTGAACTTGGGAAACCGATTATTTCTGAAAAGGTTATTTGGACACTATTGGGTCAAGCCAGGTTTGCTGTAGGGGAGGGACAGTGCCCACTCTGTGCTCACCCGGGTACCAGTTACAGATTTGTGAAAGGCTGGAGAGAAGAGGAAGGTCACCCATGCAGCCTTCACTCCGCAGCCGGGGATGCAACAAATATCATGAGGAAAATCCAGGCCCAACCTGCTCAGACCTCAGGAAGTAATTCACAGTATCTAAAATAGTCCCATTATTGTTAATTAATTAGATCAAAGCATGCTTAGCAGGGCCCTATAATCTCGAAAAGCGTTCCGTGTTGTGTTTTGGTCTGACTGAATGGCTTGTTGGTTTTTTGTTTTGTTTTGTTTTGTATTTTTGCAGATCATACCCTATTTTAATACTATGGCACCAGAATTAACAGAGGTACAGTTGACTCAGTAAACCTGCCATACTCAGAATAGGCAAGTTTGGGGGAGAACGGGGAATATGGAATATAAGATTATTCAGCTTTTTAAGACAAGGAATAACCCAATATTTTGCTTTTAAGCTAGTTGTTTCTCTCATGTCTTCATCAAGAAAATGTCCTTTTTTGGGTTCTAGGTTTTGCTGGTTTCTGTAGAGAACTAATTTTTCATCTCCTGAAAGTATCTTTCCTGGGGCTTTGAAGTAAGAAAAATGGTCTGTAGGGCGGAACAGTGGTTGAGAGGGAAGTAGTCTCTCCCTGAACTATTTCTGTTGGAAAAATACATTCTGCAGATTGGCATTTGAATTTGCTATTGCCAAAACTCCACTAAAAGTTTTCCACCAAGAACATCCAGTCTGTTAAGGAGAAGAGCCTAAAAGAAGAAAATTAATACCATCCATAAAAAGAGTCAGTGGTACTGTGGCATCTCATGAATGTGCTTCATAGAACTCTATCAGATCTTTTTATTTCGAGGAAAAATCCAAACGATTGATGATGACACAGATTACCTAAAGAGACTTAAAAGTAATTATATTGTCAACAAGAACTTTGAAGGATAAAAGGTAAAGATCGTTAAAATACTTTTTCCCCCTCTTTGGTGTTCAGGTCTATCTGGTAATTATATCTTAGGCTTTCTTCTCTCTCTTGTGGTCAGACAATAGCCATGTGCCATCTTGTACCTCACAGGGTTAAGGGACAACTTGTGTGTCCTGTATCTCCCTCTTCTCCCCTTGCCTGTGTTCTTTGTCTCAGGAGCCCCTTGGAGACTCATAGTTTCCTTAGGAGGTTGCCTGGCAGTGACTGGAGAATGAGATAGCTACGCTGGAAAGAGCTATAAAAGGCTCTTCCTTCCCCAGCCCAGCCTTTTCCTGGTACTTAGGCCTTTTCAGTTCTTCACAGTCCGGATGTGCATAGGATATGGTCCTGTTTTGTGAAGGACATACATCCTCTGTGTACCGGAGGGCTGATCTTCCTTTCGGTTAGGGTCAGGTCTGAAGGGTCTTTTTGACCTTCTGGTCTGTCTACCTCGCTAACAAATGTAAGAATTGGTCCTGTAACTAGGCTCAGCAGTCGTGTAGCGTTTTCAGGTTTCTTTAGTTTTTCGTCCTTTGACCACAATACAGCCTTCCGGTTAGCTGCAACTGTTTAATAAACCACCTTAAACTTAGTGGCGTGGAACAATGACCATTTTATTATGATCATGGAGTCTTTGGGTCAGCAAATTGGACAGGACGCATCAGGGATGGCTCATCTTTGCTCTCTGGTGTCTGAGGCCGCAACTTGGGAAGACGTGAATGGCAGGTGACTCAAAACCACTGGGGCAGAGGCTGGAGGGTCCCTGCCAACACGCTTCTCTTCGTCACATGTGAGCACCTTGGTGGGGATAACGGGAGGTTGGGCTCGGCTGGGACCGTCCACAAGAGTGCCTACATGAGGCCTTTCCAACGTGGTGGTCTCAGGTGGTCGAATGTCCCCCAGAGAAATCCTCCCAAAAGAACCAGGTGGAAGCTGCACGATCTTGTGTGACCTAGCCTCAGATGTCACGGTGAGTCACTTGTGCTGCATTCTTTTAGTTACAAGCGAATCATCGGCTGGCTCAGATTCAGGGAGAGGGGAAGAGACCACTTCCTTTTCTAAAATTAATTAATTTATGGCTGCGCTGGGTCTTTGTTGCTGCGCGTGGGCTTTCTCTAGTTGTGTCGAGAGGGGACTACTCTGTTTTGCAGTGCGCGGGCTTCTCATTGCAGTGGCTTCTCTTGCTGCAGATCACGGGCTCTAGGCACGCGGGCTTCAGTAGTTGTGGCATGTGGGCTCAGTAGTTGTGGCTCGCGGGCTCTAGGGCACAGTCTCAGTAGTTGTGGCGCACGGGCTTAGTTGCTCCGCGGCATGTGGGATCTTCCCCGACCAGGGCTCGAACCCGCGTCCCCTGCATTGGCAAGCAGATTCTTAACCACTGCGCCACCAGGGAAGTCCGAGACCACTTCTTGGTGGGGGAGAGGCGAGGTCTCATGGAAGCTGAGCATGGAGCATAAGGGACATTGTAGCTGTCACTTTGGGAACTTATGCAAAAGGGAAAACTGCATCTTGTTATTTGGATTCCATAATGCCAGATTTCTGTTTTCTTATACGAATCATTCAAATGTCTCATCATTTGAAATTTTAGCATTATGTAGAAAAAAATTTGGATGATTGCCTGAATAGTCTTCTTTATATCTGTGTGTGTTAGAATCTGACACACAACTTCTGTATGACTGCAGCATCGGAGGCGGACTGTTCAACTCAGATTCAATTCATACCCTTAATCTGAGAAACTAAAATAAGATGACGAGATTGTGCCAGGTTACTATAGGGAGGGGCAAATTGTCACCGTGAACTTTACAATCAATGAGGCATTTCAACCAGCAGGATGGAAGGAGAGAAATGTTAAAACAATGGAATTTTTTTGTCTTTCTGGATAAAGTATGACAACTCCCCTTACCTCTAATGGCTGTGCTTATTCTAGACACCGTGTCACAGAGAGACGCATGCTGGGGCTTTAGCAACAGCTGTGTATTACCTTAGTAGTGAAGGTAATGGGGCAGAATTATGTTCCACAGAGTACAGAATCATGGCTTTGTGTTGGAGGCAAAAGACTAAGCTAATGTAACAACCTGGCAACTTACTTCACTTCAGTGGGTCTCAGATTTGTCATATGTAAAGTGAAGGGTGGAGATCTCTTCTATCTGTGGAATGCTTTGACTTTATTGTTCTTACACTTACATAGCATCTGGAATATGGCTGTTATACGGCATGTCAAAGTTAATATTAAATACAGAAGTACAAGGGTCATTCAGTCAAGTTCCAGAAAGTTATTGAGTCCTTATCACTTAACTCTTGGCAACATATATAAACTTTTATTAATTAATCCCAAAAGTTAAATAGAAATACTACGGGAAAACTCTAGATTAGGTCAATTGTTTAAAAAGATATGGACATCATTCTTACATTTGAGCACTTATGAATCATTATCGATATGAAATATTCTAGTTGAAATTTTTTGTTTTATTCCTTTGAACCAGAAACCTGAACTCAGTCATTTGGAGCCAAAATTTCAATTCCTAAAAAACAGTTTAATAGGAAATAGTGCAGTCAAGTTTCTGGGGCTTGTTTTGTTTTTCTGGGCTTTAACAGTGCCTTTATGTATATACAAGTAACTACTTTGAAGTCTAGGCACTGCATTGTTTTTATAAGTGTTTGGTTATGTGATTTTAGGAATTTGTCCATTTTGCCTAAGTTTTCAAATTTATTGACATAATACTCATCATATTCTCTCACCTTTCTACAATCCCCTGTGTCTGTAGTTATGTCCTTCTTTTCATTACTAGTATTGTTTATTTGTTCTTTCTTTTTTCTTGATCATGCTTGCCCGTGGTTTATCAGTTTCATATTTTTTTTCAAAAACCGACTTGTGGCTTTGTTGATCTTCTCTATTGCTCTATTGTATCCCTTTTTTGTTTCATTAATTTCTGCTTTTATTTTTATTACTTCCTTTATCCTTATTATTTCTTTTTCTTTGCTGTTTTTCTGACTTTTAAAGTTATATGTTTGGCTCTCTAATGTTTAGCCTTCCTTTAGGGTGTTAATTCTGTGGCTTGTGTAGTTGGCTTACAGGAAATATGGACGTTTTACAACTGACCTTTTTTGGAGTCTGGTGAGGTGGGCATCTGTTTTCCTGCAAGTGCTTCCCTGAGAGTAAGGAAGAGTCACCCTAGGTAGCAGCACATGAATAAGTGTCCATCCCAGGGAATCCTCATTGCAAAGATCATGTGAATATGGACTTCAAAATGGTATTTTCTGGCAGCTGTGGCATAAAAATAAGCAAAGCAATTGAAAATTCATTCAAATTATAAAATAACTCATACCATATATATAGCATCTGCCTAAAATTTAATCACCAGAATATGCTCTTGCCAACCAACCCAACTTTTTTTTCCTCACTGCTTCTGTGGGTAAAAAAAAATCAACGAGGCAAAGAGCCTGTGCATTTTTAAACAAATTAAAAGAATTTTTCCATAATGTTTTGTTAATGGTACTGTTTGTAGTTTTGTTACTTTATTGTCTGTAGAATTCTTCCATGTTGTAGCAGGGAAATGTGGCCACAGATACTGGAATCACTCGATTAGATTCTAGAAAGGGTCCTTGTTCAGAAGGCTAGTGAGGAAATTACTTCTTGGCTTTAGAATATCACTTAAGTTTTTAAAACTGTGTTTATTACATATACTGTTAATCCTTGTATATTTTTCTTCTTTAATAGATGATATGACATAGCATTGTATTCACCCCTAGAATATTCCACATAAATATAAGTTAATTTTATTATTTAATATGAGTATGTAATAAACTTCTATTTATTGAGAATCTAAACCACTAGAAAGATCAATCCAAAATTAAAAAGTACATATGTAGATAACAGAGAGAGAGCAAGAAAGCAAGAAAGCAAGTGCTTTGATACTTGTAAGTGGCTCTTGTACTCTGGCTTAGCTATTTGTGTGGTAGAGAGGGGCCAGCCTTCTGTGGAGGACATGCCCACATATGCAGGTGTGACAGTGCTTGTGTGGGGTTTTTATTTATTTTAAAACTAGATTTACTTCTCATTTAACCAGAGGCCACCCAGTTCCTCAAATACTGTGAAAAAAAATAGTTTACTGTATTGATAACCATCATATTATAACCACTACTAAATGAGAATACAGTAAAATATTTTGAATATTAATTCCTCAGCATCAAGTCATAATCTATAAATGTGTTTTTAGTTATCCCACATTTATAGTTTTCCTTTGTCCTTGCCACTTGGAAGAAATTTAGTATGTGGTATCTGCCATTAAAATGATAACAATTATATCTCACCTTCAATTAAAGTTTGAATTAGGAACTTCATTCCGAAGGACAGAACAGATCAAAACCATAAAAAGAAGTGCTTAACATTTTGACTTAAAAGCATCTTTAAGCATTATGTACTTTATTTTATTTGCGGATCTAGCCCGTATGGTAAATTTCTCCAAGGGCAGGAGACCAGGTCCTCTGCTTCTTATGTATGTATTTTTAGCAACAAATACCTGCTACCTGGTAGGTAGAGAGATGCTAGTCAGCTATTTTAATCATATCTTTAAAAGTAGACCATTCCAGAATGAAGTTGCCTTTGTAGAGAATCTTTCTTTAAAATGATAACCCAAGTGGATTGTTTTATTTTTAACTTGATCATCTGCCTTTATCAAAAAAAAAAAAAAAAAAAAAAGCTTTAAGTAAAGTGACCAAGGGGTAATGTACTGATGTACTGGAAAGATCATTTACCCGCTTAATGGCAAATCGTGAACTGGTGATTCTCTTACCCATTCTTGGCAAGCTGATGAAATCTAGTAAGTGGTAAGATCATTGAACACAGGAGCCGAGAACAATCTTTTGAGGAAAACAGCACCCGGATTTCCCTGAGAGGAGATCCTGTTTCACCAGGCTTTCAGAATTCTTCAAAGCCCAGGTGAGGATGAGAAAAGCAGGAGATGTTTCGCCACCTGTATTCTAGAAAACTGTGATGTCAACTTTGAAAGGACAAGGTTCAAAATTCCCAGAACATCACTATTCATTTTTATATACAAGTGCAAAAATGTTTTCTAAAGACAGGTGCAGATCATTTTAGCATGATCTTTACTATTGCCCCTTTCTATTAAACAGGCAATCATGAAGACAGAATTTGGTTATGAAAGGTCTAAATAGAAGTACGGTCTCCTTAAATAAGAACACAGGAAATATTAAGATAGCTGTGTGGAAGAATCTCATCCAAGAAACTGGTAGTTGTGGGAAAAATGAAAGTTGAAGATGCTTTGATTTTAGTAGGTTGGTTGAGTTATACATGTTTTGAGCAGGACCAAAAAAAAAAAAAAGAAAGAGAGAGAGAGAGAGTTGCATGCAATTGTTTAAAAAGAGTATGATACAACAAAAGCTGTTTTTAATCTGTGGCAGGGTAGAGGAAATTTTATGCTTTTTAATAGTTATGAACTTTTAAAATTAATTCCTGCAAAGTAGAATCTTTACTGCTAGAATTTGACTCTGCAGTTTTTGTTATGTTAAAACTTATTCAGGCAGAATTTTGGTGTTCAGAATTTAGCACTGCAATTCAGAGTTTGTAATAGAAATCAAACCTATTTTAAGCATATAACCACTCTCAAAACTTTAAAGCAATTGTGAAATTTTAAAATGGTCTAAAAATGGGACTTTTAAAAATTTGAAATCTTTTCATGCATTTCTCACTGGATGGAACTTTCTTTTTTTTTTTTTTTTTTTTTGCGGTACGCGGGCCTCTCACTGTTGTGGCCTCTCCCGTTGCGGAGCACAGGCTCCAGACGCGCAGGCTCAGCGGCCCTGGCTCACGGGCCCAACCGCTCCGCGGCATGCACGAACCTGCGTCCCCTGCGTTGGCAGGCGGACTCTCAACCACTGCGCCACCAGGGAAGCCCTGGATGGAAATTTTTGATAATGCATTGTGTCTCTTAACTGTCATAAAATGTTACTTTCTTTGTCAAAAGAAATCATTCCTAAGATCTTCTAGTGCCACCAAATATGGCTATGAATGAGACCACATTTGGGCAATTAATCTTCCTATGCATGTATGTGTTAATAGTACAATGTGTTTAACAGAGGGCTTAGCAATTATGGTATTAGGTACCACTGAAATATATCCTACTTGATCATGGAGTATGATTCTTTTTATGTGCTGTTGGATCCAGTTTGCTGATATTTTGTTGAGGATTTTTGCATCTATATTCATCAAAGATATTGGCCTGTAATTTTCTTTTTTTGTAGTGTCTTTCTCTGGTTTTGGTATCAGGGTGATAGTGGCTTCATAGAATAGCTTTGGGAGTGTTCTCTCCTCTTCAGTCTTTTGGCAGAGTTTGAGAAGGATTGGTATAAGTTCTTCTTTGTACGTTTGGTAGAATTCCCCAGTGAAGCCATCCAGTCCTGGACTTTTTTTGCAGGGAGTTTTTAAAATTACAGATTCTATTTCACTTCTAGTGATCAGACTGCTTAAATTATCTGTTTCTTCTTGACTCAGGTTTGGCAGGCTGTATGTTTCTAGAAACTTGTCCATTTCTTCTAGGCTGTCCAATTTTTTGCATATATCTGTGCATAGTATTTTCTTATGATTTTTTGTATTTCTGTGGTATCGATTATTATTTCTCCTCTTTCATTTCTTATTTTGTTTATTTGGGTCCTGTCTCTTTTCTTCAAGAGATTATCATATTTTGTATACGGTGTGAGGGAGTGTTCTACCTTCATTGATTTACATGAGGCTGTCTAGCTTTCCCAACACCACTTGTTGAAGTGACTGTCTTTGTTGAAGATTAATTGACCATAGGTGTGTGGGTTTATTTCTGGACTCTCTGTTCTATTCCATTGATCCATATATCTGTTTTTGTGCCAATATCATACTTTTTTGATTACTGTAGCTTTGTAGTACTGAAGTGTAGGAGGGTATGGTACGCTTCGAGCTTTGTTTTTTCCCTCAGGATTGCTTTGGCAATTCTGGGTCTTTTATGGTTCCATGTAAATTTTAGGATTATTCATCCTATTTCTGTGAAAAATGTCATGGGTGATTTGATAGGGATCGCATTAAATCTGTAGATTGCTTTGGGTGGTATAACCATTTTAACAATATTAATTCTTTCAATCCAAGAGTATGGATATCTTTCCATTTCTTTAAAATCTTCTTCAATTTCCTTTATCAGTGTTTTATAGTTCTCAGTATATAGGTCTTTCACCTCCTTAGGTAGATTTATTCCTAGGTGTTTTATTTTTATGATGTGATTTTAAACAGGATTTTTTTTTTTTTACTTCCTGATATTTCACTGTTATTGTAAAGAAACGCAACAGATTTCTGTGTCTTAATCTTGTATCTTGCTACCTTGCTGAATTCATTTATCAGTTCTAATAGCTTTTGTGTGGTGTCTTTAGGGTTTTCTATATAGAGTATCATGTCATCTGCATATAATGACAGTTTTACCTCTTCCCTTCCAATCTGGATACCTTTTGTTTCTTTTTCTTGTCTGATTGCTGTGGCTAGGACTTCCAATACTATGTTGAAAAGAAGTAGTGAGAGAGGGCATCCTTGTCTTGTTCCAGAATTTAGTGGAAAAGCCTTCAGCTTTTCACCATTGGGGTATTATATTAGCTGTGGGTTTGTCATAAATGGCTTTTATTATGTTGAGCTATGTTCCCTCTCTACCCACTTTGGTAAGAGTTTTTATCATGAATGGATGTTGAATTTTGCCAAAGGCTTTTTCTGCATCTATTGAGATGATCCTCTGATTTTTGTCTCTTCTTTTGTTGATGTGGTGTATCACATTGATTGATTTGCATGTGTTGAACCATACTTGTGACCCTGGAATGAATTCAATTTGATTTCTTCAAGAGATATCATACTGAGTGGAGTCAGTCAGACAGAGAAAGACAAATATTATATGATATCACTTATATGTGGAGTCTAAAAAATAATACAATTGAATTTATTTACAAAATAGGAACAGACGCATAGACATAGAAAACAAACTTATGGTTACCAAAGGGGAAAGGGGTAAGAGATAAATTAGGAGTATGAGATTAACAGATAGAAGCCACTATATATAAAACAGACAAATAGCAAGGATATACTGTATAGCACAGGGAACAATATTCAATATCTTGTAATAACCTATAATAGAAAAGAACCTGAAAAAAAATGTGTATAACTGACTCACTTTTCTGTACATCTGAAACTAACACAATATTGTAAATCAACTATACTTCAAATTAAAAAAAAGAAATATATCCTGAAGGTATATTTCTGTCAATAGAAAAATCATAATTGGCAATAGGCAAGTGAAACATTCCATCTTTGAATGGGCACAGAATCTTTTCTTAACCCATGATAATTAAAACGAAAATATTATATTTTAGGGAAAAATAATCTTTTAGAGACAGGTAAATATGCTACCTCAAAAAGAAGTAAAGTACAGGGTTTAATTGAAGATAATCTCTCTCTCATCCCTCCTCCATCAGGGCATCCATTAATACTTTGGACAAACAAAAAGCTTCTGGAGGCAAAATTTTGCATAAGGAACCCTGATTTCCCTATTGATACTTGCCATAAAAGTAGAAAAGTGTTCATTGGAGAAAACAGTAACCCTTTCATAATAAATATTGAAAATATAACAACCTTTTTCTAAGAGTGAATTTAAATGATCACTAACTATAATAAAATATTGTAAGTGCTCAAAATAAGCTCACTTCCTGCCCCCTCCTCCAACCAGTGATTGAAATGTGGTTTGTGTTGGACTTCTCTGCTGGTCACAGCAGTCAGACCCCCTTGTCAAAGGGAGATGACAGTCTTAGTTCATAACAGTGGCTGCCCCCAACCCTGGTGATTTGGTAGTTGTGGGGGGAGGTCTGCAGGAGGCATGGGGCAGTCTGGCTGTGAGGAGTGGGGAAGACCCTGGACATAGCAGCTCACAGCTACAAAAGGGGTAGGAGGGCAGGGAGCAGGCAGGACCGTGGATGGAGGCCCGGGTTTCTCTCTGCCGCTTCCTCTCATTATCTGGAGGATCTTTAGCATGGAGTGCTTTTAGACCTACCACACCACTCACCTCTCACTGGATTTTCATTCACAAGGCATTCTCTTCTATTAAACTCTCGCTCTTCCTGTGTCAGAAATGCCCAGTGGCTTGGTTCGGTCGTCTCATGCAACCACTTCTGTTAATTTTGCCCTTGAGTAAACATCAGTTCTTATTTTTCATCAAATTTGGGGAGTTTTCAGCCATTATTTCTTTAACTATTCCTCTCTCCTCCTGTCTTTCTTCTTGTTCTGGGATTCTCATCATGCACATGTTCTATGACTAGTGCTGTCCCAGAGGTCTCTTAGTCTCTGTTCATTTTTCTTCATTCTTTTTTCCTTCTGCTCTTCAGACTGGATCATATCAGTTGACTTATTTTCATGTTTGTGGATTCTTTCTTCTGCCTGCTCAGATCTGCTAGTGAGCCCCTCTCATGGAAATTTCAGTTCAGTGATAGTACTTTTGAAATCCAGAATTTCTATTTGGCTTCTTTTTAAAAAAAAAAATCATTTCTATCTATTTATTGATAATCTGTATTTGATAAGACATCATTCTCATGATTTCCTCTAGTCCTTTGTCCATGATTCCCTTCAGTTCTTTGAGCATATTTAAAATAATTGATTTAAAGTCTTTCTCTCATAAGTCCAATGTGAGGCCTCCTCAGGGACAGTTTCTATTAGTTGCCTTTTTTCTTCCTGTATATGGGCCATACTTTCTTGTTTCTTTGCACGCTGTGTAATTTTTTGTTGTTGAAAACTGGACATTTTTAATATTTTAATGTGGCAATTCTGGAAATAAGGTTCCACTCCCCAGGGTTTGTTGCTGCTTGTTGTGGTTCCTGTTGTTTGCTCCGTGACTTTTCTGTACTAATTTTGGGAAGTTGATATTCTTTGTCATGTGTGGCTTCTGATGTCTCTATTTTGTTAGCTTAGTGGTCAGCCAGTTCAGATCAGACTGAAATTGGCAACTCTGTCCTAGCCTTCACTTCCTGCTTGCACAGAACCTGAAGGTCAGCCAGAGGTGACAGTTTTCGGCTCTCGGGGGACTTTCCTGAGCATGTACTCAGCCCTGTGCATGCATGTAGCTGCCTAGATTCCCGGGAATATGTCTGATCTTTTTCAAAGTCCTTATTTGCCAAAGCATCTCATCCCCCAGCCTTTCTTCCCAAGCTTTTTGGTTCATTTATTGTTTACCTCAACCTTTATCCATTGCTCCAAGGCAATAGCAGCAAATATATTTGCATTTAAGTGTTTCTGACAAAAGCCCAGGGTTGCCACCTTAACACTGTTAGAGTTTCAGTTAGGAGAGATTGAGGCAAGCCCTCTGAGCTGAGCCAAACAACCAGATCAAAACAAACAACCACAATTCTTTCCAAACAGGCTCTGTTCTGCTTCTTCTGCTAATGGTATGTGAACTGGGAATGTGGGCTGTTGTCTTCTAGGTCCCCCTCCTCCACTTAGCTGGGGAGTGGAGGATGGGAACAGGGCAAGTTATAATACCACAAAGCTGACTGTTCCTCCTGAGATTCAGCTGTTTTTTATGGATTAAGTGTTCCCCTGGTTTTTGCAATCTCTTAGTTGTTTCCACAGTGCCAAAAAAAGTTGATTTAGACAGTTTTGCCAGTTTATTTTTTGTGGAGGAATGGACTTTTAGAGTGTCCTAGTCTGCCATTTTCACTAATGTCACTTAGCATCTCACTTTGGTTTTATAGGCTGCTGTTAACTTCAAACTGTAGCTGTTTAATTTAGCATCCAACTCGCAGCGCTTCTTGATGAATCTTTTTCATTGAAATATATGAGTGGATATACTCTTTATTGTTTATATATTCGATATGGCAGCATTTGCTTTTCTTAATTTTACACTTTCCGGAACCCTCTAGGGTCTATAAGCACATCTAGATCAAGGTGATTTTCCCAAGTAATGTAATAAAAATTACATGTAATAATAAAAATAAAAATTAGTGCAATAAAAATTTAAAGTCTAATATCTTATTTTAATAAAATAAAATTCCGTTGCATGACAGTGAATAACATAAAGCTTGGAGAATCCCAATAGATACTATAAGATTCAGCTTTCCTAGAATTTGTATAATTTCTAAATCAGTAATGTTCAATGCACACCTTTATATGTGTATTTTATTATTTGATTGATGACGGTCTTGCCCACTGGCCCGAGAACCCTCTAGTGCAGAGATAATCTCTGTTTTTATTCATCTTGTGTCCCTAGCACTAGGCCTGGTGCCTGGCTCATAGTAGGTTCTCAAGAAACATTTGCAGAATAAATGAACAAACACAGAGGCTGTTAGATGAAGACTATAGAGTGTAGACCTATACTACTTGAATCATCTAAACCTTTAAATTGAGTTAAGTAGAATAATGGCGTTACAGGAAAGTCTCCTGAGTTTTAGCCTTAGTTTTTGTGGCTTACTTAGAAAATACCAAAAACCAGATTCTCTAGGACCCATCTCTTTTAATAATTTCCAGTTGGACCTGTCAGGACAAATTTTTTTTTCCTTGTATTTAAATGAATACAAAGTGCTCTTACATCATTTAATATCTTTAACAAAAAGAGTGAAATCTAAAGTAGAAGTCTAGAATTTTAGCATTCTAGGCTTTGGAACTGTCAGCTGTATGAGGAAATCAACTTTTCCACAACCCACTGTCAGCCTCTGATTGTCTGTGCCAGTTAAGGGTCATTGGCATGAAGGGAGGACGATAGATTCCATACCCCCCTGCCCCACCCCGCCACTCCCCAGCTCTGTAATGGTCACTGCTGTTCCTAGTCGTTGGGTGGAGTGTCGTTTACCAGCCTTGCTCAGCGTACGTCAGTGACTGGGAGTAACCGTGATAATAGGTATTAGAAGATACCTCTAGGTCAGAATTTCAGATTTTATTCAGCTATATTTCATGTATATGGAATTTAAATCTACAGAGCTTTTTTTTTTCCCCTATGAATGACCTAAGTCATTATGGTTAATCAGCATGTCCACTTAAAATTCCAAAATCCTGTTGGTACACATATTTGTCTGAGCCAATTCAAGTTATAAACATGAGCTTATTGTTTATTTTGTTTATTGCAGTTATCCAATCTGCTTTTTTATTGGGATGTAATTCACATAATGTAAAATACACCCTTTTAAAGTGTACAATTTATTGGTTCTTAGTATATTCACAGTTGTGCAACCATCACCACTATCTCATTCAAAAACATTTTCATCTCCCCAGAAAGAAACACCTTGCCGATCAGCAGCCACTACTAGCCCTGGCAGCCACTGATTTACTTTCTATCTCTTTGAATTTGCCTGTTCTGGACCGTTCATATAAATGGAATCATACAATACGTGGTCTTTTGCCACTGGCTTTTTTTTTACTTAAGCAGAATGTTTTCAAAGTTCTTCCATGTTATAGCATGTAGTATTAGTACTTTGTTATTTTTTATGGCTGAATAATATTCCATTGTATGCATCTACCGTGCTTTGTCCACTTATTAGTTGATGGACATGTGGGTTCTCTTCACCTTTTGGCTATTATGAATAATGCTGCTATGAAAACTTGTGTGCAGTTTTTTGTGTGGACAGTTGTTTTCATTTCTCTTTGGCTGTATACCTAGGTGTGGAATTGATGGGTCAGATGGTAAATCTATGTTTAATTTTTTTTGAGGAACCACCAGATGTTTTCTAAAGCAATCCTGTCTGCTTTCCAGGTGACTGTTTCCAGTTTGCAAAACAAAAAAGTTGGTCATATTTGCTGTCAGTTCTATGAACTAAATGTTTCAAATGCTTATAATTTACAGGGAGAGTGTCTGCATGAAAACAGTTAAAATTATTTTCTTTCGATCACTCTCTTCGTTTAGGGTGTCTAAACGTTACTGCCATGCCCATCAGAATTAAGTCTTTTGCTGATTCTTCATGATAGCTGACATTTCTGCTTGCGTAGCTTTGAATTGCTCACAAACAGACAAAACAAGGCCTATTATTCATAAAATCAAATACTCTAGAATCAGACACATGTGAGGACTGGCTCTTTTGTTAGGTTCCTAGCAAATGTCACTTTGGGGAATAATTCCCTTTCTTGAACCTCAGTTTCCCCCTTCTGTAAAATGGGGTTGATAATAGTATCTATTTCTAGGTGTTCCTGTAAGTATGAGAATGAGATCATGTGTGAAAAGCACTTGCCTGGCAATTCCCAAGTGCTCAATAAATGTTAACCATTGTAAAACTTATTTTTACTATTATATGATTATTTAACTGCAAAGATTTTCTTTAGAAGAATAAATTAAATATTTAAAAATACTCTCTGAAACTACTTGGGGATGAATCTTGCTTTACAATCGTGATCAGATTTTCATTCTAGCAAACAAAATAATTTATACTCAAAAACTTTTTAAGGTGAGGGAAGAATGGGGGGGCAGCTGAAAAAAATCCATTTGAAATTGCTCTTTGGTAGTTATTCATTTTATCCTTCGATGTATGTAAAATTAAAGCAATTTGTTTTTTCTTTTCCTTCTTTCCTGAAGCAAATGAAATTTAGACGCAGAGAAATTTTTTTTTAGCTAAAACGGCATATTAAAGTCATCATTCCTTTTTGCACTACTTTAAAGTTATTCTTTAAGACAGAACAGGGTAGATCCTTCACAGAATGTTTACAAGACATTTGATTGCACAATAGGTTGTCAGCTGTCACATTTCTCTTTAATTTTGCTTTACTTGTTATAGTAAGTAACCAAAGTGATTTTTCCAGTTGTTGCCCCACTATACTATGCTACTAGTATAGTGCAAATAAAATATTGACAAAATGCACAAATTGAAAATACACATGTGAAGTAAACAGTTGAAGACATAAATGAAAATGGCCAGGAATGGTTGGTGAACATTTTGATCAAACCCTATTTGTCAGTTTAAAAGGAATGCATCTTTGCCCAGGCTCTGTTCTAAATGGGACGTCCCATTATCTCCATGTGAAGCATCTTCGTATGTTTCTGTGGCTCAGTAGCATCAGCAGTTTTAGAGCTGGAAGAGACTTGGATAATAAAGATCAGTCTAGCTCAGGGTTTCTCAGCCCGGGCACCATAAACATTTGGGGCTGATAATTATTTGTGTCCTGTGCATTGCAGGGTGTTGAACAGCATCCCTGGTCTCTACCCACTAGATGTCAGGAGCACCTCTCCCCCTCCCCCCACCCCTCTGTGACAACTAAAAATGTCTCCAGACTTTGCCAAGAGTCCTCTGGGGGCAAAATTGCTCCCCATTGAGAGTCACTGGTCTGGTATTTGCCAAAGCGTGTACACCGCTCACTACGGAGGGTCTGAGACACTCCAGGAAAAGAAGATTCTGTGGTCAAATGAGCTTGGGGATCCTCATTGAAACAACAACAAAAGATTGTCAGAGCACTCCCTGTGCTTTCTAATGGCGAGAGGGGGACATGCAGAATGTCTCAGCTTATTTGACTACAGACCCTTTTGGAAGGGCAGCTTGCAGAATGTAATGTTAACACTCTTCTGTGCCCCTGATTCATTGCTGTCATTTTCCAGGTGAGGACGCTGAGGCCCAGGGAGGTTACCTGCCTGACCAAAGACTCTGTGGCTCCGTGTTAATTAGTTTCATAATCACTGAGTGAGCACTTATTGCGCGGTAGCCCAGTGCTAGGCCCCGGGGACAGTGATAGTACTCAGGATAGGCAGAGACCTGGCAACTACAACGTGAGGTGGTCAGGGCGAGGAAGGAGGCTGTGCAGGATGCCGGGAGAGCACAGGAAGGGCCTAATTCAGGTAGGGGGGAGGAACTGAGGTCCCCGTGGACACATTAACCCTGAGACATCTGTGAGGGTGACAGTGGACCAGTTGGAGAGACCACTCAGTAGCCTGGCCAGAGGGACAGGTTGTGATTTCCGTGTATAATAATTGAGGCCAGAAACTGGATGAGAGCACCTCAGGGATGAGGAACCAAGGTTAGAGCCTGGGGGACATCAGTGTTTAAGGGGCCCCAGCCAAGAGCAGCCCCAAATGGAGACCAAAAGAGGGAGGAAAAAACGCAGAGACAGGCAGCTTGTAAAGCGTCCTTCATCGACTTGTAGTGAAGATGAGATAAAGTCCGCACAGTATGGAGGGTCGTAGGTGGCGTATAAGAAGTGCTCAGTGGACCGGTGATGCCATTGTTGTGATTATCAGATAAGACAGGACCCAGAAACCCCTCTTGCATACAGTATCGTGGAGGTAGTGGGTGGCCTTGGTAAACATCCATTTCAACGAGTGACAGGTTGAGGGGTGAGTAGGAGGTGAAAAAATAGGGGCTGGAGTTCAGAAAATTTCTCAAGATTAGTGGTGAATGGTTTGGGGAGCTGGATTTTTGAGGACGGGTGGAGAGGCTTGAGCACATTTAAATGCTGAGGGTTAGGGTTAGGAGAGCCAGGGGCATGGGAATAGGACCAGGGGAGACCTGCCCTTTGTCAGGACTCACTTCGGGGCATCTAGATAGATCTGGGACGAGATGTGTAGGTTCCTGAAAATCATGGTGTACTGCACCGTAAAGATAACATTTCCAAATCCAGAAAAGGCTCCTGAGAAGAAAGGCGGGACACGGAGCAGCTTGATAAAGTCATCGGACACGCGGGTGCAGACTCACTTTGTAGTCTTGCTTAACTTTAGAAAAGAGACTCTCAAATCTCACCCTATTGAACTGCAGCCATCGGCTCTTTCCTGCTGGTCCCGCATTGTACAGATACGACTGCCAGCATTTCCCCCTTCTCTGGTGGCCGTTGATGTGTTTTTCTGACCAGGGAACGCGGACCCTTCCTCCTTCCGGGTCTCCTCTCCTGAGCAGGAGGAATCCCCACCATCCCCGAATCTTGGGGGAGTGGGGAAGCCCAGTCCTCCCGAAACTTAAAGGGAGGAGAATGCACTCTCCCTCCTGACATGGGGGCTTCTTGAGCGGAAGGGGGCTGCTTCCTGCTTGAGCCCAGAAGGAGCGAGGGGATGGCTGCTGTGCGTTCCAGCGTCTGTGTGGTGCCTACAGGTGACCTGGGCTGTCTGTCCAAGCTTCTCCCAGACCCTCCAGGTGCGCTCTTAGGAGGCCTGTCTTTACAGAGGGAGATGTATCCTAGGAGGTCATTCGCCCAAGGATGCGGAAGAGTCACGTGACCCTTAGTTCAGATTGTGTTCTCCCAGCCAGAATGCGCCTGGTGTGTCTTCTCTCCCAGAACCTGGAACAGGCTCTTCGGAGGTGAACACCCCTAGTTTACTGCCTTTTCTTTTAGTCTAAAAAGGAATGTGGGTTAGAGGATGCTTTTGATGATTTCTCCATTTAACTTGAGGAAGTAACCTCATGGGTTCCTACTCTTGTTTTTCTCATTTTGAAGACAGGCAGGATTTCCCGAGTAGCTAGAACACCCAAATCTGTGGGAGCGCTCCACGGGCATTGGTGCTTGTGGCTGAGAGCAGGCAGTGGCCCTCCCCTCACTGCGGGAAGAGCCAGCACTGGGAACAGCTGTGTTTGAAAGTCTCCTAATTGTTATTTATTCTGTCTATAGATCTACAGTCCCACAAATGTATGAATAGGACCTTTGCTGATCATCTCTCTTTGTTTTGATCAAAACTGCTATAAATAAGAAAGCCGTGGTGTAGTGTTTTCTGAAACTCCAGGGCTTTCACCACAAGTCAGTGTTTTTTCTTTTGATGCAACCTTCTTCAGCCCTCTGTTCATTTCTAAGAAATTGAACCAAGAATGGTAAACAAGTGATACTTCTGTAAACTCCCTGAGGGACTGTCCTCAGATCTGTGAACCCCATCACTCCTCTAAACTTGAGTGGTTTATTTTCTTAAGCCTCATGGAATCTCTTACAGCATCTGGAGTTCACCATGTCCCAGATACTATTCATGATTTTCTCCTTATGTCTGCTTCTCCTGCAATAGTTCCTATGGCATTCCTAATGGCTTTTTTTTTTCTTTTTATGACCCAAGCAAGAAACCGTGGAGCCACCTTTGTCTCCTTTTTTGCTTACCTCCTGTGTACATTTGATCACCCCATGCTCTGAGATGTCTCTCTGTACTTTTTTCTCTATCAGTGCAGGTGGTAGAGTAGGGCCCATATCGTTCTTCTTCTGCTTGGAATTCTCTTCTGCTTGGAATTCTCTTCTTCGTGGCCGGTTCCCATTCCTCTGCCAGATGCTACGACCTCAGCAGAACCCTCCCGCCACAACCCCCTTCCCAGAAGATGCATTAATTCCCTTCTTCCTCTGGATTGCCATGTAATTTTTTTACTCTAATACTCATGAAATTATTTAGTCGTTTTTTTATTTGCAGGTCTGGCTCTTCTGCTAGATTACAAGATTTTTGAGCGTAGGGACCCTTTTGGTGCTTCGATCGGTGTCTGGCACACGTCGGCACAAAAACTAGTGGCTAAGTTTAGTTGACTTGAATTTAGAAAAAGATATATGGAATAGAAAAGGAACCCCTAAATGATGCTTATTATTTCTTGTTTGATCTCTTTTTAGTCTTTTTTTTTCTCTCTCTTTTCTCCCCATTTGCTTCTCTTACTTAGATAAAACCAAAGAAAAGTTCCATCGCTATAAAAACAGTTTAAATACAGAAGTTCTATATGGGCAAATAGAATAACCTGGTCGAGGTATCAGTGTTCTGTCAAAAGGCATTTTAATTAACATCGACATTGTTGACAGTAAGGAACAGAAAAGAAAACCTCACCAATAGTATTTATAAAGGAAAGTCGTTGGTCTCAGAACTTGAGGGCCCAGGTTCAGTCCTGTTGTTGACGCTTAGTACCTGAGTGACCCAGGCAAGGCTACAGTGTCTTTTAGGTTCAGTTTTCTCCTCTGCAAAATGAGAATAATAATATCTACCTGACATTGGTGGGAATGTAAATTGGTACAACCACTATGGAGAACAGTATGGAGGTTCCTTAAAAAACTTAAAATAGAACTACCATATGATCCATGGGACTTCCCTGGTGGTCCAGTGGTAAAGAATCTGCCTTCCAATGCAGGGAATGCGGGTTTGATCCCTGGTCAGGGAACTAAGATCCCACATGCCGCGGGGCAACAAAGCCCATGTGCTGCAACTACTGAGCTTGCACACCTCAACTAGAGAGTCTGCGTGCCACAAACTACAAAGCCCATGTGCTCTGGAAGTCGCGTGCCACAACTACAGAGTCCATGCACCCTGGAGCCTGCGCACCGCAACTAGAGAGAGAAAACCAGCAAGTTACAACTAGAGAGAAGACCACGTGCCGCAATTAAGACACGACACAGCCAAAATTAAATAAAATAAAATAAAGAAATCTTTAAAAAAAAAAAAAAAAAGAATTACCATATGATCCAGCAATCCCACTCCTGGGCATATATATCTGGAGAAAACCATAATCCGAAAGGATACATGCACCTCAGTGTTCATTGCAGCGCTGTTTACAAGAGCCAAAACATGGAAGCAACCTAAATGTCCATCAACAAAGGAATGGATAAAGAAGATGTGGTACATATATATATAATACAATGGACTATTACTCAGTCATAAAAAAGAATGAAATAATGCCAGCAACATGGATGGACCTAGAGATTATCATACTAAGTGAAGTAAGTCAGACAAAGACAAGTATCATGTGATATCAGTCATCTGTGGAATCTAATTTTAAAAAGATACAAATGAACTTATTTACAAAACAGAAACAGACTTACAGATATCAAAAACAAAGTTTATGTTTACCAAAGGGGAAATGTGGAGGGGAGGGATACATCAGGAGCTTGGGCTCAGCATACACACACTACTATATATGGGATAGATAACCAACAAGGACATACTGTACAGCACAGGGAACTCTACTCAATATTCTGTGATAACCTATATGAGAAAAGAATCTAAAAGAGAATGAATACATGTATGCGTATAACTGAATCACTTTGCTGTACACCTGAAACTAACAACATTGTAAATCAGCGATACTCCAATAAAATTAAAATATTAAAAAAAATACCTACCCTCCAAAGTTCTGTCAAGGATTCAGTGAGTCATTGGATATGAGAGCATCTTCTATGGGGTGAGACATAGAGTAAGTTCTGACATAGAATAAGCTCTCACTCAATTTTTAGTTTGATTTGAATTTATATATATATTTGTTCGACCTGGATTTGACAGTCATCGTACTAGTTAGTTTACGTAGTGTCAGCTGTACGCATATGTGATGTCTAAAGGACTAAATTTTCAAAATCTGTCTTTATGTCAGGTTCGTAACATCCTCTTTTTGGTAACAACAACTAATGAATATCATTTCCACTGATGGTGTCATATGACAACTGGACTGAATTTTTCCTTCTCATTTAAGAATTTTCGTAATACCCCTTATTTCCCTCCCATGTTTGGATAATATTGAATTAATGGAGTCTTTTTTTAAAACTTGGTAATTAAATTTAGCAGTTCTGCTTTAGAGGTATTTATTTTCATATTGGTATGAAGACAAGAAGTAAGATGTTTCGTGGTTATCGTTATTTTGTTTGGAGTTTCTGCTGAATTTTCTCTCCATTGCAATCCTCCATTGGGAAAGGGCCTTCTCTCCATAGCCATATGCTGGTCACATGGAGAGAGCATGGTACCCGGTTGGCACTGGGATTTACACAGGAGATCCAGAGCATATTTCTCCCTTGCACACATCTTTAAGATGTAGGAAAAACATATCTGAGGTATGAGCTACAACTTATTAGTTACAGACCGGATCTGTAACCCGATACTAATCAAGAGGAAATCAGCCTACCCTGTTGTCCTGCCGTGTTGGCTGTACCAAGGGAAAGGAAAAGGAAAAGCTCTTTTTTTCTCCCTTTTCTTGTTTTCTTTAGTCTCTCCATCATGTTTTCTTTAGTTTACCCATTCATTTTCTTTGTAGTAATATGGGCCCCAAAAGCAGAATTTGTAGGGTGTGCTTGTTTGGCTGACAAATGCAGAGTGTTGCTTTTCCTTCAAGGCTGATTTCAGCACCACTTACTGGGGGGAAAGCGTCCTAGCGTCACAGGCCTCTGGTGAGATGGGTGCCTTTGCCGTTGTTAGACAGCGGGGTGTCTTGCAGCCTCTGCTCCCCAGGACGGTCTAGGGTGAGCGCTGAGAAAGAGGGGTGAAGCAGACGGAGGAACGAAGGCACTAGCCGGCTCGTGAGACGCCCCTAAATGACCTGGCAAGGAAGCTGTGCCACTGCTGCCACCTGGCAGCCTTGTCCAAGGGCACTGGGAGTTGTAAGGGGTTTTTTTGGGGGAAAAGGGGGTGTTAAAATTAGCTTTTGTGCTTCTCATATAAAGACTTTTGTCAGACATTCATACCTGCTTAGTTAAGTAAAAATCCGGAGTAAGCTGTCATTGAAATGCATAGTAGACTAACGAGACTGAACAGTGAGAGATTTATACAGAGTGAAGTCTGCCTCCCCATCCTGGCCCCTGACAGACACCCAGTTTTCCTCCCCACAGGTGGGTTCTCCCAGGGATACTCGGTGCATGAGCCGGCACACATATGCACGTGCCTGCCCTTTTTAGACACGTAGAAGACTGTTACATTATGGTTCATCGCGTTGCTTTTTTCCACTTTATACTATTTCCCGACGTTTCCGAGTGAATGCGCATGCAAAGACTTTCTCACTCTCGTGGCGGTACCGTCCTCCGCTGTGTTGACGGATACTTTATTTAATCAGTTAACTCGTGAGGGACATTAGGTTGCTTTTCCTCTTTGATTATCACCAAAGGTGCTAGAAGGAAGGAACTATTTTTAAAATTCTCTCCTTGGTTTGTGAAAGCTGTCATGTTATAATGTGCTCTCTTGAGATGATGAACAGCTTATCCTAGAAAAAAGAAGAGCGGGAACTATGTGGGATCTCTGTTTCCAGAACAACACAAATCACAGTTGATAGGGCTTAAAGGATTTCTCCTTTAATAAGGACCCAAGAACCACACAAGTGGCCTGTAGGATGTGCAGTGCCAGCCCCTGTGCCCAGGGTCGCGTGGTCTCAGGCTGTGAATGAGGGAGGGAGCTGCTGGGCACGCAGAGGCATCTGTGTCCTCTGAGAGGGCCAAGCAGTGACAAAGGTGACCCGAGCTGCCTGCAAACCAAGCAACCCACAATTAAACCTCTAATTCCCACCCAGCGCAGTCAGTGCTGTGACTGGACAATTGCAAGGCATGTGGGCAGGAGCACTGAGGGGCAACACCTGCTCAAAGGGGGAGAGGGTCCCCGGAGGAAGTGCCCGCCGCCCTGCGTGCTGAGGATGCTCTGGAGGAGGACGGGTCAGCCAAGGGCTGGAGCGATGGGGGGACCCGTGTTCAGGAGAGGGCACAGCAGCGTGCGTGGAGACCAGCTTGGCCCGTTGCACGACCTTCAGAGCGTGTCCTGGGGGTGGGGGTAGGAGGCTGGCGCGGCGACCAAGCACTCAGGAGAGCCGCAGCGCTCTACAAGGGCTGAGGAGTTTGGACTTCAGGCTATGGAAGGCCCTGGAAGGCTTTTGCCAGGGGTATGAAGTTACCCAGTCTGTGTTTTTAAAATCTCATTCTGATGGCCAGGTGGAGGGAGAACGACCTGGAAAAGGGGCAGATGCTGTTGAGAAAGCGGTTGCGATCACCTGATTGAAGGGTGATGGGGCCTGAACAACGTAACAAGGGTGCAGGTGGGCAGAGGCGGGCGTGGGGGTCCCTTTAGACAGTGGGGTCAGCGGGTGTGGAGGCAGATGCGTGCAGCCCCGGTTGTTCACTTGAAATGGTAAGCATTGCGTTTAATACATGCATCTTTACGGACGTCTCACGTTGTTTCTTTTGGATAAACCCTGGAAGTAGAGTGGCTGAGTCAAAGGAAACAGCATTTTAAAATGAAATTGCCTCTGTAAAAACTTCACTTGTTTACAGGCCCATGAGCCACGAGGAAGCCACTGGCTTCCCATAGCCTCAGCCTCACTGCATGTTAGCATCGCTCTGAACTGACACCCATTTACTAGGCAGAAAGTACATATCTTTTCTTTGTTTTAATTTGTGTTTCTGTGAGTACTGGAGAGGTTGAAGTTTTTTCACGTTTATTTTTCCACCAATTGCATATTTGCTTATGCAAAAAATAATCTTTGCTTATTTTTCTCTTCAGCCATTTATCCTTGTCTTTTTGATTTCTAAGGGCTCTATAAATATTTAGTTGCTTAACACCTTGTCTTTTGTACTTGTTGCAGTATTTCCGTAGTTTGTTGTAGCCTTCCACTAGTTTGTTATTGTTCTTACTTTTGTTTATATTGTTTTGTTGATATGGAAAATTTTTCTAAAATGTGATAAAATGTTTTGTTCATACTTTGTCTTTTTTTTTTTTTTTTTTTGGCCGTGCTGCACAGCTTGCAGAGTCTTAAATCCCCAACCGGGGATTGAATCCGGGCCCTGGCAGTGAAAGCTGGAGTCCTAACCACTGGACTGCCAGGGAATTCCTATGCTTTCTGTCTTTAGTTTAGTGTTGCGAGAGTGCTTCCTCAACCCTGGGTTATATAAGTGTTGGAATTTGTATAAATATTCACATTTATTTTCATTTTTTACCTTTAAATCTTTAATCAGGACTTTTCTGGTGTAAGATGTGTTGTAGCAATCTACCTTTCTAGTTCCTAATAGTTAAAAAGAAAAGTAAAAAAAAAAAAAAAATTTTTTTTCCTGAAACCAAAAAATCAGGACACACACCTAGCCTAAAAGAATTTTTATGCAACTTGTGTGTGGGGGGCAGTCTCAGAGATGAGATGTAGAGATATTTACATTTCTAAGACATTTGATGTTATATACACGGGTGAAAGAATGTTTGAAATCAGGAGTGTATGGGAAAGTTCAGGTCATAAAATATTGCTCATGGTTTGTGTGGTTACAGCCTGTATTTCACTGAAAGCTCAAATTTCCTTCCTCTTTGAAACATTAAACATCGAAGTGACTTTTCAGGTGGACGGCGGCTGTAATCTTTACACGTTCGTAGGTTCCTTTCCACGCAGGACATTCGAGACAGCCCCTTCTCTTGCCTATGGCAGAGGAAATCAGAACGGGACCAAAGATTGTGGAGTCCTGACCCATGGTGACTAAAGCAGAGCCTCAGCAGGACTCCATGTGTCTTAGGAAATAAAATGCCACAGCCCCTGACATTTATCATCTTGGCAGCAAGATAAACGTGTCCTGAACTTTTAGAAATAATTTAGGGGCCTGATGGAAGTCTAATATTTTTTATTTATTTTATTTTTAAATTCTGGAGCTTGATTGGTTTTTCCTAAGAGAAAACACTGTCCTGGTCTGGCTGTTTAGTAGAAATTTCGGGATGAGTCTGGTGACAGGACTGTTTGTTTATATGGGCTTGGCTTGAGGCTGTGTTGTCCACATCAGCCTGTGCCCCCTGGCTCCCCAGTGAAGCCTGGCTTCTCAGTCAGTGCTCTTTGTAAGAGCCTGAGGTGGGGTTCTGTGGCTTTCAGGCCACCCAGAGTGCCATGTGTATCTGTTTGATAAACTCTGTGGTTTGTCTATTCTCCGTGTTTCTGCCAACCTGTTTAAAAAAAAAAAAAAGACAGAAAAGCAAGCAAGCAAACAGACTGTGTTAAGTGTTTATCATTTCACATGAACTTAAGGAAAATGTAACTGTAATTGCATTTCTAAAAGAACAAAAGATTGTCTCTCTGGGGAGATTTTTTTCGGGGGCATTTAGTCTTTTTTTTTTTTTCTTTTGAGGCTGTGAATATTAACTACGAAAATGGATATATGAGTTTGTAATACATTTATTTCAGCAGGCTAAGCAATATTTTTTTCACAGAGCAAGGCTGTAACTGCCTACCCTTGGCGTGTCAGAGACGGCGAGAAGAGTGAGGGGTGGGACGCATCGTTTTGTTTATTAGGCACGGGTTTCTGTGTCGTCCAGGTGAAGGTGGAACCCTTCATCTTATCTTCGCAGTTCAGGGTTTCCAGACTCAGCATCCTTGACAATTTGGGCTGGATAATTCTTTGTTGTGAGGGGCTGGCCGTTCGTTGTATTACAGGATTTTTAGCAACATCCCTGGCCTCTCCTCACAAGATGACAGTAGTCCCCCACCCCTCCCCAGCCGTGACAATTAAAAAATGTCACCCCAGACTGTGTGAGATGTCCCCTTGGGGGCATCTAGTCCCTGTGTGAGAAGGTGAGCGTGGTCAGATCAGGATTTAGGTTTGACTTTTCCATGGTCTACTTTCAGGTCAGATGGTTAACATCTTCAGGGCAGTAACAGGCTCCTGGAAGGCACCTTTACGTAAACTTCAGTGGAAATACAATTACATTTCACAGCACTGAAAGTCACTGCCTGAATTTATCATATTGCAAGTGAAACCAGTGAGCTGAGACCTGAGGGTTGGCTGGAGCCTCTGGGAGGTTGTTTTCTGGAGAGACTGATCTGATGTGGGTCTCAATCACTCCAGCAGAAGGCAGGAATCATATGGTACTTCTGAGGTGAATCACTTATGGTTGTTAAATTTAGTTATTTGCTGTGCTAATGGCATAAACCAAAGATCAGGATGCTTCTTTCCTAAAAGATCCACCTGCCCTTCTAGGCTGTGCAGGATTTGCAGGTTGTGGCCTTCTGTGGATGGTTGACCTACTCAGATGAAACACCCACCTGCTGGGGAAAATCTGGAAAGTCAGCCAAAGCCTGTAACAAAACCCTCGCTTGACTACGTGTTTTAATGACTGCAGGTTATACACTCGGCCAGGATTTAGTGGCCTGTGTTTTCCTCACATATGGTTCAATTTCCCTCCTCTCACTGTTGCTGATTTTTAAAGATGCTTCCTTTTTAAATTAACATTGACAGTACAGATCAAACAAAAGGCAAAGAGCCATGTCACAGACTCAGTCTCTAAAAGAGAGTGTTGTACCTGCATTAAGTTTGGATAACAGGTTATGGTTTTTCTTAATAATGCAATAATTACTGTATGAAAAATTGGTCTGAAAGGTGGCAATTGATGTGCAATTTGATGTTTCTCATTAAAATTTACTTGGCTTACATCATTTTTAGTACTACTTTCAAGCATTTCAACTGCCTATATCATGCAATGTATTAACTCATTGCTAAAAGTATTTTTATTAATTACTTAATTGGAGTGAGTTACAGATCTCTTGCCAAAAACATTGCTTTGCTTATACTGGACAAGCAATTAATCATGTTTGGATTTGTTTTTTAACGAAGTTTTGATGATTTTTTTAAAGCTTTTGGATAACTAGATGAACTATTTCTGCACTGTATAAAATGCCCTTTAATGCATTTTAAAGGACTATAAAATAATAATTAGAAGTTAGAATTATAGTCAACTTTCAATGATCACTTCAATGATGATTGATAATAGAGGGAGGAAGAGGCGTTATAGAAACCGAGAAAGCATTCGGAAAGAAATACAGGAAACCTAGCCATCCACAGTGTCTCTCTGTCCAGACTTAGTGTTCTGTCTACAGTAGGAGTTGCCTGACCTGTAGGAGGGAAAAGCCACAGCCTCAGAGACGGCAATCCACTTTGGAAGAGAGCATATTCACAGTTTTTTTTCTCAGCAGATTATGACTGGCCCGTGTCAGAGTATATTTCTATACGGAACCAGGAAATAGGAACCCACTTTTTGTTGCACATCTAGTGCAAAGGTAGCATTTAGACGCATTTAATGAGACTGACACCAGGAGCCGTCATAGCTGGATGCCTGCCTGGAAATGGGGGGAACAGGAGTTGCCTTTAGGCCCCTTCTCCCTGGACCTCTTCTCCTTCTGTTAATGCCTCCCCCAGGCACGAGTTTTCTATGTTGACGATTTACATTCAGTTTACTGCATTTATACTTGTGCATGAAACAAAGAGAGACAGCTAACACTGTCACTCTAAAGATTAGAGCTGAAGAAACCAGAAAGGTGAGGACAATGTGTACAAGTGTTTGAGAGGTGATATTAGCCCTGTCTCTAACTTATTCAATTTGAAAAACTTGTAAGCAGCTAACTATATAGTTTGTTTGAATCATCTGACCCTGTCTCTGTCTAAATATAGACATTTCAGGAACACAGTCAATCCATGCTTTATGTTTTGGCTTCCTGCAAATCAACCAAGGCCCATACGTGCTTGTGCAAATGGTGGAAATACAATTCTCTCTGTAGACAGTACCTAGGGTGAATAGTAATCACACAGTCTTTCTGGTCATGTCTTCTTTTAGGGCAATAGTCTAATAGCTGTTGGCGTTTGGATAGATTCAAACTACTAGTGTTTAGTCTTCCAGAGTTTCTAATCTATTGATTTAGAAACAAATGTAAGTCTTCAGCCGTGGATTTTTATTTTTAAATGCTTATTTTAGAAAAGTCTGTTGGTTGAATTTATTGGGGCTCAGGTCACAGGCTGGAGCTCAGCATTTAGTACTTAGCTTTGCCGGATTCCATGATTGTACTGTATGGCCTCCAAAGAGGTGGTCTCCAGGGGGCCGTGTTCAAAGAGAGAATCCTCTCATCCCACAGATATTTGTGAGTGTCTGTTGTGCTGGGCACACACCAGTAAGCAATTCAAACCATAAACATATAAATACATGAGAAAACTATCAGATAAGTGCCCACGGATTGTTAAAATTGGGTGAAGCAATCAAAAGGTAGTTATTTCTAGCATAAAATCAATAAAGATGGATTAGGCCTCAGTGGGACAAAAATGATGGTAGAATTGCAGAGCCTCTGAATGTACAAAAGTCCAGGTGTCATTCTATTTACATTACACAGACTATCGGGGACAGTTTACATTGGGGTGATGTTTTCATTATTTTCACTCCATCTGTTTCCCTGCAAAGTGACATATTTTAGAAAACCTCAGGAAAATGTTTGCTCCCAGACGTTACAGAGGGAGAAGAAACCAACCGCGCAAATGTTCCTGTTCTGCAGACGGGGAGCAGATGAGATACCCAAGCCTGCGGGCGGTGGACAATACCTGAGGCCTTCCCTCTAAAGAAAAAGATTCATGCTATTCAACCAAAAACTTCCATATTTGAGACAGTGGCGTTCAAAACCCCAAATGAGTGGAGTTTGAGGGAAACCGTAGAGGACGAGAGGGGACTCAGTAAATGACAGGGAGACAGGGAGCATCTGGATGACTTTCCTGTGCAGAGGACCTAGGTGGCGCCCCTCCCACCTCCGGCCTCAGGGGGCACAGGTGGGAGAGTGTCCCTCAGCCAGGGCCACCACCTCCCGTCCCCGTTGGCCCTCGGGCCTCTGCCTCCTCTTCCTTCTCTGGCCTGGCTGTCCTTGCAGCCTGCGAACCTGCCTACCTTGCTCACACCCTAAACCAGCCCTCTTTTCAGGGGCGGCATCCTGTGTTTGGTTTCCCTCCTCGTCACTTTTATTGCAACAGACGTCTGCTCTCTCTTTTTCACCGTCTCTCCTCCCGTTTCCCCCACGGCTGTGTCATCTCGTGTTTGCTTTCACAGAGGCCGCGACCAAGTTGCCATGCCGTCAGGTTCAGTCCTTTTAAGATAGGCCTCAGCGTGAGGTTTGAATCCTGACCCTGCTACAGACGAATCAAGTGATATCAGACAAGTTACTTAACCTCTCCGAGCCTTACGTTATAAAATGGGATGCCAATACCTTTTGTTATAAAGATCAGTGTGATACAGTGTGTAATGTATGTGATGCAGTGTGCAGGCCCGCAGGAAGTGCTGGGGAGGGGGGAGCTGCCGTCGTAGCTGCTGCTACCAGACCTGTGGCTGTTGCGGTGCCGCAGGCCCCTGGCTCCACGTTTGTCCTCTGTAGGTTCGCTCTGGCCTGCCTGCAGCTTTCGGTCTCCTTCGTGGCCTTCTTGGCCTTTTCCCAGTGCTAAGCGGAGGTGGCTGCCCGGTGCTCAGTCTTCTCACTGCTTTGCTGTCCGAGCCCATGGTTGTCAGGCACCCCCCCGCCCCCCCCCGTGTGCTCAGGGCCCCACCCCGCCCCCCGTTTATCTCTGTTGCCCGCTGACATTGTCACTGAGATCCCCTGCACCCCCTTCGTTCAGAGCATGTGAAAAACCCCATCACTGCTCAATTCCACTGTTGCGTGAGCTTCTTCATTTCTTTCTCCTTCCGTTTTTGCCTTCCTTAAATTTAGTTGTCACGCAGGCAGAGTGATTTCTGGAAAAGGCAACTCAGATTATTCCCTGTTAAAAACCCTTCAGCCAAGCCCTGTTCCCACAGCACAAGCTAACAGCCCCGCACCGTGACACTCAAGACCCCCCTCTCCTGGCCCCTGTGCACTCAGCACCCCGGTCACTGTTCTTCCCTGCATCACGGTACCTGTCTGGTGATGTCCGGGGCCAGTAGGTCCACTTTCTTTGCCTCACAGGTTCACGGTATCTGCTCTGCCTGGATGTCTGTCCTCCTTTCTTGGTTTAACTCACTTTGACCATCCCCGGCCCAGACTGCCTCTCCCTGCGGCCTTCTCTGGATCCTGGCTGGGCTCAGGGCCCCTCCCCTGTCCTCCCACTGCACTGTGTCTATTTCTCAGGCGATAATTGTGACCCCATTTAAAAAAATTAAATAAAACAGAGCAGAAAGGACTAGAAGAGAAAATGCTGTTTCACATGTTTGTGTGTCAGTGTACGAAGGATTGCTGTAAAAGCTGTAGGTTTTATTCAGGGTCACAACAAAAAGTTTGAAAAACAGATTTGTCACGCGCTGCTGAAATTCCCTATGTGTTTCCCCGTGGATTGTAAATCCCTTAAGAGCAAGGCCTGTTCTTAACTTTTTTAGCCCTAATGTTTAGCAAAGTATGTAGTCAAATAAAAAGCTCGTTAAATGGAATCTGCTGATTCTCAAAGGAGCAGAGGTGAGGGGAATAGGGGAACACATGGATTCCTAGGATGAAATAAATGGTTGTGTGAAAAGTTGCTTTTCTGAATCTAAATGAGCTACTGACTCTGGGCCCCTCGTCCCACGGACCATCGAGTCCTGTGTAGGAATCCTCACGTGAGAGTCTGCAGGGGAGATGCCTCGGCCTCCTGTCTACATGCGTGTGAGCAGACGCTGTGATGATTCAGGGGAAAAGCAGCTCTTTTATCTCTTTAGAGAAGCAGGGCTCCTACCCTCTGAGACTCTAGAAGAGCTTCCCTGCAGCCAGGGTAGCAGAGGAGGAAAGGGTGGCCAGGTGGAAGGTTCCATAGTCTTTCCTGTACATTTTCCTGCCATCAGCCAGGAAGCGCGCCCTGGGGAGGAGGGGTGCATCCTTCCCTCCCAGGCCCCCCCCCCCCGTGTCCCCACGCTTCCCTCCCTGCGTTCCTTGGCTGCCTTCCTTGTCCTGGCAGGGCCGGACATGGCTCTGTAACACACGCCATCTTTCCACTCTGCTCGGTTGTTCTGTCCTCTTTTTCAGGCACCTTGTCTTCCAAATTCAGTGTTCATTTTCAGTGTTTTTATTGCTTCCTCTCATATTTTCACCACCTGTCTTCTCCCTGTGCCTTTGTCTTCCTCATTTTATCCCATTCCTCCCCTCCACATCCTCAGAAGCAAAGAATAAAAGAAACAGCAATTGAATATTACTCAGCCATAAAAAGAAACGAAATTGAGTTATTTGTAGTGAGGTGGATGGACCTAGAGTCTGTCATACAGAGTGAAGTAAGTCAGAAAGAGAAAAATAAATACCGTATGCTAACATACACATATATGGAATCTAAAAGAAAAAAAAAAAGAAACAACAATTGACAAATCTTGTAAAAGAGCGATGTTATCAGATGACAGATATTATCCAGGTCATTGGGGCGCCTCCACTTAATAGAGGGAACGGAGTTTGTGATAGCGTCACAGGCCACGGATTAAAAATGACAGTGGTCCTTAAGGGGCTGTACCTTCTTTACCTTTATCTTCGTAGGGCATAGCCTGGTGCGTGCATAGAATGATGAACTCAATAAGAACGTGCTGTGTCCATCAAGCGTGAATTAATGGGTGTTAAGCATGGTGCTGCGACCCCTTTTGGGTTGCCTTGCCCCTAAGCATTCCCCCTGCTCTCTCTTTCACGCCCTTGTCTGCCTCCTGCTCTTAAACATTATTATTGGTGTTTTATTTTATAATCCTCAAATGACTTTGACGTAAATGACAACCTTGACAGATTTGATATTATTAAAAAAATACCGGCCGAGTAATATGCTTGCACTTGTTGAGGTCAGACACTTCATTTGGAAAACGTTGATTCTCTGGGTCTAAATGAGTTGTAAACTGTGAGTACAGTTATCCCCTGTGCCAGCTGTCAAACACTTCCATTGACAAGTCGCTTCTGAGGGTTGCTTTGGGTGCCGTCAGAGCCACGGGAGAGAAGTGACTCCCAGAAGGCTCAGACGCCAGCCTTCCCCCCATGCTTGGGGGAAGTTTGAGCAGCAAAGTGTAAAGGAAATCGCTTTGAAAAAAATCTTTCTAGATTGGCAATAGCATTGTTTTTCTGATTTTACAAACAATGCATATTTACTATAGAAGAAAATCAGGCAGAGTAGAAAAGTTTAAAAAAGAAAGTGAAAATTATCCACTTTCTTACTCTCTCTCCTTTTTAGTGTATGTTCAGCTAGATTTTTGCGTATACTTATGATATTTTTAAAAGATTATTCTAAAATGTAATTTTATTCCCTGCTTTAAAAAAACAACAACAGCAATGTAACACAGATATCTATCCATGTAATCCGTGTAGCTCACCACTGTTTCATGGTTGCATGGTGTTTTATTGTAAGGTTATTCCATAATTTTCTAACAAACTCATTTAGGTTGTTTCCATTTTTTTAGTAGTGTAAAATAAAAAATATTCTAATTAAAGTCTCTTCTGGGTAGCTTGAATTGGACAAATGATTTAATCACCGTTTGAATCTATGCTTACTTCTAGAGTATAAGTTGAACTTGATGAGCTCTTGGGTGTCATACTTATGGTTAGTTTTGATCACATTGATGGTGATATTTATGGTTTCCTGCCTTCCCTAGTGGCTCTCTATGGCAGAGGAGGTGCAGACAGTGGTTAAGGGCATGCCTACTGCAGTTAGAGTGCTTGGATCCAAATCCCTTAAATTCGCTCTACTAGCTGCGTGACTTTGGGCATATTGTGTAACCTTGTTAAGCCTTGGCTTCCTGATTTGTAAATGGAGATGGTAATCCTGACATTACAGTGTTGTGAGGATTAGTGAAGTAATGAACGTAAAGTGCTTAGCATGGTGTCTTACACGTACTAAGCACCCGATTCACGTTAGTTGACCTTTTTACTATTATATAACGATTTCTACTAATTTCTACTATTTTCAAAGCTGATGCCCTTCTCCATGCATCAGAAGCCCACCCCATCGTTCAGTGATGAGCTCAGGTGACTCTCTACCTTTCCACTTGGTCAGGCCAAAAACCTTGGAGTCGTCTTGACACCACATCCCTTGTGGGAGGAACTGTGTCTACCCAAAATAGGTATGTTGAAGTCTTAAGCCTCCCAGTGCCTCTGTGACTGTATTTGGAGATAGGGTCTGTAAAGAGCTGGTTAAGGTTAAATGAGGTCATTGGGTTGGGCTCCAATCCAACATGGCTGGTGTCCTTATAAGAAGAGGAGATTAGGACACAGACACTCACAGAGGGGAGACCATGTGAAGACGTAGAGAGAGAGAACATGGTGTCTACAAGACAAGGAGAGATGCCTGAGAAGGACGAAGCTGTCTGTTGGCACCTTGGCCTCAGCCTTCCAGCTCCATGAACTGTGAGAAAAGGAATTTTTGTTGTCTAAGCCCCCAACCTTCCATTCAGTCCATTAGCAAATCCCATCAGCTCCCCCTTCAACGTATGTCGCCATCTACTTCTTATCACCTTCCCCTGCTATCACCTTGGTCCATGCACACAGGCCTCCAGACTGGATTATTCCAGCAGCCAGAGGGTGTGAAGTCACATCACATGACTCTTTTTCCTTAAACTCAACTCATGCAGAATCAAAGCTCAAATCCGTCCTGTGGCCCATGAGTCACAGTGATCTGGCCACTTCGTAGCATCCACCTGTAGGTCAGGACCTTTCCGACGGAGGGGCCTCTGTGGAGATAGAACGATGGAGATTGAAGACTGAACATCAGCAGGGTTTCGGTAGAAGAGAAGGGGAGGTGGGTGAAGTAGAGGGAGGTGAGAAGCAGGGAGGAGAGAGCCCCGTCCTGTCCAGCAGCTTCCCGGGTGCCAAGGCCTTGGGCAGCTCAGCGGAGGGTGTGTCTGGTCCTCGTTCTGCTCAGGCAAGGTCGCTTTTTTTCATGCACTTGATTGAGGAGGAGCAAAGAAAAAGCTAAAATTTTATTTTTTAATGAGTTTAAATTATTTTCCACTTGGTTTAATTCCAAGATTTCAGAGTAATTTCCCCACTTTTTATGTGGTCTGTATACATTATTTTAGCTACATTGTGGATTAAATAGGCTTTTCTGGGTTGGTCTGAGATTGTAAGCATATTTACATTGTAGTTTTTATGGGATAATGAATGTGGAGCTGCAGACAGCTGACTTACACAGAAGCTTTGGGTGTCACATTTTGCTTGCCTGGTTTATAAGTGGAGCCCAGGGTAGCTTTTTTTTTTTTTTTTTTTTTTGCGGTACACGGGCCTCTCACTGCTGTGGCCTCTCCCGTTGCGGAGCACAAGCTCCGGACGCGCAGGCTCAGCGGCCATGGCTCACGGGCCCAGCTGCTCTGCGGCATGTGGGATCTTCCCAGACCGGGCCACGAACCCGTGTCCCCTGCATCGGTAGGCGGACTCCCAACCACTGCGCCACCAGGGAAGCCCCAGGATAGCTTTTTTCCTTTGATTCCATAGTACTCTATGCAGCTAACCAAAGAGTCAAAACAGGTTATAAGTTCTGTCATAAGTAATTTGATTTCAAATTTCTTATTATATTGTAACTCTTAAAAAAAGGATTAATAGTTTTTTTTCCTCTGTCTTTTAATCAGATGATAATCAGGTAGAGCTTTTCTTTTATATTCTTTTTCCCACATAAGAAGAATAAGTGAATGAATACAAGATTAAAGATTTTTTTCTTACCAATCATCATTATTTTCTGTGGGAGCTCAAACAAAATTGCCAGAAGAGCAGTAAATAAAGATTTCCTTAAATTTGCACCTTGGTGGGATCGGGGCACTTATAGTACGAGTTCCTTAGGAGGAGGGCTGGTGTCATTGTCCCTGGAAGCTCACACAGTAAATGGGGCTGAAGGAATAACAGTTTATACTGAGACAGGCGGAAGGCAGGGGCCATCTGCAAAGCCTTTGGGTGGCCCCATCTCACCTGTCTGGTACCTTTGCACTTTTGAGGGGCAATTCATTGCATCCACGGGGAGGAAGTGCTTTAAAAACAGAGTATCCTCTGCTTTTCAATAGTTTTGTCTCCAATTATTTTATTATTCCAAATAATTGTAAAAATTCACTCCAAATCATAGTGCAAAGTATGTTTGCCACCAAAATGTTCAGTTACTCCAGTGACTGGAAAGATTTAAACAACCCCCTACCCCCGACCCCTGCCACTGTCCAGAGTGCCCTTTCATTCCTTTCTCTTCAGAAAATTCTCATCAGTAAGTTAATTGCTTGTCAAGGGTATTTCTCCAGTTATAAAAACTCATGTCTTAATATTTAGCATCTAAGAGAAGGTTAACTTGGAAGTTAGTTATGGTTAGTAGGATACCAATGATTGTTTCCTGTTCATTATTTTTATAAAACGGCTCATTTGATTCGTTAAGGATTACTCGTTTGGTTGAATAAAGAAAAACATGTACTTTAAGTATCCTACTTTCTAAATCATCCAGCACACGTTTACATAGAATTGTTCAGTTTTTTTAAAAACGCATTTTGACTTATACAAGGATGTTCATAGCAGCATTATTAATCATACTCAAAAAGTGGAAACAACCCAAATATTCATTAATTGGTGAATGGATAAATAAAATGTGGTGCATCCATACCATAGAATATTGTTTAACAATAAAAGAAAAATAAAGTACTGATATATGCCACACATGGATGAACCTTGAAAACGTTATACATTGAGTGAAAGAAGCCAGTTACAAAAGGCCATACATTTATGGTTCCAGTTATATGAAATGTCCAGAGGGGTAAATCACTTTGTTTGAATCTCAGCTGTTGCCATCTTGAAAGCTTTGCATTTCGTTTTGTACTGGGCCCCCCAAATTATGTAGTTGATCCTACTAATATGTTATTTTAGGTTTATTAGGTCTTTAATTACTCTGGAATCTATGTGTGTGTCACTTGTGTGAAGAAGAGACTTTATTATTTTTTACTTTGTGCTTTTTGCAAATTATTTCAGCACTGTTTGTTGAGTAGTTAGTCCTCTTCCCATGATTTGGAATGCCACTTTGATTATATTTTGAATTCCCTTGTATTCAATGGATTGCCTCTGGAGTCTGTGTTCTGTTCTGTGAATCTGGTCATCTATTCCTGCACCAGTATTGTGCTGTTTTAACTACTGTGTCTTCACAATGTTTTTTTTGGTATCTGGTAGTGCAAGAGTAGTGTTCTTTCTTTTTAAGATTGCCTCAACTTTCTTGTATGTTTATTCATTTGCTTCAATTTTCTGTATCAGCATGTCAAATTCCTTGCAAATTTTATTTAGTATTTTATTAAGGATTTCATAAAATTTATAAATAATTTGGGGTAAAAAATGAAGTCTTTATAATATTGAGCCTTCCCACCCAGGGACAAGCTATGTCTCTGCTTTAATTACTTTATGTCCTTCAGTAAAGTTTTTTTTTTTTTTAACATCTTTATTGGAGTATAATTGCTTTACAATGGTGTGTTAGTTTCTGCTTTACAACAAAATGAAAGTGTTATATATATATATGTTCCCATATCTCTTCCCTCTTGCGTCTCCCTCCCTCCCACCCTCCCTATCCCACCCCTCCAGGTGGTCACAAAGCACCGAGCTGATCTCCCTGTGCTATGCGGCTGCTTCCCACTAGCTATCTACCTTACGTTTGGTAGTGTATATATGTCCATACCTCTCTCTCGCTTTGTCACAGCTTACCCTTCCCCCTCCCCATATCCTCAAGTCCATTCTCTAGTAGGTCTGTGTCTTTATTCCTGTTTTACCCCTAGATTCTTCATGACATTTTTTTTTCTTAAATCCCATATATATGTGTTAGCATATGGTATTTGTCTCTCTCTTCCTGACTTACTTCACTCTGTATGACAGACTCTAGGTCTATCCACCTCATTACAAATAGCTCAATTTCGTTTCTTTTCATGGCCGAGTAATATTCTATTGTATATATGTGCCACATCTTCTTTATCCATTCATCCGATGATGGGCACTTAGGTTGTTTCCATCTCCGGAATATTGTAAGTAGAGCTGCAATGAACATTGTGGTACATGACTCTTTTTGAATTATGGTTTTCTCAGGGTATATGCCCAGTAGTGGGATTGCTGGGTCATATGGTAGTTCTATTTTTAGTTTTTTAAGGAACCTCCATACTGTTCTCCATAGTGGCTGTATCAGTTTACATTTCCACCAACAGTGCAGGAGGGTTCCCTGTTCTCCACACCCTCTCCAGCATTTATTTTTTGTAGATTTTTTGATGATGGCCATTCTGACTGGTGTGAGGTGATACCTCATTGTGGTTTTGATTTGCATTTCTCTAATGATTAGTGATGTTGAGCATCCTTTTATGTGTTTGTTGGCAATCTGTATATCTTCTTTGGAGAAATGTCTATTTAGATCTTCTGCCCATTTTTGGATTGGGTTGTTTGTTTATTTGATGTTGAGCTGCATGAGCTGCTTGTAAATTTTGGAGATTAATCCTTTCTTAGTTGCTTCATTTGCAAATATTTTCTCCCATTCTGAGGGTTGTCTTTTGGTCTTGTTTATGGTTTCCTTTGCTGTGCAAAAGCTCTTAAGTTTCATTAGGTCTCATTTGTTTATTTTTGTTTTTATTTCCATTTCTCTAGGATGTGGGTCAAAAAGGATATTGCTGTGATTTATGTCATGGAATGTTCTGCCTATATTTTCCTCTAAGAGTTTGATAGTTTCTGGCCTTGCATTTAGGTCTTTAATCCATTTTGAGCTTATTTTTGTGTATGGTGTTAGGGAGTGATCTAATCTCATACTTTTACATGTACCTGTCCAGTTTTCCCAGCACCACTTATTGAAGAGGCTGTCCTTTCTCCACTGTACATTCCTGCCTCCTTTATCAAAGATAATGTGACCATATGTGCATGGGTTTATCTCTGGGCTTTCTGTCCTGTTGCATTGATCTATCTTTCTGTTTTTGTGCCAGTACCATACTGTCTTGATTACTGTAGCTTTGTAGTATAGTCTGAAGTCAGGGAACCTGATTCCTCCAGCTCCATTTTTCGTTCTCAAGATTGCTTTGGCTATTCGGGGTCTTTTGTGTTTCCATACAAATTGCGAAATTTTTTGTTCTAGTTCAGTGAAAAATGCCAGTGGTAGTTTGATAGGGATTGCATTGAATCTGTAGATTGCTTTGGGTAGTAGAGTCATTTTCACAATGTTGATTCTTCCCATCCAAGAACATGGTATATCTCTCCATCTATTTGTATCATCTTTAATTTCTTTCATCAGTGTCTTATAGTTTTCTCCATACAGGTCTTTTGTCTCCTTAGGTAGGTTTATTCCTATATATTTTAGTCTTTTTGTTGCAATGGTAAATGGGAGTGTTTTCTTGATTTCACTTTCAGATTTTTCATCATTAGTGTACAGGAATGCCAGAGATTTCTGTGCATTAATTTTGTATCCTGCTACTTTACCAAATTCATTGATTAGCTCCAGTAGTTTTCTGGTAGCATCTTTAGGATTCTCTAAGTATAGCATCATGTCATTTGCAAACAGTGACAGTTTTACTTCTTCTTTTCCGATTTGGATTCCTTTTATTTCCTTTTCTTCTCTGATTGCTGTGGCTAAAATTTCCAAAACTATGTTGAATAAGAGTGGTGAGAGTGGGCAACCTTGTCTTGTTCCTGATTTTAGTGGAAATGCTTTCAGTTTTTCACCATTGAGGACAATGTTGGCTGTGGGTTTGTCATATATGGCCTTTATAATGTTGAGGAAAGTTCCCTCTATGCCTACTTTCTGCAGGGTTTTTATCATAAATGGGTTGAGTTTTGTCAAAAGCTTTTTCTGCATCTATTGAGATGATCATATGGTTTTTCTCCTTCAATTTGTTGATATGGTGTATCACGTTGATTGATTTGTGTATATTGAAGAGTCCTTGCATTCCTGGAATAAACCCCACTTGATCATGGTGTATGTTCTGTTTAATGTGCTGTTGGATTCTGTTTGCTAGTATTTTGTTGAGGATTTTTGCATCTGTGTTCATCAGTGATATTGGCCTCTAGTTTTCTTTCTTTGTGACATCCTTGTCTGGTTTTGGTATACGGGTGATGGTGACCTCGTAGAATGAGTTTGGGAGTGTTCCTCCCTCTGCTATATTTTGGAAGAGTTTGAGAAGGATAGGTGTTAGCTCTTCTCTAAATGTTTCATATAATTCACCTGTGAAGCCATCTGGTCCTGGGCTTTTGTTTGTTGGAAGATTTTTAATCACAGTTTCAATTTCAGTGCTTGTTATTGGTCTGTTCATATTTTCTATTTCTGCCTGATTCAGTCTTGGCAGGTTGTGCCTTTCTAAGAATTTGTCCATTTCTTCCAGGTTGTCCATTTTATTGGCATAGAGTTGCATGTAGTAATCTCTCATGATCTTTTGTATTTCTGCAGTGTCAGTTGTTACTTCTCCTTTTTCATTTCTAATTCTATCTTCGCTCTTCATGTAGACAATTTAAAAATCTGCAAATAATGACTGTTTTGTGTCTTGTTTACTAGTGTGTATATCTTATATTATTCTTTTTCTTGAGATACTGCTTTGGCTGTACAGTCTTATTCTTCAATTGGGATGCTTCCAGCATTTCATCATTAAATAAAAAGTTTCCCATTGGTTTTTCATAGATTCCTTTTTCTAGGTAAAGGAAAATTTCTATTTCTGGTTTGTTAAGAGTCTTAACCCTGAATGTGTGTTGCATTTTATCAAATCTTTTCTCTGCAGTAATTAACACAATCATATGATTTTTCTTTTTTATTTTGTTAATACAGTAATTATCTTCATATTATTTTCTCTTATGAAACCACCATTGTATTTCTGGAATAAATTCTGCCTGTTCTTGATAAATTGATTAGCCACTATTTTATTTAGGCCTTTTGACTCTTTGTTCATAAGTGTGAAAGATCTGTGGGTTTTTTTTTTTTTTTTTTTGATTTGTTATTGTCTGGCTTGAATATCAGGGTCATGCTAACCCATGCAATACTCAGGGCAGCCCCTCCTTCTCCCCCCAGTTAATGGTCCTGTCCAAATGTCAGGAGTCCTGAATTCAAGAAGGCTTGTGCTCAACTCATAAAATAAGCTGAGTGGCTTGCTATTTTTTTCCTAAGTTCCTGAATAGTTTATAGAACATAGCATTTACCTATTCTTTGAAAATTTGGTATAATTCACCTAAAATGACCTGAGCCTGGTGCTTTTTAAAAGTCTAGGTCTTTGACTACATTTTCAGTTTTTTCTAGAATGTGGATCTCAGTGGTTTTCTTCTTCTTGAGCTAATTATAATAATTATATTTTCCTGGGAAATTGGCTATTTTGTTTATTTCTAATTTATTCATATTAAATTGATTACATTTTTCTGAATTTTAAAAATAATAGTTCTATTCTTTGTCTTTTTAAAATTCATTTTGCCACAGATTTGTTTCATTTGTCCTTGAAAATTAGCAGATTTTGGTTTTATTGATCAACTCTACAATTTTTGTTTATTTTCTTTGAATTTTGATTTCTCATTCATCTCTCTCTTCTTATATCTTTATTAACTGCTCTTTTCTATATGTTTTGTTTCTCTTTTTTCTAGTTTTTTTGAATTGAAAACTTAGGCCACTTAATTTTTTTTTAATTGAAATATAGTTGATTTACAATGTTGTGTTAGTTTCTGGTGTACAGCAAAGTGATTCATATATATGTGATATATATATATGTATATATATATATATATATACATATATATATATATCCTTTTTTCAGATTCTTTTTTATTATCATTTATTACACAATATTGAATATAGTTCCCTGTGCTATCCTTGTTGTTTATCTGTTTTATATATCTGTTGTGTATATCTGTTAATTCCAAACTCCTAATTTATCCCTCCCACCTTTCCCCTTCGGTAACTGTAAATTTGTTTTCTATGTCTGTGGGTATGCTTCTGTTTTGTGCATAAGTTCATTTGTATTTTTTTTTTTAGATTCCACATATAAGTGGATATCATATGATATTTGTCTTTCTCTGTCTGGCTTACTTCACTTAGTATGATCATCTCTAGGTCCATCCATGTTGCTGCAAATGGCATTATTTCATACTTTTTTATGGCTGAGTAATATTCCAGTGTGTGTGTGTGTGTGTGTGTGTGTGTGTGTGTGTGTGTGTGTGTG